>NW_016107462.1:4353332-4396506 GCF_001604975.1 Cebus imitator | reverse complement strand
TGCCTTAGCCTCGTGAGTAGCTGGACCACAAGTGTGTGTCACCACGCCCTGCTAATGTTTTGTATTTTAGTAGAGATGGGGTTTCACCATGTTGGCCAAGATGGTCTTGATCTCCGGATCTTGTGATCCGCCTCCCTCAGCCTCCCAAAGTGCTGGGATTATAGGTATAAGCCACCATGCCCTGCCTCCAGTATTAATCTTCTTAATACACAGCACTTGTTCCCCTCCATCTACAACTCTAACATTATATTCCCTTGAAGGAAAACTTCTTAGCAGTTACTTTTTACCCTCTCTCTTATTCTGTTTTTTAAAAAAATATCCACATTGTGCTCTTGCCAAGGTGACTATGGCCTCTGCATGGAAAAAATCCAATAGTTAGTGATCTGTCCTCTTCTTGGCTTCTCAAGCAGCATTTGAAAGGCTGCTTTCCTTTTTATTTTTTCTAAAGCTGCATTCACCTGATTTTCTGTATGCTGTACTGACTCCTTGCTAGTCTCTTTTGTTTGTTCCTTTCCCTCAGCTCATTCATCCTCTGATTGTTGAAATGTCCCATGGCTCAGTCCTAGAATTCAACTCTATTAAATTTTCACTCCCTTCTAGATGATCTCATAAAGTTCCAAGATATTAATTATGATTAATTTATATCTCAAATTTACATCTATAGCCCGGACATCTCTAAATTCTGATATTCAGCTGTTTACTCAACATCTCTTTTTGGGTAGTTAGCAGGAAACTCAAACTTAGCATGGGCAAGTAGGACTCTTTGTTGTTTGGTGAACTTCTTCCTACTCTGCGTGTTCCCATTTGAGTAAGTGGGACCTTCCTTCTACGTATTTGAGAAAGTAAAATCTGAGGAGTAATACTTGATACTTCCCTTTACCTTGGCCCTCACAATCAACCACTCATGAGTCTTCCGGGCTCTTCCTCTAGTTCTTCCCAACTCTTTGGCAGTGGAACTCCTCAGTTCAAATGCAACGATCACCTCAAGGCTTAGACTTTCCTCAAGAACAGCCCAGCTATCCCTCCAGTCTATTTCCAATCCCCTTTCCATTCAGTTGCTGGAGTGATATTAAAAAAACTGTCAAAAAAGTTTTCCTACTTTATTTAAGAAAAAAAAATCCATATTTCTTACCCTGTTGAAAAGGATGGTAATGACCTGGACTGAAATCTGACCACACGCTTTCGCACTCCTACTTCTCTCGCTGTGATCCAGCCCCACTGGTCATCTTTCTGACCCCTCAGTGTGCTCAACTCTGTCCCAGATTAGGGCATATGCGCTTGTTCCTCTTTGCAGCCTTACTGCATCCCCTTCTTCCATGTTGCAGCTCAAACTCACCTCCTCAACGAGGCTTCCTCTTGCCACCATATAAATATATTTATTCCTCATTCATGTCCAGGTCACATATCACACCCATATTTCAGTCATATGCAATAAGGCATTGTAAAAATAGACAATGATTGTGTTATATTGTCTCTCTAGCATTTCAACATCTGAAATGTTTTTGTTTATTTTTTCAAAAAATACAAATGTCCTAGTAACTTTCTCTTTTCTAACATTGTTAATGGTTCCACACTATCAGTGGGAAAAGCCCAAACCATTTAGTGTTATCCCAGACTTCCATGACCTGACCTATCTGACTTTTATTTTTCTCCTGACGATATTTCTTTATGGCCATGAGCTCAGCCTATTACATCAGACACCTTGCCCCATATCCTTCCCCCTAGGTACACGGGAACACTTGCTTTCCCCTTATCTGCCAAGTGACATCCTTTTTTCAAGACTGAGTTAAAATGCAACTTCTTTGGAGCCTTCAGTAACCCCATCAGAAAGAGTCATTTCCTCTTCACCCTGTCCTCACAGAGCTTTAGGGCAGATGTCTCTGGTAGAGCACTGCCCCTTGTCTATCTGCCTCAATATACTGTAACTCCTGAAGAGTGGAAAAGTGGTTGATTTGTTTGAGTACAGCAGGTCCTCTAATAACATCCTTGTCCAGTGATGTCTTGTTATAAAGTTCATCAGAATAAAATCAATTCCTGGCTGAGTCTCCTGTCTGTGTAGAGCTTGCATGTTCTCTCTGTTTATGTGGGTTTTCTCCAGGCACTCTGGTTGCCTCCCATATCCCAAAGCTGTGCACTTCGGGTGAATTGGTGTGTCTAAACTGTACCAATCAGAGCAAGTGTGTGTGTGTGTGTGTGTGTGTGTGTGTGTGTGTGTGTGTGTGAATGTTCCCTAAGATGGGATGGCATCACGTCCAGGGCTGGCTCCCACTTTGCATCTTGAGCTGCCGGGATGGGCTCCAGTCACCAGCAACCCTGAGCTGGAATAACTGGGTTGAAAAATGAAGGAATACAAATTATTGTAAAATAAAAATTTGTAAAGTATATGATAATTACATGAATGCATAACAACAGACACAGTTTCCAAGAAACTCTCTCTGACGTTAAGTAAGGATTTACTGTATTTTCATCACTTACATTGAGTTCTGCACAAAATAAGTTTTTCTTTTTCTCTTTTTTAAACATGCTTTTAATTCCTTTCCCTAGCCTTTTGATTCTGATTTCTCTTATTTGGGTAAGTTCTAGTTTGCCCATTTTCACATTCAAGCATGAGGCTCAGAAAACTATCCTTAAACTTGCCATGAATGCCATATATTTGTATCCTGAGGCTTAGTTTCTGGCACATAGTAGCAGCTCAGGAAATGTTTGCCATTGTACCAAAATGATCCCAATGCTGCAGACCATTTGGATCATTAATCTCACTAGAGAAGACTTTCTATCTCATCTTTTTTTTTTGAATTCATGTATAAAATTAAAGCCTGATCACATATTACATACATATTTTAATAATGTAAAACGTGAAATTTATAATTATTAGGAAAGTTATTTATCAGCAATCAACAAATGCCTAATCAGCACCTATTATGTGCTACACACTCTACTAAGCATTCAGATGGACAGAACAGATGACATTAGTTAGGCAAGGCTAAGCTATGCTGTGGTAACAAATCTCCACATATCAGTGACTTAACAAAATAAAAGGTTCCCTCTTGCTTGTGTCACAGCACAGTTGGGCGTGTTGTGGGCAGCTCTTCCTGAGCTGATGTGATGATCCAGGCTTATTTCATCTGCTGGCTCTGCTCCTCTTAAGGATTCCATGGATCTCTGTCATCCAGCCATTTAACAAGTTGACAAGAGATGAGGCTAAGAATCCCACAGGACATAGAAGTAATGCATGGAAAAACTAGTCTAGCAGCTCTAAACTAACTACAAAGGAGGCTTGAAAGTATGTGTTCAGAAAGAAGAAAGAAGATTGGTGAGGATAGTTTGTGCCACACAGAAATAACACTTGCCCTCCAGGGCATGTCAGTCTATGGTAAGATGCTTCAATCTGACTCTTCTACTCAACTTGAGATAATTGGGGTCATTAAGTTGTTAGTCTTTTTCTACTCAAGAATATTTCCCAGAGTAATTCATGATGTGGTAAGAGAAATTTCAAGAAAGATCCTTAAATTGCTCAAGGAAAATTTTCAAAGCAGTGGTGGATAAACTATTGCTTATGGTCTGAATCTAGCCTGCTGTGTTGTTAAACAGTATACAAGCTAAGTTGCCCAGGCTGGAGTGCAATAGCATAATCACGCTTCACTGCAGCCTCAAACTCAAAGGCTTAAGTGATTCTCCTGCTTCAGCCTCCTCTGAGTAGCTGGGACTATAGGCACACCATACCTGGCTCATTTCTAAATTGTTTGTAGAGATGAGGTCTCACTATGTTGCCCAGTCTGGTGTCAAACTCCTGGGCTCAAGCAATCCTCCTGCCTCAGACTCCCAAAGTGCTGGGATTACAGAAGTCAGCCACAGTGCCCAGTAAGTAGGATATATTTTAGTGCTGACAATTCAGTAACCTGATTACAAATTACCTTAGTGTTACCTTAGTGTTTTCATTCATTTTGCAGGGATGGGTCCTGGAAAACAACTGGATGTGAAGATGGAAAAGCAAGAATTCACTTAATGAAGAGTCCAGGTAGGAATGGACATGTTTTTAAATCTGAAGTCTACCTTAGGTAAACAGAATTATTTACCTGTAGATTGTTAGAAGAAATGAGAGATACTTTCCTGTGGCTTCTATGCAAATATTATTTATTCAGGAACTTACAACCAGGTGTTTCTAATTTTCTAAAGCAGGAACTGTTACACATCTGACATTCTAGCTCCTGGCTCTCGAATTTTTGACATAGAAATCTGTCACTGGAGGTCCCAAGACAGAATTCCACCATTTACTAAGACAGATGACTCATTGTCAGACACAGTAAGAGCTGGTGATCTATAACCATCCCAACTAACAAAGAAGCTTTCTGAAGAACATCAAATAGATATTTTAGTTTAATTCTATGGTGTAAGCCTTTAGATAGAGTATCTAAAGAGTGTTTCTTCTAAAGATAGTCTATAATTCAGAATTCATAAATTCACATTGATAAAATTTAATGGATTGTATAAAATATTTTCATCAGAATGTGGATCAATGAGGTCAAACTAACTTCTTTTTATTAAGGTAGGTTTATTTCTTATTCTAAATTAATTTTGATCATATTGTTTTATGATAAATATGCAGCTTAGACAATCTAGAAAATGTAGAAAAGCGATTCATGATACAATGTCATAATTTCATCATCTAATCACAAGTACACTTAGCACTAGGCTGTGGTTTCCTTCTAGTTTTTTTTCTTTTTTTAATTTTTAGGTTCATGGCTACATATGTAGGTTAGATCTGTAGATAAATTTCATGTAGTGGTAGTTCGGTGTATATACTATTTCATCACCCAAGTAATAAGCATAGTACTCAATAGGTAGTTTTCTGATTCTCTTCCTCCTCCCATCCTCCGCCCTCAAGGAGGCTCCAGTGTTTATTGATTCATTCTTTGCCTCCATGTGTACTCCATGTTTAGCTCCCACTTATAAGTGGAAACATACGGCATCTGGTTTTCTGTTTCTGCATTAGTTTGCTTAGGAAAATGGACTCCTGCTTTTTCCATGCTGCTGGAAAGGATGCATTCTATTCTTTTTTATGGCTCTGTAGTATTCCATGGTGTATATGTACCACATTTTCTTTATTCAGTCTATTATGGATGGTTATTCCGGTTGATTTCATGTCTTTGCCTTTGTGAATAGTGCTGTGAAGAAGATATGTGTGTACGTGTCTTTATAATGGAATGATTTATATTCTTTTGGGTACATATCTGATAATGAAATTCCTGGGTTGAATGGCAGTTTTAAGTTCTTAGAGAAATTGTCTAACTGCTTTCCACAATGACTGAATGAATTTACATTCCCACCAGCAGTGTATAACCATTTCCTTTTTATCCGCAAACTTGTCAGCATCTGTTGTTTTTTGACCTTTTAGTAATAGTTATTCCTACTGGTGTGAGATGGTATCTTCTTGTGGTTTTGATTTGCATTTCTTGAATGATTAGCGATGTTGAACATTTTTTTATATGCTTGCTGGCCACATATATGTCTTCTTTTGGAAAGTGCTTTTCATGGAAGCTCCAAGTATGTTATGGAACTGATACAACATTGCAACCCAGGGAATACTGCAACCTGATCTATACTGAATTGTTCCCTTTAAATCCTGCTTTGGTATTTCAACAAATGCTTATTGTGAGTTTGAATATTTCTTCATTCATAGTTGTATATTTTTATTAGTTCAAATTGCCTTGTTAGTGTAAACTAAACTCACCGTTCTATTTTCAGTGAAAATAGTACAAATAACAGCTGTTTTGCTCATTTTTATATCATTCCTTGCCTTCAAATACTGTTGCGAAGCCATTCCCAAGTTGAACCCCGACTGAGTTTGCCCGATGACAAGTTCACCTAGACTAGAGAATGAAGCAAGTAACTAGGATCAGGAATCAGGGAACTTGAGTTAAATTTATATTTCTGCTCCTACATTAAATAGATCCTTAAGTTTACTTTTAATCTCACACCTCCTAGCATGGATTTATCATGACACAGATGGATGAATGATAGGCTTCCTCATTTTGTTTTTGTTTTTGAATTGGGCACCATTGATGGATAAAAGATAGAACTGGTGTTTGGTTCAATAGTATGCTCTAGATTTAGATATCCAACAAAAACATGTTTGCTAAAGTTTCCATTAAGGAGCTATTGTCATAGATGTTCAAGTTTTTTTCCCATTTAAAATACTGTATAAAGTATTTTAAAATTATGACAATATTGGACATTTTTAGGAAAAATACAGTCACATTTATTATTTGTTGCTCATAATGACCAAATCTGTCCAAAAGAAATATCATACTACTGAAGTTTGGGAGATTTATTGTGTTTTTAGGACTTTTATTTTGACCCCAACTGCTGATTCATTTTAAAGTTTATTTTACTTCCCAATCATCTACTTCTTCCCAATAACATACACACCATTCCAGCTGTTATTAAATTTAAACAGAAATGGGCCATTCTGATGTGTATTAACATGTAATTATATTTGGGCCGTATATTTATTTTATAAGAAAGTTGATGAATTTAACATGTCAATTTTGAGAAATGAATGGATGACTACAAGTTCATAAGAGCCTATGGGTTTTTAAAAGAAACAAACAAACAAAAAAACCTAAAATTTATTTTGGATGTGACCACAAAATATCTTAAAATTTTACAAAATTCAAAGGTAAAATATGAGAAATGTTGGCAAATTGTTCAGAGTAGCTGAAATGATGCATTACAAATATTTTTTTTTTGTGTGTGAAATAACTGACATTTTGTGAAGATCAAAATTACCACAGAAATTTAGCCAAGTCAGCATCGAATGATTTCACACAATTATTGAACTTTTCTCTGTTGGAGATGTTCCCGGCCAAATCCTTCCTTTTTGGAAATTTCCTGGAGCTCCCTCGTCTGCTGCTGAATAGTACTGAAAGTCTCTTATCCAAGGACTAAAGAAGACTTTAGTGACTCCCTTTAGTCTTCAGCCAAGCCTTTGTCTGTTACCTCAGGATAAGCTCTTGGTCTTTTCGTCTAATCTTGATTTTCTTATGTCGTCCAAGCAGCTTTCTAGAGATACATCCATGGTTGATCTTTCTCACCCATCCACTTGCCATCTCAAACTCCGGAGCAGTGCTTTCCTGCAAAGCCTTTGTGATGATGGAATGTTCTAAATTTGCATGGTCCAATATGGTAGCCACCAGCTACACAAAAATGATTTAGAGCACTAAAAATGCTCATGGGATTGAAATTTTGTTTATTTTAATTGATTTAAATTTAAATAGTCACACATTTCTGTATTGGACAGCATAGCTCCAGGCAGTCTCTTTGAATGCAATCTCTGAAACCCTTTTAAAAACTACTTGATGAATTTTATGAGCACAGGGACCAGGTCATGTCTGTTTTGTGCACTGTTGCATGAATCACACTTAGCATCGTGTTTGGCACATAGGAGGCACTCAAATATTTTCATTCAACATGTGATTGAGTGCATAAATGAATAGACAAACCTTGAGGATAAAGATAGTATTCAGTGGGGAATGAAAAAGGGCTTCTATGCAACTTTTCCTTTTAGAATATATCAAATCAATTCCTTTTAAAAAAGATGATCTCTTTAAGGTAGTATCACTGGTTAACCAAATTGTTGGAACACAAAGAAGTGATGATTTTTACACTCATGGTGGTTTATCTTCTGGGTTTTAGTCCCTTAATCTAAAGGCACAGTGCCAAATAGGTATGAGTTGTAGAGGAAGGTCTGTATGTGAATCAGTTTTGCTCACAGGGATGTAACAAGCAGTTACATCAGGGGCAGGCACATATTCACTGTCAATAAATGTAAATTCCTGGGAGATCAGTTACACCACCTGTTGATTGCAGCTTTCTTCACACATGCAAGTATCAAAGAGATAGTGGGGAAAGTGCCTCAGAGGCACAAATGATGGTTTTCACTCATTAGTTCATTTAGTTCAATATTGCTGCTTTTGGCCTCTTGCTCCACTAATTATAGCCTACCCTGACCAAATGTAAAACAATGCAACAATAAATACGAAGTGAACTCTCATGTTGCAGGGTCCTATTTTGTTTTATGGTAGCAGAACATCTAGTGCAGTTATATTTTGGGAGATAATTCACACTCCAGATGAGAATAAAGGGATTAGTTCCTATGCAATAAAACCAAACAATTTTTTAAGAATAATTGGCTTATGCTATCAGATCAACCTTTTGGCAAGGGGTCATGTAAAATGTAAGAGGATTTAAAATTAAAGCTGACTTGCAAAAAGAATCAGAGATGCACTTGGATAAAAACAAATTCATCTGTTTAAAATGTATTAATATCTAACAAACCACCAAGATAGAACAATTTGATGGATGATGATGCTAGATTATTGAAAGTCTGAATTAAAGAAAACTATAAGCAAAGATAATAAATTCTTCTGACCATGAACTAAAATTAACTGTAAACAAATAGAAATCTGAGTAGTAAATAAGCAATAAAAAAGTTTATCATTCACATTGTAAAATGCAAATAATAAAACAGCTACTCATTTTATGATCAATATTTTCATTTTAGATTTTAATTGAACTATATATGCAATAAATTTCATAATACCTAAAGAATACTCGTAGAAAGACCATTGCAAAACTGAATTCCAGCACAGTGTGGCATTGGCTAAGTCACTTTCCTTGGATGTCCTATTTTCTAGAGTAATTATTGTGAGGATAATAAAATGGCAACTATTATTTATGATTGCTTAACAAGATCAAGGCACTAAACATCAATTTCATTAGATTCTGACAACTCTGATGTATGATTGCTATTTCCATTTTCATGATGGAGAAACTGGAGCACAGAGATATTAAAAACCAGCCCAAGCAAACATCTAGAAAGGCCACCAACCTTGGCAATCTGAATCTACAGCACTGCCTCCAAACTTCCTTGATGGTACTAGAGTACACTTCATTTCTTGTTAAGTCGTATTTTGAGTTAGTCAAGGAAATAATCTATTTTTAATTATTTTGTCTTAAACTTTCCTTTTGAAAAAATTTCTGATATACAAAAAGTTGCAAAAATAGAGAATTCCCATGTATCTTTTATGTGTGTTAACATTGATATAATCACAGCACAATGATCAAAATTTGGAAATCAACACTGATTTAATTTCACATTTCAAAATTGTTAATTTCAAAGAATTGTTATTAGATAGATCCCATTATTTGATGTGATGAAATTAAATTAGAAATATACAAAAATAAAAAATCCTCAGTAAATCATGTGCTTATAAAACAAATGAATTCATAAATAACTTGGTCGATAAAGGAGAAAATCCCAAAGAATGAATTTAAAGTACTGTATATTAAAACTTGTGACATGCAGCTAAATTTGTACTTACAGGTAACTCTATGGCCATAGAACTGCATTTTAAAAGGTAGAAACATTTAAAAAGTATGTAAAGTGAAGCTTCAAGAAACTGGCTTGTTAAATGCCAATTTTACCAAAATTTTAATTTATAGAAAACCCATAATATATACTAATTGTTTCAGAGTATACAAAATTTCTTATTTTTTTGTGGCAATTGTGTAATTTTTATATTGAAAGACAGTAGTAGTATAAGAAAGTAATATTTTAAACCAATTTGTCTTATGGCCAAAAGGCAAAAATTCTAAAAAGATGCCCCAAATTTAAGTCTATACTTACATCTCAATCATGAAAACATAGGGCTCAGCCCAGCCCTGGAATGAAAAGTTTGAAAGAATCTATTGATAGAGTAAAGCAAAGAAAAGATTAAAGAACATAAACTAAATGATCAATTCAAAGGATACATCATAATCATTCAATAAAATGTGGTGCTAGTGATGAAATCATGTGACAGGCTGGATTTGGGTAATTTTTACATTTATAAAAACCTAGAGGAAACATTACAGCTAATGGTGAAACTTCACATTTCCTAGTGAAGCCATTGTGTGTTCTAGTCATTGTTATATAATTAGAAATAAACAGAGAACTATAGAATTGGAAAATCAGAGACAGAACTCACTTATTTGCAGATATAATTGTTGTTTGAGCTTGCTAAGGCTGCTATAACAAAGTACCATAAATAAGGTGATTTATGGAAATATATTTTGCACAGTTCTGGAAGCTAGAAGCTTAAGATCAAGGTGTCAGCAAGGTGACACCCTGAGTTGGTTTCTTCTGAGAGCTCTCTCCTTCGGTTGTAGATGGCTTTCTTCTCCCTATATCTTCACATGATTTTCCTGCCCTGTGTGCCTGTGGCCTAATCTCTTTTTATAAGAATATCAGTCATATTGCACTGACACACCCTAATGACCTCATTTAACTTAATTACCTCTTTGAAGACCCTATCTCCAAATACAGTCATATTCTAAGTTACTGGGTTAGGATTTCAACATATGGGTTTTGGAGAAAACAGAATTCAGCCCACAACAATGGTCTAAATACAAACAACTGTCAAATTGTTAGGGCAAAGAACAATTCTCCAGTATTGCTAGATCAAAGATTAACATAGAAAAATGGGAAAACATTCCTATGTATGAGTCATATTAACTAGGTAATATAAATGAACAAAATTGTAATGGCAACAAAAATAAAAGAATGAATCTACAAATCTTATAAAATGTCTAAAACATTATGTGCCAGACTGTTAATATCTCTTTGTACTTTTTTACCTAATAACCAAACTGCTGATATCATTAAGGACAGCACTGGGTCTAGTTAAAAGACCACAGTTCCTAGCCTCCCTTCAACCTAATTAGGGACATAAGACTGTGTTCTGGTAGTAAGATGTAAGATTAATTATTGGCTGGGCCATTTGGTAAGGTTTCTTAAAGGAGTAACAGGCAGATCACGCCCTTTTTGCCTTCCTTCCTTTCTGACTAAATGTGGAAGGGACAGTGGGAGCTCTGGGGGCCATCATGATATTTAGGTGACTTTAAAGACAAAGATGTGTCTAGGAGGATGAAGCAGAAAGTTAGAAGGAGCTTGGATTTCTAACAATGACAGTGGAGATGTTGCTCTAGCCCTGAATCACCTACCTCTAGACTTCATTTAGTTGAGAGAGAAATAAACTCTTTTGTTTCAGCTTCTGTTTTACATAGTTCAGTTAATCCCAACTAGAATTGTTGAAAGACATAAAAGAAGAGCTGAACAAAAGGAGAGATATACAAGAATATGGATATAGAGTCTCAATGACATAATGCTGTCAATTCTCCCCAAATTATAAAATCATTGGAATTCAAGCAAAATCCCAACAGCTTTTCATGAATCTAACAATATGACCCTGAAATTCATTTGGATGCACAAAGTATCATACATATCTAAGTAATTTTGAAGACAATATTAGAGGTGGGGTGGGGAGGAGTCTACCATATAGGGTATCTAGAATGATTATAAAGTTATCATAATATGGATTTAGTAAAATGGTTTTAGCACAAGGCTAAGGTACAAAACAATGAAAATAAGTAGAGGGTTTCTTTACTGATGTGAGAGGAAAGGTGGATTTTTCAAACTGTCTGTGACAAATAATTATCCATGTTTAAAATAATGAAGATCAAATCTCTACTTAATGTCACAGACAAATTCCAGTTAGATCAGATACTTATATCTAAAAGAATGATTTGTTATGACCTCAGAGTAGAGAAGAATTTTAAAAATAAAAGACTCTACAGTGTTAAAATACAGACTGGCCGGAAAAGATTTCTGCAACACATATAACACAAGATTATCTTTCAGAATCCATGAAGAATTCCTAAAATCAACATGCAATAAAGGACGTAGAAAATAGAGCACATGGGATAACTGACTAGCCATATGCAGAAGACTGAAGCTGGACCCCTTCCTTACACCATATACAAAAATAAACTCAAGATGGATTAAAGACTTAAGTGTAAAACCTAAACTATAAAAACTCTGGAAGATAACCTAGGAAATACCATTCTGGACACAGGACCTGGCAAAGATTACATGACAAACATGCCAAAAGTGACTGCAACAGAAACAAAAATTAACAAATGAGACCTAATTAAACTAAAGTTCTTTTGCAGAGCAAAAGGAACTATCAACAGAGTAAACAGACAACCTACAGAATGGGAAGAAATATTTGCAAACTATGCATCTGACAAAGGTCTAATATCTGGATACTATAAGGAACTTAAACAAATTAACAGCAACCAAACAACTCCATTAAGAAGTGAACAAATGACATAGACATTTTTCAAAAGAAGACATACATGTAGTCAACAAGCACATGAAAAAAATGTTCAACATCGCAATCATTAGAGAAATGCAAATAAAGCCCACAATGAGATACTATCTCACACCAATTGGAACGACTATTACTAGAAAAAAAAAAAAACAAAAAACAAAAACAAAGAAAAAAAACAAAAACAAAAAACCAGATGCTGGCAAGGTTTCAGAGAAAAGGGAGTGCTTATGCACTGTTGGTGGGAATATAAATTAGTTCAACCATTGTGAAAGTAGTGTGGTGATTTCTCAAATAGCCTAAACCAGAATTACCATTTGGCCCAGGAATTCCATTATTGGGTATAATTCCATTATTGGGTATATTATTGGTATTCCTTACTCAAAGGAACAGAAATCATTCTATCCCAAAGACACATGCATATGTTCATCACAGCACTGTTCACAATAGGAAAGACATAGAATCAACCTAAATGCTCATCAATTGTAGATTGGATAAAGAAAATGTGATACATACACACCATGGAATACTATACTGCTATAAAAATAATGAGATCATGTCCTTTGCTGAAACATGGATGGAGCTGGAGGCCATTATCCTAAGGGAACTAATGCAGGAACAGAAAATCAAATACCACATGTTCTCACTTATAAGTAGGAGCTAAACAATGAGTACATATGGAAACAAAGAAGAAAATAACAGATAACGGGGCTTGCTTGAGGTTGGAGGGTGGGAGGAGGAAGAGAATAAAAAACTGCCTATCGGGTACTATGCTTATTACTTAGGTGATGAAATAATCTGCATAAAAACCCCCATGACACACAATTTACCTCTGTAACAAACCTGCATATATACCCTTGAACCCAGGAGTTTATTTTTTTTTAAAAGAAAATGAAGCACAGATGGGAACATGCAGCTTTCTTAAGGCAGATAATATGAATGTCCATAAGCATATTAAACAGAACTAATCTCCCTGGTAATCAGGATCATGCAAATTAAAAACCAATATATGCTTATAAGTTTTTTAAAAAGTAAAAGTCTGATGATATCATGTTTTAGGATAGATGGGGAGAATTAGGAATTTCCATACATCATTGGTTGGGGTATAAATTGTCACAGTCATTCTGAAGAACAACTTTGCAATATCTAGTAAAGTTAAAGGTGCATATCCTGTTTTCCGATCACCCCTTTTCCAGACTGCTTTTAGTTCTTTAGAGATATCTTTAGTTAAGTGAAGGGTATCATTCTACTTCTAGAAATATATCTTAGAGAAATATCTCTGCAGATACCCAAGAAGATGTGGACAGATTATCACTGGTATAGGGAGAAACTGGCATAAATTAAGACTCAATTAACAGAAGAATGGGCCAATAAATTTTATTATATTTATGCTATAGAATATTATAGAGTAGTAAAAATAAATCATGTATAAATAGGATAAATCTTAAAAATATTAAAAATAACTTCTAGGATCTTAGGTAAAGTAAAATATAACTATAAAACTTAAAAAGAGTCATACATTAAACTTGTATACAATTATATATGTGGTATAAATATCTTCACAGAAATGATTGACCTAAAATTCTGAATAGTGGTTATTCTGGAGGATGCTGGAATTAGACTTCAAATAAGTCTGTAATGTTTAATTTCTTCAAAAACTGAAAGAAATATGGTAAAATATTATGATTTGATAAAGAGTAGTATATACATGAGTATATTTTTTATGTTTTACAAATAATTTATCACTATTTTAGAAGCTTTAAAAACCATTTAAACTAGAATTTTAACATTAAATATGATAGATTTCTGTGTATCATCTTCTCACAGGTGTACAAGGAAGAGTCAATCTATAAAAAT
This sequence comes from Cebus imitator, assembly GCF_001604975.1. NCBI lineage: Eukaryota > Metazoa > Chordata > Mammalia > Primates > Cebidae > Cebus > Cebus imitator. The sequence goes on along the minus strand of NW_016107462.1, from coordinate 4,382,440 downwards.
TGTTTCTGGACTTGAAGATCAGTTTATGCCAACAATTTGCAAATATTTCTAAACTGATGTGAACAGTTTGACTCAGAGTTTGGGGTATATAATCTATGTAGTGAAGGGAAGAAGGTGCAATAGCTAAATTGAGACTAGTAAGTGACAAAAGATGATTTGACTCACGAATAAATTCTAAGGATCTAATGTACAACTATAGTTAATAATGCTGTAATGTATGCTTCAAATTTTCTAAGAAAATACATCCTTAAGCATTCTCACCAAAAAATAAAATAAAAATAAAAGTAACCATGTAAGGTGATGAATATTTTGACTTGTTTGTAATAATTATTTCACGATGTATATGACATATATCAAATCATCACTTTGTATACTTTAAAATACATAGAATTTTGTCAATTAAACTTCAATAAACCTGAAAAATATAGAAGTTTGCACCCACTGAGGCTGAATTAGTTAAGATAAAGATGATCTGATTCACTGAAATTGTCTGAAATGTAAAATTTAATTCTGCATTCTCTACAGAATGAAGCCAGGACATTTGAGAATGACACAATGATAAAAGCCGCAGTTCTGGCATAGATGAAGAGGCTCTTGTGACCAAAAAAAAGTTTAGAAATAGTGACAGCTTCCTTTCAGAGAGTACTTATATGCTAGGCTGACTACTAGGTAAATTATATTTTTAATTCATAAATAATATTCTAATATCTATTATGCAGAAAAGAAAATTGAGACCCATCTGTTCATGATCACCCAGACACTGAATGGCAGGACAAGCAATCAAACCCAGTGTTGTCTCATTACAAATGGATGCTTTCATTATAAATAAATAGATTTTTATGTCCAGAGTGCCTAGTCCTGTTTTCTTAGAATCAGTATTTCTGGATCTCATATTATTTAAAATTTTTCCATCAAATAAACATACTTTTGAGACATTTGGGGTATTAGTTTACTCTTCCATTCTTAAAATAATTCTCTTACATGGAAAAGCTTCTCTTACTAAACAAGCAGAATAACTCCTATATTGGTTGACTATCTCTGTTATTACATTTTCCATTCAACTAATGAGTAAGTTCCTTATTCCATTTGCTAGAACTTTCTAACTCAAAAAATTTAAAAAAAAAAAAAAAAGGGAAAGGAAGGAAGAAAGAAAAAAATTGAAAACTTTCAATTGGTTTCTATTGGTTTCTTTCCCACTTATTGTTCTTTGGCTTGCCAATGATTTTAGCTAATCATATGCTTTTACTCAAAATGACTTTTACAGGGAAAATCTCCAAATCTATAACCAGTTACTGAATTTATCAAATCATGGAGGTGGGGGAGAAGATGAGGGTAGAAGAGAAGCATATGCAAACATGCACACAGCGTGTATGTTATTTTAAGGACTTATCTAGGACCACACCCATTTTGTCACTTAGCCATTCTACAAAAGAGCTCAATTCATTTTGCAAAAATCATATTGAAAAAAAAAATCCATCCACAATCTTATTTCCTTACTGCTAATCACTCCAAAAGTTCTGTTGACATTATATGGTTATATTCTCAGAGGAATTCTCCTCCTCTCCAAGATTAATTTTCATTTTTCTCAGACGTATTTTTTGCATAAACCCAAGCAAAACAACATTCTAGATGCTCATGGAAAATTCTCTTTTTCCCTCTGCAAATATTGTGCTAAAATCTGTCATTCACTCTATGTCCCAAATCAACAAATGGTAAATATTTCAATATAGTTGTCTGGTATATTTTGGTATCTTACTTTCCAAATTTCCTTTAAAGAAAGAGTATGCCCTTCACTTAACTAAAGATATCTGCCAAGGAACTAAAAGCAGTCAGGAAAAATAAATTAAAAGTGTCTTTGTTCTCCTCTATTGTCTCATACAAGGACCTTTGTACTTATAGTAATGATGTAGAAAATGTCTTCATGTTCTATCAATAATACATTGAGGTTGAGTTTATTTCATTTTATGTTGTTTTTACCTCTGCTTGGCAAACAAGACTCTCTCGATGTTCTCATTCAAATCAAACTGTAGAATGCTAATAAAACAAATCCAAACTAATAAAGTCCATTTCCTTTATATTAATCCTCTTAAAGTTATCAAGGACTCATGTTCCTACATATGAATAGTACGATCAGACAACAAGTAGGAAGATAAAAGGTGGATTCAAGAGACTATTAACATATAAGACTATTAAGACAAAAGCGTAATGACAAAGGCTGTACTGAACTTGATGATTATCTAAGACATGTGTTGGGTGGAGACTCTAGTCTCCAGGAGACACCTAATACTGCTGACCCCTCATAACCTCAGCATGGGCATTATTTCAGCATTGAGGAAAAGGATTTCTTAAATCTTATTTTTACATTGATCAGTTTGGTCTGAGAAATATTTCAGCCTGCAAACCACAAATTTGATTATCGTTTGCCTAAGTGCTTAGGAAGACTGAACCATTCTAGAGACTCTTTGCTTTTCACAAAGAAGAATTTCCTCTAACATCTAGTTTAGTTTAATTATAGCAGTCAGGGTGTGATTTCTGTTTATATCCCTCCGGTTGAATCTGCTCTGGCTGGGTTTGGGTCAGAGCTATTTCTAGGAAATGCCTGCTACTTTTTCTCAAACTAAAACTTCTTTGCATTTTTCTTTCTTTTTTCCTCCTTGCTTGATATCTTTGCTACTTTAATATGAGAATAGGTGACCCATGTGCACATCTATAACCAGGCATGTGGGCACGACATCCAGTGCATCTAGTTCCAAAGGATGTGGTATGTGAGCATGGTGAGTATTCCCAATGAATTATTAAAGCCACTCTATTAATCAAGACTCTTCAGTTCCAAGTAACAGCAATCAAGCTTAGTTTAAAGCAAAACCAACTGACCAAGCAAATGAAAAAAGGAGAAAGCATAAAATGTACCCCAAGGATTCCTGAGCAAGGAATCTGTTGGGCCTTAGAAAGCCCTAGGCCCAAAGGAACCTGCAGAGCAGCTTCTCCCACCTCTCATGGCTGGTTGACTCCATGAAACTACTTCAATTCCTTCCCTAGTAAAAAAGCTTGATTTGTTGTACAATGCAAACAGAAGATGGTCCCCAACAACTCCAAAATTTTCAGATAACTTATTTTCTCATAGAGTAATGATTTTCTTTCTGCTTCCCAATTTCAGACTCCCAGAAAAGGAATTGATGGAAGGCAAATTTGTTACAAATTCTCACTCCTTTCAGTGTGATTGTCTCGTCAACTGGGACTGAGAGATCAGGGCCTCACTGAAAGGCACCCATGGGGTACGTCAAGGTGGCGGGGTGAGAGACTGGCAGATGCTCTATGAAGTTTACCTGCCACTCTGATGAGGAGAGAACAAATTTGCACATGTGCCCCAGAAGCAGGGCTGGAATGATTGAGACTCCCACTGGCACATGAGTACATACAGTCTTCTGAGGTTCTGAAATCATTGGCTGCTTTCCTAGGATGTTCAGCTAAATAAGTGGCAGTGCCTGAAGCAGTTCCTAGTTCCTCAAAGGTGGTATCCGGTCCCCATGGCACCTATGACTTGATGCTCTGTTGTCTTAGGATTAAATCCTGCCTAGATCTGAGATGTCCACTTGGTATCCCTCTAGCTGAGAAGATGCTGTATTCTAGACATGTGATTTCTCTAAAGCCTTGTGAAACATGTGAATAGAGCTGTCCAGAGAACTTTATTCTAGAAACTGAAGTTTAGTTTACCTCAAAGGAGGTTTCATAATGAAAAGTTTTCCCACATGTTACATCAATGTGTCCAAACCAAAATATCATACACATATAGAAACTTAAAAAAGAAAAAAAAAAAAGATTCGGATGGTACAGTTCACATTATCCCACCCACACAAGTAAGGCCTGGCTTCCAATTAAAGACATCTTTCCTTTCTCTGCTAAAAGAGCAAAACAAAACAAACCTCCAAATCCTCTAGACTATACCATCAAAATTTATAAATCTGAACTAAAAAAATTAATCATAAGTTCAAACTACAATTCTTCCTTATGCTGTGGTTTCATCCCTTTCCCACCCAAAGGGGAAATGTACAAGGGTATATACCCGTGGGAGATGTTGGCAGCTTACTGGAGAGTATCCAACAGTGATACACACTTCTGCTCAAATACATGTTTTCTTTTGATTCTTTTTCAAGGGAGAAATTAGTTCCTATGCCTATGCACATGCCGATCCACATTGCTCCTCCACTGAAAGCTCAGAGGGTGTCATTGGCTTTGATCTGTAACAAGTATTAAAGGTGATGAGGTTTTCCTTTCTCCTCCTCTCTTGAATAACCTCCAGTGGCTTACACCTCGATTGTATGTAATGTCCATGAGGAGGAAGGTGAATGAGCCCAAGAGAGGCATCCTATCACTTCCTAAAATGCAAGAACCTCATTTTTGTGCACATGCGCACGCGTGCACGCCCACACAAATGCACACACACACACACACACACACACACTCTCTCTCTCTCTACGTTTTCCTTAAGTTTATTAAATGTTATAATTTTTGTAATCATTTATTTTGTGTGACTACTGATGGGTTTTCCCATGAGAATGCATGTTCCCCAGGTCAGAGACTTGGTACATCCTGCTGTTTAGTAACAAGTTAAACCAAGAGACTAGTGCAGTGACAGGCAACATGGCATGGGGCAGGAACCCAACTCTGGGGGCTGACTGTGGAGTCCGAATCTCAATCTTGCCATTTGCTTAGTGTGGAACCTCAGGTAACCTATGTAACCTCCCTGTGTCTCAGTTTCTTATCAATAATACAGAGATGTTATCTACATGGTGAAGGTGATTTGAGGATTATTAAAATGAGTTACATATAAAGCACTTAGAAACAATGCTGGCAGAGAGTAAGTGCTATATAAGTATGTCAAATAAATAACAGACCCCCAAGTATTTGTTAAACAAATGTTTAACAAATTCTACAGAGAAAGGAGAGGGCTATGTATCACTTTACAAGATCAAAGAGGTGGTATATGGCTTTATGTTTTGCACCCAAAATGTAATCAGTTCTCTTCCTGCCTATTATTTTTCCATAACTTTAAATCTAGGGCATTACTATTTTCTCACACCAAAGTGGCTCAAGGAACTTATGCTCCTATATGGTAGCCCTTAGTTTTTCTGCTAGACACCACCTATGCGTGAGGAATGGGGAGCCACTCTGGTGAGAGAGAAAAACATTGAATTTTTTCGATCACCAATTCTCTCTAGACATGATAAAAATCATGGTGCCTTAGTAAATTTAATTTTAGTTTCATCATATAAAGAATACATGTTCATTATAGAAAAATTAAAAAAGTTTCAGAGAGAAATAAAACAAATCATCCATAGTCATACCATATTGAGAAAATCATTGTTTTGTCAAAAATATTATGATATCTTATATCCTGGGTTATAAATAAAAAAGCACATTCACCTAGAAATTATAGTAAACATTTTATTCTAATATGTTCTTCACTTACAACATGAACAATCCTCCCATGTTACTAAATAGTCTTCAAATGAGAATTTTTATAAGGTTGTACATTTTTCATCACATGGATAATTTATTTTATGATTCCAAGATTTTTGGGTATGTAGAATGCTTGTGATTTTTTTCTATTATAATGATGCTGTGATCAACATTCTCACAAGAGGACAAAGTAACTTCACCTGAAATTACTAAGAAACAAAAAGAGAAAGAGGAAAAATAAAATCCCTGCAAAAGAGAAATCCCAGCTTTGATATCAATCCAGAAGACAAAGAAAGATTTCTGGTTTCAGATTTGCCCATCAAATTTCACTAAGGTTACATTTAATCTTTTAACCTTCATACTCTTGCAAAGTATTCAAAAACTGCCAAAAATAAGTTCAGAGTGCCAAGATTACGATCTTTGCTCAAGAAATACAAGCTGAATGATTGGCTCGTGTTTGCTTCCTCTGTGGAAGGTTTTAGAGTTGAGTTCATAAAGCAAACTCCAGAAAGAGGGAACAGTTTGAAGATCAAGATACTGGAGCAAAGCTGAAGGCTTTTCAAAGAATAAAAGGGAAAAAATGCATGGGTGCAAAATTTTACTTTTTGACAGATGCTTAATAATTAGGAGATGTGAGCTGTTAGTTCAATGAACGCTTAAGAATTCTCCCTTTCTCACAGGGTCAAGAATTTTAGTGGTGAAAATTTATGTGTTCTTATTTCGTCAAAAATGTAATGCAGAGGTACAAAGAGTTTAAATAATTTTCTTAAGCATTCATTTGGAGTAAAATCAAAACGCTTTGCCCAGATTTAGCAAATCCTACATGTGCTGGCCTGTCCTATTCACCTGCCACCAGCCCAGTTTGCTCCTCCAGGGAAGGGCTCTGTTTCAGACACACTGGCTTCCAGGAAACCAGGAGCCTCAGGTGGACCCTTCCTGCTGCCGGAGGAGCACACGGCACCTTCCCGTCAACCACACACTCTGCCTGCCATCCCCTCATTCTCCTCTAATGTCCCAGTGCTCCCTCTTCATCCCCTTCTCACTCTGCTTGCCTGTTTCCCACTGAGCAAAATGGTATCGACAAGGAGAGAAATTAACAGTCAATCATTAACCCATACAGTCACCTACTGGCCTCTACTCCCACATACTTTACCTATTTGCCTGTTGTCATAGTTAAATTTCCCCTGTCCTCATCTAGATCACCCCTTCACCAGTACAGGAGCAGGCATGGCCCACCCATTCTTTCTTCTTTCCTCTCCATCATCAATTTTCCCTCTTTGCTGGATCAGTCTCACCCGCAAACATGTGGCATGCTGTTATTTCTTCCATGTTAAAAAGCACACCAAACGAAACCCCAGATACCCTTCTCCTGACCTCACTTGCCCTGCCTACTCCCTTCCTAGATCTTTGCTCCCTGGTCCAGCAGAGGTCTTTAAAAAGGTATGTTTTCTCTCTCTGGCTCCCCTCTTTCAAGATAACTCCAATCCAATGTTACTTAACTCACCAACAGCATTGGGTAGAGTCGATCACAATCTCCTCTTTGCTACGTTTCTCCATGTGGCCTCTGGGGCATCAAACTTGGATTTCTTTTTACTCTACAGGTTTCTCTTTCTCAGGTGTTTTATGGTTCCCCTCCTTCTCCCCAAACTCTTAATGCTGGAATGTCCTATGGCTTGGCTCTTGGTCCTGTCGTTTCCATCTCACCCACTCCTTCTGGCACGAAAGAACAGATCCCTCTCCTGCACTGAAGATTTTTTTTATATGCAACAACCTATTTATCATCTCTACTCAGATGCCTAATAACACTTTATCATTAACATGACCAAAACTGACCTCCAAGACCACTTGACTCCTCTATAACCCAAGCTGTTTTACTCTTGATAGCAGTGCCATTTGCTTATTTGCTCAGCCAGTAATCCTTAACTTCTCTTTCTTGTGCAATTTATATTTAACCCAAAAAGAGGTCCTGTTGGCTTGACCTGCAAAACACATCCAGAATGGGGCCATGTCCCATGTCCCATCACCTTTACCACCTCCATAATTCTGGTCCATACACCGTCATCCCTTGCTTGGATTTCTAGCATAGCATCTTCACTGTCCCTCCCGCATCTACATTTGCCACCTGAGTCTCTAATACAACAGCCAGAGCAGGTCTTTAGATGTGTAATCCATATCATGTCACTCCTGTGTTCAACATTTCCTCTACCTTTCACTCTAAGTAACATAAAAATTCTTACTTTGGTTACAAGGACATACTTAATCCTATTCCCCCATTAACTTTCTGGTTTCTTCCTTGTTCACTCTGCTTCAGCCACCGTGGCTTCCTTGCTGTTCCTGAAAGATATGAAGTCTGCTCCCACCAGAAAGCAGTTTGCACTGGCTGTCCCTTACCTGCTTCTCAATTCCACTAGACGATTTTTTGGCTACCCCTTCATCATTTGTTAAAAACTTCTTTTCAGTGAAGTCTACCTTCACTACCCCGTTTTCTGTGGGAATGTGCCCTTGGCATGCCCACCACTCCCTGTCCCTTGCTCTCTTAATTCCTTCCTGCGATGCCCTATTTTTATAACAGTTACCAATCTTTAATGTGAAACATAACTTGTTTATTATGCTTATTGTTTATCATCCATCCCACCTCTAGGACATAGGTGCTGTGATACAGTAATCTTTGTTTTGTTCACTGTTGAATTTTAATGCCTGACACAAGGCCTGCCACTTAAAGAGACTCAGTAAGTATTTGTATCATTAACCCATGAATGAATGAATACTCACCTCTCTCAGAACTTTGCATTAACTGTTCCTTTTCTCTGGAATATGCTTTGCTCCCTGTCACATGGCAACTCGTTTTGGTCATTCAGACTTCAAAAATTTCAAAGGCTCTTTCCTAACACAATCCACAAAAGCCACCAGTTACTTGCCATTACTCATCCTGTTTTTATAGTTTTTAATCACTAAATATTTTTTTCCTCTCTCTTTCTCCCTCTTTTTGCTTTTAGAGATGGAGTGTTGCTATGTTGCCCAGGCTGGTCTCAAACTCCTGGGCTCAATCAATCTACCTGCCTCAGCCTCCCAAAGTGCTGGAATTACAGGCATGAGCTACCATCCCTGCCTAAATATTTTATTTGTCTATTTGTTCATAGATTCCCTGTTCCTACCTCACCCATTCTTATAGACCTCAGAATCCCTAAGACCTGGCATATATTATACACCATCAAAACACTACCTGGTATACATCAGGCACACATTTATTGCATGGAGAAATATCACACAGCTAGTATACCATCTGGAAGGCATTACATAAATTATTAATAGCAGCATCCAATACAGAACTCTTTCCCACTATAGGTTAAAGCTCCCCAATAGATGTTCTGCCAATTTACCAACCAGAAGAATGTTACACCAGAGGATAAAATATGCTATTACTATTTTCTTTTAGTAGACAGTAGCACCATGATGACTTACCCTAGTCATGATCTAGCTTTTGGACATGTGGCTCAACAAACCCAAGGACTGTCTCAAATCTTGAACTGTGTTACTGTCCCATGTCATATGGTGTCTATTACACTGACAGGCAAATCTTTTCTTTTTGCTTGACACTTTAACTACTGTTTCTAAATGCACTTGCCTTTGTTTCGTTTTATCTGAGCAAACATCTAGAGCATCTCAACCCATTGCTATATAATCCATGCTTCAAAACCTACATACTTAGGCAGTAAAGGAGTGTTTTTCTGTGCAGAATTAAAGCTATGAAAGAATGGATGCTGACAATATTTTATGCTTGCCCACACTCATTTTGAAGTTGCATTAGCTAAAAAGTGCTCATATTGAAGCTATGTATGTCACATGATGAGCACAGGAAGCTTGATGGGTATCAATAAACGTTCAGGGGTTATGAACATCAGCTGACTGAGATAATAAAAGCAGGCTGTATCTTCAGCTTGATGATAATGCATTCTCTTGTCTTAGGGGTGGGTTTCACCATTACTCAGTGCATTCTAACATAGCAAAGGTTCTGGGCATGCTGGGTCACTTAAAACATAGTCTGTCCATAGGATAATTTTGGGGACCTGGCAGACTCAGGGCTCCTTGCCGAAACATCCAAAGACAACTTTAGGCTGATGTTGCTTAAGGAAATTCCCATGCCTCCAATTTAGATGACCAGCTAATGAAGCAGAATACAGATGTGCTCACCTAAATGGTGCTCATGGGCTTAGTTTCCTTATGGTCTCAAGCATGGTCCCCACCATGAATCTATTTTCTCTTTATAGACTTGTCCCAGGTCTGCAGTCGCATCTCTGACACTCCCATGCCAACTGCTACAATGCCATGCTCTCATCACTTCTGCCTCCTTTTAACCTATGTGAGCCTCCTATAATTTTCTCTAGGGTTTTAGGAAGCAACACAGCGCACATGTGGATAAACTTGGAGGACTTCCCTAGAAAGAAATTTTCTTGTTAAAATCAGTGTTTACACTGCATACCTGAAGCAGCATGGGAGGAGATTGACGCCATGCTCCTGAGCAGGTGAAGAAGAATAACGAAGATAATTCTCCCCAGAGGGGTAGGAGGCAGGGCTGAGGAAAATTAGGGCTGGGTGGACTCCCATAGGGAGTGGTCAGAGAAAAGATGTGCCCATATCTCTAAAGCAATAGCTACCTTGGTCAACGCATGGCCTCTAGACTAAACCGCTTTCAAAAACCAGAAAGGAGGTGCAGATATTGTGTGAAATAAACAGTTGCGATTTAGAGAAGTATATATTTTAATAAAAGTCATTTAAACAAGCCAATCGCATATTCCATAATAAAAAGTACTTGAAAAAAACAGGCTTGCCCCTGTGATGAATGCACCTCCTTACTGCTGAGTGCACCAGACGTCACCGGAGTGGGACACATCAGTTCAAACATATTAGTCTAGCATGCATAGCAATCGTTATGATTTCTTGACCCAGCATTTGTCCACTGTCATTTGGTAACAAACTATTTTTGTATTTAGGTGGTCACCACTCTCCTACTCCCTATCCAAGAAGCCTTTACCTCCTTGCTCCTGCCTGGGTGACATGACATGTGATATAGGTATGCCTTGTGAAGCATAAAACTCACAGTGAAGTCTCCAGGGATGTGCCTGTGTCTCAAGCCTGTCCAGTGAAACATGGTCCTGCAAGGTTTGTCAGAGATATGGGAAAGGAGAATCTCTCTTTCCCATTGGAGGTGATACTGGCAGCTGGGTTGTTGTGGGACATGCGGAAGGAAATTTCCTGAAAGAGAAGCTGACACAGAGAAAGGCTGGAAGTACAGGGGAGTGAGGGAGAGAGAGGATCGGAAGAAATGATTTGCACACCTGCATCCAGTTCTGCCTTTGCATTTTTACATTGAATGAATTTAACCCCTTATCACCTAAGCAAGTTTGAGTTTCTGTTGCTTGCAACCAATCAGAAGAGTCTGACAAATAATTAGCATTAGCACATGGTGCTTACCACGTGTGAATCCCACGAAACCCTTGATAAACTCTCATATAGTCCTCTAAGCACACCATGAAGCTGCTGCTATTACATCCCTATTTTACAGGCAGAAAACCATATGCTCCCAAGTCAATGGCAGACCCAGAATTCAAACCCAAGTAGTCTAGTTTCAGAATTGGGGACCTTTATCATTGCATCCCACTAGTCTAATTGAACATAGAATCAATTTGATGGGGAACCTTTATGGTTTCCAAAGTAACTAGTCCTAACCCAGCTCAAGGGGGGTTAGAGGGTTTCTTCAGGCTCTTACTTCAATAGAGGGTAGCTTCCAGTAGAGCAAGGGCTACCTTTCATTTTTACCATCCCTGCACCCAGTGTCTAGTATGAGCTTGGCCCATGATTATATAGTCAAGATGATTGCTAAACTGAATGGAATGCAGGATTCTTTGAAAACAAAATTGTAGTTTGCTCATAGGATAGAAAATAAATGTCTGTAAAAGCTAAGAATGCCGATAAAAGTGTGCACATGCTTATATACATGAGCAGTCTTGCCAAAGGACTGAGCTATAGGAAGAATTCCATAAGAACTATAGGACTGCATAATGAATTACAATCCACTTTCCAAAAATTGGAATTTTTTCTTCTCTCTCTCATAAGAGCTAGGACAGCTATTGAAGCCATAAAGGAAATTGATTTTCTGAACTCTCCTGGAGTCCTACACAGTCTGACTATATCTTGGGGTCCTACACAGTCTGACTACACTCTTTGTGTGTTGGTAAGCTCTAACCACTTTGCAGCCTCTGCCCCATGGGCTCTGAGCATGAGTTTTCTTCTCTTGTGCTGTCTGTTCCCCCAGCAGCCCCACCTCCTTTCAAATGTCTGTTCTGATCAGATGGACAAGTCAGGCTTTGCCCAATTAGTCCACTTTAAGTAGCTTACCCTGTACTTTATTAAAAGCAAAATCCACATTGGGTTGACAAGATTAGAGGAAAATATAAAAATAAATTACTGTATTAAAATTAATTAAATAAAAAGCTGTATCTAATACCAGGAAATGATGGACTTCACGGGAGCAGTGAAGCCCTTAGTTCAACAAATGATTTTTAAAAATCCTAAAAACTCCCAACCCAGTGCTGAATTAAATATTCAACTCTAAATGCAAAAAAGCAAAAAGATGTTAATTTTGGCTTTTTTGCACAAAGTGAGTAAAGAGTTCATTCTACTCTTTGCTCTGTGGGAAAATCTTTTTACTGCAACACCATTCCATAGGATGAGTGTTATAAGTAACACCCCCTGGTACTTAGAGAATGATTTGATCTGACGATCACTAAGAATTTTGGAAACATTCACACGAGTACACTGACAATTGTACCAAGGGACAATTAAGGAGTATAAGTTCACCTGCTCAGTTTAACATTTATTGAGCACTTGTTAGGAACTAAATTCTGTGCTGAGTGATGGGCAAAGTAAAAAGGTAAGGAAATTAGAAAAGAAGGAGTGAGATGACCAGGATTAGAATCTGCCAGAAAATGTCACAAGCTTTGAATTTTCTATACCTTGTTCCATGATTTTTATTTTTTATTTCTTTTAAATAAAACATTGCATTTACTTAGAAGCATTAAGAAAGTCAACAAAAGAGCTGCAACTTTTTTTTTTTTCTGTAATTAAGGAGTGGTATTCAAGTCACAAAGTGACAATTATTTCATGTAAGTTGCATCAGAGACAACTGGACATGAAAAAAATGCCTTCCCCATATATAACAAATTTGTGCTCTGCCTCCGAAGAGAACCTGCTTTAGTCTTCCATGCCAATTTGCAAACCCACACTGTACCAGGCAAGGTTAGTGGCTACTGAGGATGTCACTGGCACTGGGCTATCTAAAGATACATTTCCTAGCGTGCTACCTGTACAAAAAGACACTTTGTAATCATCATCATCTTCTTCTTCTTTTTCTTGCTTTTCTCTGCCTTGATGAGTCAATTTTTTGTTGCATCAGGCTTTCCTTTAGCTTGGTATGCAGCAATAACCTTTTTTAAAAAAATTTTTCCTTCAGCTTCACAGCCTTTATTTTCATTACCTTTTTTTTTTCCATAGAGATGGGTTCTTGCTATATTGCTCAGGCTGATATTGAAATCCTAGCCTCAGCAGCTCTCCTGCCTCAGCCTCCCAAACTGCTCCATTCCAGGCATGAACCACAACGCCTGGCTGCAGCCTTTTCATGAGGTTGCTTGTCATCTGCAGCAGTGTTACTGCACACCTCTCTCTGTTTCCTTGCAGTATCACCAATGGATAAGCTGGGATGTTCTCCTTTGCTTTTGGGGCAATACTCAGAACAGAAGGAGAAAAAGGCCAAAGGAGGCTTCTGGGGTGCATTGGAATCCTTGAACTTTTTTGTTTCTCCTTTAGAAGAAACATAGTTTTTTTTTTTTTTTTTAAGTTAAATAATAGAATTTGTCTGCCTTTCCTGTGTCTTCAAATTTTCCTTTTTCCTTAGCAGACATGGTCTTTTACCTCTCTGAGTGCATCTTAGAAAACTCTGAGGAAGAGTTTACTGGAGCATCTGGGTGCTGCTTCTTGAGTTCCTTTTGAATCAGCATCTCTTTAATCAGGATACTCTAGTAGTTTTGAATACATTTATGTAGTAATCAAAACAATAATTTTAAGCTTTTTTTTTTTTTCTTTATAAGTTGGATTGTTTTTTTTTTTTTTTTTAAGTTAAATAATAGAATTTGTCTGCCTTTCCTGTGTCTTCAAATTTTCCTTTTTCCTTAGCAGACATGGTCTTTTACCTCTCTGAGTGCATCTTAGAAAACTCTGAGGAAGAGTTTACTGGAGCATCTGGGTGCTGCTTCTTGAGTTCCTTTTGACAAGTTTGCACAAGGAACACATATGATGACATTTGCCTCCTGGCTTCAGAGGATCTCCTTTGCCCATGTTTATTTTTCCTCAGTGAGGCACAGAGGAACCTGTACCTGTCCAGCTCACTTGCCTCAGCGCTGTCTCTAACGGAGGCCAGAGGCAGCCTCCTTACTTCTCTACTCTGTCTGTCCCAAGCATGCTAAGTAAAAGCTGAGTACTTGACAACAGCAAATTCCTTTATTTGTTCGTTAACATTAGAAGGCATTGGAGTAGGATTTTAATGGGTACGGAATCAAGTCCAAAATGGAATATAATGGAAATAGCTAAAAACTTTTATTCTTCATTTATATTTTCGATTTATGATTCTACATTCCTTTTTAAAAGCAGAACGCATTTTCTCATTTTTCTTTTGTGTATGTATGCTGATGAGGAAGAGTCTGGGTGAGAACTCAGAGCCAGGGCTCAGGTAGTCAAGTAATGACACAGGTTTTCTTGGTTGCTTCTTTCTCTTCTAAAGCAACCCCGACCCACTCCACAACACCACAGTAAGGAAATGAAAAACAGGGTGGATTTCAGAAACAAAGACTGGTTTTAGGCTGTCTGAGTGGACCCCAGAGGCATTCCTCAGGAGCCCTGTGACAGAAGGCAAGGACTCAGACTCTTCGGTCTTCCATTTCCTCATCTGATGATATGGTTCGGCTGTGTCCCCATCCAAATCTCATCTCAAATTGTAATCCTCAAGTGTCAGGGGAGAGACCTGGTGGAGGCAATTGAATCATGGAGCAGACTTCCCCCTGGCTGTTCTGGTGATTGTGAGGGAGTTCTCATGAGATATGGTTGCTTGAAAGTGTGTGCTTCACTGTATTTCTCTCCTGCTCTTCCATGTAAGACATACCTGCTTCCCCTTCACCTTCTGCTTTGATTGTAAGTTTCCAGAGGCCTCCCAGTCATGCTTCCTGTTCAGTCTGTGAAACTGTGAGTCAATTAAACCTCTTTTCTTTGTAAATTATCCAGTCTCAGATAGTTCTTTATAGCAGTAGGAGAACGGATTAATACATCTGTTAAAGAGGGATGATCAAAGGACTGATCTCTTAGGCTGGCTATGCAGATGAAATGGATTAATCCATGCAAAGCTTACAGCACAGTGTTTGGCACACAGAAGGACTTGGTACATATTAAGTTCCCAGTTGACCTGGTCATGCTGTGTTTTCTGTGTCTCAATAGAATTTCAGCACATTTCCTTTTCCCTTCTCCTAGAGAGACTTAGCTATTCTTTATTCCACATTCTCTCTAGTCCTGTCACTTCCCACCCTGCAACCCTGCCTTGTATTTCCTTATATTATGTATCACATAAGACATATTACTGCCTTTCCACCCATGCAAATTATGACTCCCCTCTTTTTACAAATGAAGAAGCAGTCACTTGTGTGTGGACTGGCTGCTAGGGCCCAAGTCCTGTGAAAAAAGAGACTGATTTTTCCTGTTGTCTGCAATATTCCCAGGCTCTAGAATGTTGCTTGGCACACAGGAGGCCCTAAATATATATAATTGGTATGCGTGAATAAGCTTAGTCACTCCCAAGGGATCTAATACTCTCAAGAGACTATAGCACTCTAATACTTCCTGCCACAAATCATACCTGCAGTTCCTTCTTCCTTGAAACTATTATGAAAATATTGAACATGCCTGGGGATCCTGATCTGGATTTGAAGAGACCTAAATGATTAAAGCTACCTGGATTCATGATGGACATCATTTCTTCTGTATACCTGGTACCTTGAAATTCCATCAAAACATTCTCTGACACTCCCGTACCCCTGGGAAATGATTATAAACTAGCCACCTGGGCCCGCTAACTGTAGATACATATTGAATAATATCAGAAAATGTGTAAAGCAGGGAAATTTCAGATCAAAATGTCCAATTTTAGATTTGCTATAAACATTCAAAATTCAGGCAATACTGGGCCCACAGTCTTGGGCATTAATTAGCTAGCTGGCTTTAAGAGGCTATACCCCCAGTTAGATGGAATATTTCTCTCCAGTTGCTGTCTCCGTCTCCTCTTAATGTCTTCTTGCAGTTGTACGGAAGTATCAGTTGCAATTTATCATTGCAATTGTGCAATGTTTCCTAAGATTGGAAATCTATTTGTTTTTAATCAATAGAAATTAAAAACACAATTCTTAGTTCACAGTCATGTTTCATAGTTCAGGAACACAGGTCAGTGACTCAACCCAAGACATTCTTTATATTCACAAATCATTTTGTCCTCTGAAAGATAACAGCCTACCTCATCTCCTCCAAATCTTTCTTGGAATCATCATTTCTGTGGAAATCTGTGTATGCCTTCTTTCTTGGTTCAGCCACAGCAAACTTATAGAGAGCTGAAACCCCCAGGGATACTACAAATACTCCAATAATATGAAATTGCAGATGCGTGGCACAAGTCCATGCACCTGAGGTTTTGTTAAAGCACTGGAAGCCATGGTAGTTACTATCTTTGATAGGTATGTCAACCTCAACACCAGTGTCTGTCCTGGCTGATGGAGAATTGAATGGAGCCAACATCAGAAATCTCTTGATCAAAAGTAGAAAAACAGAGGACTTGGTGGTTTAAGAAAACCGGAGACATTTTATTAAAAAAGAAATAGGGACAGTTCTGACTGTTTGCTATGAAATTATCCAGCAAGTTTGGCTCTTAGTGTTACCTGTCTCCTCTAGGAATTTGAGTTTGCTATTCTGCATTAAGGAGGCCCTCTGGATTGGATCACTCAGTCATCTTAGGTTGATGAGTATTTTTTATCCTTCCTGATGCAAGCAAGACGTGTTTGAGTTTCAAAACTTATTTTATGACATTTAACTTTATTCAAGCAATGCTTTGAGGAGTAATTCTGCAGGATATTAATTCACAAAAAGTTGTGAGAAATTGCTGCTTCTCCAGGTTCAAAAATGACAATCTGATCTTAATGAATTACAGCATTTTATTTCTGATTATAGTCTTCTACTGGGGTATGTTTCAACCATTTGCCATCAGTAATAGGTACTATGGGGAAAATGGGTTCGTGGTTAAGTAAGACCAGAAAACATAGGTTGAAATAAAGTTTCATGTGCTTCTTTACTATGAACTATCTTTGTTTAAAACAAAAACAAAAACAGCCATTGTGAATCCTCAGAGGACTGAGTGCTCAGTGGGATTGGAAGAGTTAATATGTATTATTTTCCAAGCTTTTAAAATTTGGATAGGGACCTCCCACTTTTTAGTAACAGAAGACCTCCAATTTTTTAATATCAGTTGGGTAAGTATTATGGTTTTTGATCTTTTATTTTGCATAGAGTAATTTCCCTAATTTTGCAGATCCACTTTAACTGGATCCATGAGACAATAAAACAAAGATATCACGCACATCCTAGATTCCCAAGGACAGCGCTTATCTAAAACATGCTAGACAGACTTTAAGTAATAACTGTTAATGTCTCACATCCATTAAAATCTTATTACTACAAAGCATTATACTAGATGTTCTCTCCCTATATTGTCTCTCTTCATCTTCCCAATGACCCGCAAGACAGATAAATATCATCCCCATTTTACAGATATGTAAACTGAAGCATTGGGACATTAAATAGTTTACCTAAGATCCTAGTATGAGTGAAATGAATCCATCAGAAAATATTTCATGTACATGTGTTTTGCGGACATCTGTTCTCTATAATGATATAATGAAATAGCCAGCATTTATTTAAATGCTTATTATGAGTCAGGCACATAAGGAATTTTATATGTACAATGTGCAGTATTATCTAATTTAGTCCCCCCAGAATGACATAAGTGCTACTATAATTCTCCTTTTTACATATTAGAAATGGAGGTCAAGGGAGTGCACCATCACACCATCAGCAACTCGTGGGACCAACTCCCTGCACATCTGGGATGGTGACATCCACACACTTAACTGCTATTCTGAATGCTCCAGAGATATGCCTTGAGCATCTGTTCCTAACAAAGTTCCCTGAAAAATACTGATATCTAACCAGAGTTTAAAAGTACAGAAGAAAATGGAAGGATGCTTACCTAAAGCATCAGAACTATATCGCTAAGAAAAACAGAAAACAATTTCAGTCTTTTAACAACTTCAGTGGGGTTTTCTAGTCTTTCACTGTGTTTATGTGTCTATTTTATTCTTTGTCTAGAAGGCAGCTTCTGCCTACTAGATTTTCCCTAACAACAACAAAAAAACTTGTCTTCATGAACTCCATGTGAGAAATTGCACAAAACCAGCTGACCACCACTGCTCTCTCACATGTGGCTGCAGCCACGGGGGAAAAGTGGATGTCTGTTTCTGTTGATGTCTTCCTTCAACTGGAAGGGGGTTTTTCAGCTGTAAGGTGTGCCCACCTTGTGATAAAGAAGTCGACAGATTCCTCAAGACTGTAACAAAGGGCTAGAGGAAGGCACACTTGGAGAGAAAATTGGAAGTGAACGCCAGAGCTTTACAAAGAGCTCCCAAAGTAGGCCCTTGTAAATGTGAATAATGAGCTGCATAGACTAGTTCCTTCATGCTGAGCTCAACACACATCTTTAAACATAAGATTGTCGAGGAAGCAGATACTCGGAAACCCTTTCATCTTAATTAAAGTTATGTGGGCTATGAAATACTTTTCCTTTATATTAAGCTCTTATTCCTGTGGAGAAATTTCTATTTGTTTTTATCTAATTTGAGCTTCAAGGTTAATCTTGGTTTAAGACTTTCACTCACTGGGAGAGACAGTCCATCTGGTTTGCCCCTGATCCCATGTATATGCATGCATCCACCAGGACCCTGCTGAGCTCCAAAGCCTCTTGCTGGCTGTGCATTCTTTACAGTGCTCCCTTCCACAGAAAGAATAGGCTATGTATCTGGGAAGGATATATGGAATGGGGAGGATTTTGACAAAGGTCACAAAGCTTTCCATTTTAGGGAACCACATGCCACAACCCTTAAATGTGGAGTTTCTGATAAAACTTAGCTCTGTGATGTAAAGCCTGAGATTTGCATGGGGGGAAAAGCAAGAGGAAGAGGAAGACATTGGAGACAAAGGAGGGGAATGAATTTCATTCCGAAAAAGAGTCATTGTAGACTTCGAAACAACTGGTGGATCGGCTTGCTTGGCATGCCAAGCTCTCAAATTGCCTTCAGTAAATAGATGTTTAATTGGATTGAACTGATGATGGCAGTGACTTGCTCTTTTAATTTCAAAGAAATAGTGAGATATCATAAGTAAGTTGCAGAAGATCTAATTCAGGATCTAATAGGGATTTCTTAGAATTTTTTGAGTGTCTGCCCTCCCTACAAGATGGTAAGGTATCTTAAATATAATTATGTCATTAGTGCTTGAGAAATAATACATGCTGAAAGCTGGCAAAACAAAGATAGATTCTGATATAGCTGGTCTCAGCCACACCCTGAGACTATGCACATGACAGACATAATTATCTATCATGATACTCTTTCCACCTGTAGCTGGATACAATCTCAAAACCCTTAAAAATGACCTTCAGCTACCAGAATGATGTAATCAATGCTGTCATGAGAGAAGAAGGCTATTGATCACAATGGGCCCCAAATTTCAGTTTTCTAAGGTGTGGTAAAAATATCAAGTCTTCGTATAATATATACAATTCACTTTCCTTCTGAGATTGACCTCATTCTCTTTCTCTCTTCTCTATTTTATACATAGCCTCCACCAGTTGGCTTAGAATTCCATTTGCAGGTTTTTATCTTGTCTCCAGGAATTTATGTGGCACAAATCCATGAAACTTCTGGTAGACCATTGACTCAAGAGAGGACACAATTCTGATTACAGTATTCACAATTATATCATCATGAGTCAGAATGATATTGAAAAGGTTTCTGTCATTTATGCATAAAGGTGTACCTCTAGCAAATCCAGTTTTCATCTAAGGGACCCAGGATTGCTGCACACACGATGATGTACTTTGAGTCATGATACCTGGATTCATGTTCTGGTGGCATTGCGATTATGTGACCTTGGGAAAGTTGTCACACAAATCAGGGCCTTGATCTCTTCCAGGTATGAGGAAAATGGGCTACATGCATACCATCATCTCTTCTTGGGTCTGTCTGTTCCATCACTAATATGACAGTGTGAAAAGGAGTTATGTTCTTCATTATATAAGCAGGATATAAATATTTTATAGTATCAGCTTCTTATTCATTTATCCAAGGTCAGAGTGAACCAAAGAGAAAAGAAGGGAGAACCCAAAGCAGGGAACTCAGAACTCAAGCACGTTCCTGTGGCACAAAAGATAGACCTTTGTAATAAGAAACCATCATCTCTCCCCTTGCTGGATTTCTGAAACAGAATCTAGATAATTTGGAAAGACACTGAAGGGATTCCAAGAACTTTTGACTCATGGTTTACCTCAGTAAAGATTAAACTATGTGTAATAACTTTTAAAAAGGTAGTTTGCTTGGGAGGCCAAGGTGGGCTAATCACCTGAGGTCAGGAGTTCGAAACCAGCCTGGCCAACATGGTGAAACCCTGACTCTACTAAAAATACAAAAATTAGCCGGGCAGGGTGGTGGGTGCCTATAATCCCAGCTACTTAGGAGGCTGAGGAAGGAGAATTGCTTGAACCAAGGAGGCAGAGGATGCACTGAGCCAAGATCTTGCCATTTTACTCCAACTTGGGTGACTGACAGAGTGAGACCCCATCTCAAAAAAGAAAAAGAAAAAAAAAAAAANAAAAAAAAAAAAAAAAGAAAAAAGAAAAAAAAAAACAGTTTGCGATTTTTTTCCATATTGAGAAGCAATACGAACCCTGCAATATCAATTTCACCACATTGGGAGTGGGTCTTTTTATTCCCTTAATATTGTCATTATTTTTAAATTGTTTTGAAAAGAAAATTTATGTAGTGGTTCAAAAATAACAAAAAAGATAGATTACTAATAAGGTCACCTCATTTGCTTGTGTGCCCTTGAATATAAATATATATAAATACATAATCCCCTTCCTTTTAAAACACATGTTCTAATTCACACCTTGTTGCTTAAACTTTTTGTTGTTGGTGGCCATTCAACATGCCTTGGGATTTTTCTAATCAATTCATGAGAAGTTTCTTATTTAAGCTTAAAAATTTTAAACATTGGTGTAACAGCTCATTACATAGCTGTATCATTCTTTGTTTTATAGACAGGGTTCTTGCTATGTGGCCAAGGCTGGATTTGAACTCCTGGGCTCAAGCTCCCATTCTCAGCTCCCTGAGTAGCTGTGACTACAAGTGTGTACCACCATGTCCAGCTCTCTTTTCAATTTAACTGGTCCTACTAATGGCCATTTAGGTTGCTTCTATTCTGTTTTCTTGCTATCACAGACAATAACTGCAATGATTTTTATTTACATGTCATTTTCCACGTGTGCAACTAGGACAAAGTCCAAAAAGGAAAATTATTTAGATCGAAGGATACATGTATTTATAATTTCGATAGATATTGCCAGATTACTTCCATAGGGTTTAGTTGAATGGATAATCTCATCAGCCATCACAAGATTGTCTATTTCTCCTTGTTTTCCAACAGGAACTTTGTATAACTCCTTTTAACATATATGTACAAAAGTCCAACAAATTTGCAAACTTAACACATCCTTAAATCAGTACCTAGACTAAGAAACGGAACATTCTCATGACCCCAGAGTCCCCCTTCCAGCTCTATTCACTATCCGTCCCCAACATCAAGGGAACTTCTATTCCGACCTCCAAGAGCATAGATTCCTTTTCCGACAGTTGGTAAATTTTTAAATGATTACATTAAAAGTGGTTTACCCTAAAAATATTCATTGTTTTACTAAACATATTACTTACCTAAAAGTACAGAAAATTTCATCAGAACATCTTTTCACCCATCACTTTCCTTTTTCCTAAACAACTCCCATTAAGAACTTCCCATTCTTTTACAAGAACATTTGAGACAATATTCAACGCTGCCTATTATATTTGGGTCAATCTATTGTAGAGAATCATTTTTGTCTTCTTCAAATTAAAAAGAATATAAAATAATTTTTGCTAAGTTTAACAAAGTATTTGACATGCTTTCTGACTTCAAATATAGTGATATGGAGTAAATGGAATTTATTTTAGCAGGAGAACTCTAGGGGAACCCCAAAGAAATAATCAAACATATGTCAGAGAATCTTAAATGGAAATAGAACAAAAGCAAGTGCTATTTGAGGGGAACAAGCTAAATAGGATGTTGTGGGCCAGCCAAACTAACAAGGGGTTTTGTGAGCCTAACTCAAAAGTTGGAGGGTGGCTGGGTGCAGTGGCTCATTCCTGTAATCCCAGAACTTTGGGAGGCCAAGGCAGGAGAATTACTTGAGGTCAGGAGTTAAGAGACTGCCCTGGCCAACATGGTGAAACCCTGTCTTTACTAAACAACAACAACAACAACAACAACAACAACAACAAAACTTAGCTGAGCATGGTGGTGTGTGCCTGTAATCCCAGCTACTCAGGAGGCTAAGGCAGGAGAATCGCTTGAAACCAAGAGGTGGAGGTTTCAGTGAGCTGAGATTGCACCACTGCACTCCAGCCTGGGTGACAGAGCGAGACTCCTTCTGGGGAAAAAAAAAAAAAAAAAAAAAAAAAAAAAAAAAAAAATAAAGGGAAAAAAAAAAACCAAATAACGGGAAAAAAAAAAAAAAAAAAAAAAAAAGAAAAAGTCAGAGGTCACATGTTCTATATTGCAGGTTTTGGGTTGTGATCAAGAAGCTTCATGCATCTCCCAGAGTGACTAGCAGCAGGTATTTATTTAAGGATGCCTAGTGATTCTCCACAGCAACAAAGCAGAATCTGTCTGGTAATAGATAAGATACTGCTCTGTACTGTTTCCTCCATCTGTAATTTCTATACTGCTGATATTGTATATTCTTGTCTCCAAGCCTGCAGGCTTCCATGACATTCCTATGAATATCCTTCTCTTTGAATTCTTACCTTCTTAATATTTCCAGTTCTCCTTTATCCTTTTTCCATTGAGACAGCCAAGCATAGTCACTAGTTACCTGAACTAGTGGTGTGATACCTCCTGAAGGAATCCCGAGAATTTCATGAACAAAAAACCATAGAAAACATGAGAATCTAACTATCTGGTTTCCCTGAAGACCTGCCAACTCATTAATGTGAAAAAACTTGACTGTAAGTTCTGTAGGCAATAGTCGTTTTATTTATTGTCTCTGTTTGGTTATCAGAAAGATTTTAAATGACTTACAAAGCCATACTATACCGTAAGAGAAGATATAAATATCAAAGATCAGAAAAGGAACAATATGGTCAATGACATTAAATGTAATGGAGAAGGAGATTTGAACTACAAATGTTCATCAAGAATGTTCATCCTTAGAAAAGGATTTTTATGATGTCTAATTTGGGAGTTAAGTATATATGAAGCTTCTTGATCACAAGCCAACACCTGCAATATAGAACATGTGTCCGCTGACTTTTTTTTTTTTTGAGAGGGAGTCTCACTCTGTCACCTGGACTAGAGTGTAGTGGTGCGATCTCGGCTCACTACAACCTCTGCCTCCCGGGTTCAAGCGATTCTCCCGCCTCAGCCTCCTGAGTAGCTGTGATTACAGGTGCATGCCACCACACCCACAACTGTGCATCCTTTGCACAATGTAGATGAAAAATCTGATTACAAAATTCTTGGAAGTTAACCTCAATAGCAGAACATGACATTATTCATAAGATAAACCCAAATCAGCTCTCCAGGAGGGGCAATATTCTTGATACTAAGACAAGAAAGAAAAGTCTCCAAGTGTTCTCATAAAAAAGGTGCTTAGTAACATGAACAACAAGGTCTATGTAACAGGTGTAACAAAGCATTTCTCAAGGCTCTAGCTTGTCCCTGTCTTCAGTGCAGTAAGATGGCATTGTACCCAAGAGCAGTGTGATTTAGGATCATAGCTTTCCATATGCATCATTAAAAAATGGTTCAAGATAACTATTGGCCTGGATGGTGGTTCATCTAGGTTTCTAGGTAGGCTTGGAGACATACATTTTAATAGTTTGTTAAGCTGTGGAAAAATGAGTTGATATCCTCTCATTAAAGAATAGGGTACTTAAGAAGGTCTCATAATTTTCCTGCAGACAATTCACCTGCTGCTCAGAGGTAGTCAGAGTCCTGCATTTACCTGGGACCATGCCTAGGATTTTTCTTAGGAAATGATTTTAGATGTACTAGCCTAACACAGTGAAAAGATGGATGATTAAAGGCCCGAAGAACGACACTCTATAGCTTGAGAACCATTAGAATTCACCTTTTATTTAAAGGCAAGAAATCTCAAAATGTCCCCAGTGGATGTTTGTTGTCAGCCACGAGATTTCCTGGCATTTTCTCCTAAACTAATTGCACAACTATGTCTTACTCTAAGGACATAAATAAAATCAATACAATACATAATCTGTACAATCATGCATTATCTTACTAAGTTCCAAATTTGACATCATAAAAATCCTTTTCTAATTGCAGAATCTTCTGTGATGAACAGGAAACGCAGTGTAGGCACTGAAACTCTAACTATAGAAAAATATTCCTTAGCAGAATGAGATAAAATATAGATCTACTATTCTTTCTGCACTTGATCTTTTGTGTTTGATCATAAATGCACATTGTGAAAGAGATGCCTTATACCTCCAAGCTAAACACTGTTTGCTACTCATTAGTGATTTATAAATGATATTTTCTCCCTGGTGACATATCTTTTGATATGATTCTCTAATAACATCCACCAATATTAAAATAAGAACATCCCCATGTATTGTGATCATCTTCAACCACATTTTCTCATGAAAATTAAATTTTAGCACACCAACTGATATTGTATGCATATATTTGTCTACCATTATTATAAATCTCCTAAGGGTCTCTATAAAATGATAGTTTTGCCTCTTTGCAGTAATTCTACCTAATGCTTCAAAGCAAGAAACTAATTACATGCTGACTTTTCACTAACTTTGATCTTTCAAATATCATACTATGGAGGTTCTATAGGTAATCATATAATTATAATTCACTAAATGAGTTGAAATTAGCCATAAACCTTTTTATTTAAATTGTATTAACTGTTTCTTCAGTAACATTGTCTGAACTTCTACTCTTTCCTACATAAGTTTGCTGATATAAGATTTCAAACTAAAATCTGATTATGGTCACTAATGTTTATAACAAATGCCTCATTATAACACCAGAAGCACCAATGAAGACGAATATGCAAAGAATTTCTTAAAATAAGCTTAAGGAAAGGCCAAGGATAAACTATAGTGGTATAAAAAAAAATGACTGAAATTTATCAGGGGAATGTTTTAGTCAGCAAGAAAACAACAGCAACAACAACAACAGAAAAAACGACCTTACTTGTGTTTTCCCATGGAGTTGATGTAGTATTTCTTGAAATTAAAATGGAAGATAATTGTTCCTTTCAGTGTACCATAGGAATATGCAGAGAAAGAAAGAAAAAAGAAATTTTGAATTTTTACTTGTTAAATACCATACTACTTACTCCAGACCAATGGGAATACTAACTAAGGATTGCCTTTTTTTTTTTTAAGGACCACTTAATTCAATTTCACTTGTTCAAAACAGTCGATATTGTTCATGTTTAACTTCTTGTTATAAATTAATCTTTTATATGATACTATTGTAATGAATTATCTTATTTCTAATAGCATTTAGTTGGCCCTGAATGCTTTACCTTCATGGCATATTCAAAATACAGCTCCTGGGTGACTTTGCTTCCCAGGGGTTATTTGGAAATCTCTGGAGACATTTTTGGTTGTCATACCTTAGGGGGTTTTACTGACATCTATTAATAGTAGGTAAAGGACAAAAATGCTGCTAAACATCTGACAGTGCACAGGACAGCCCCTCACAACAAAGAACTATCCAGCCAGCCCAAATGTCAGTAGTGCTGAGGTTGAGAAATCCTACCCTAGACCACATAAAATAAATCAAGTACAGATTAGTAATGAATTTGAAAAGCCTTCCAATGAAGAAACTCAAACCTTTTGAGTAGGCAGTCTGGTTGTGAATTTCTTTTTTAAAATGGACCCCAAAAGGTATAGAAAGGAAACATTCCATTGTTTGGGAAACAGACCTCTACCTTTACCACATTTATGGACCTTATTTATCTAATAACATTCGGAACCACACCAGATCCTGCAAGATCCTGACCGCCACATTCACATTAAAGCTGAGTAAACAAAGTGTGTTTTGACTTGTCATCAATCATGACATGTGATCACAGGGAATATTGTGTGCAAGAGGCAGTTGTTTTATCTGGAGCCTCAGCATTTAAAAAATTCAAAACAGTAAAGTTGTTTATTTGACACCATTCTTGACCTGACTGCAGTGTTTCATTTTAAGAGAAAGCAAAACACACACTGCTTTCTGATGATCTGTAATCATATAGGAAGTCTATTTTTCTGGAAAACTTGGCTATGTTCCTGGACCAGAAATAGGAAAAGCTTAAAAGAAACCCAAAATTTCCAAAGAAGTTGGGGTTAGCATAATTAAGCATCAGTTTCAAGCCATGTGTGTAGCCAATCATGAGCTTTCATTTTATGAGTCTTTAGGAATATGAAAGATGCACTTAGCTCTGAGATTGCATCTCTTTGGAATCTTTTGGTCTAAAGAATGAAATTACATACTCAGGAATGATAACTTGAGAACAGAGCTTCTGAAACACATCCATAAACCCAACATATAAGCCTTGGGCTTTGTGGAGGTGGTGCACCAGCCCTGTTTCAGACGCTTGCGTCACCTGTTTTCCAAATTTCACTTGCTTTGATCAGGTCCCAGTAGCAACTCCTTCCATTCTGTTTGAACACTGTCTTTCATTAACTCTGGTGGACTGGAAGTGTTTGTATGTTGGGACATTAATGGGTCTTCCAGTGCAGTGCTGAGAGGCCTTGCCTGGGATGCCCAAAAGTATATTCTAACCTTTGTTCTCCCCTTTACATACCGGATTATCTATCTGCAGCCACTTGGCTTTCTAGTCAATGATGGACAGATACAGTCAAAGGCATTCTTGGGTTGATATTTTGATTCTTTTGTACAAATGACATGCAAATTCAAAACTCATTTCTTTCTTATGCAGGATACAATTACTTGTAATCTACTAAGACATTAAGGGCCTAGCTAAATCATGGTTTTCAAGAGCTAAAATTACCATGTAACAGAACTATCAGTACGTGAGTTTGAGAACTCAGCATTTTGAGAAATGGGGCTACACTGCCTTTTCTCTATTTCACATGTACACACAGAGGAAATCCTAAGGAACCTGAGAAGTGGGTACTAGCGTCATGTTCTCCACTTATTTTTTTATCCCTAAAATTGCTTATGTGGGAGGTAGTAAACAACACTACAATCTCTGCTCACATCTGTTTCCTCATCCTCAAATAAAATTCAATTTAAAATTGAAGCTTTAAAATTAAAGTTGCCTCTCATGACAATCGGACTGCCAGATTTTAAAGTTACATGCCAATGATGATTTTTTTTTTCCTGAAAGGAAAGTGGGTACATTTACATATTTGGTCTACCTTACTTTCTCTAGGGTCAAGGAAACCTTGTGATGGGGTTGGGGAAGAAAGGATAGTAACAAATCAGACATTCTGCATTATATGAGAAGGAGGTTATATTTTGGATGCAAGGATAGTCAACACATTTATTTTGATTCAACAAATTCCTTTGATACTACTTGCCTGAGGGACTTGGTACTTGCTTTCTCTGCTTGGAATGTCACCATACACCCTGTTAAATGTTACTTACTTTTTGCGACTCAGTTTAGCACCCCTCCCCCTGTACTAGGAGGTCATTATTTCCTCTGTCCAACCACTACCCTAAGTATAAATCTACATACACAACTATCACACTATCTGTACTTTCAATAGTTTTGAAGTATTATTTCTATCATAAAATAAACCAATTTAAAATATACAGTTCAATGATTTTTAGTAACTCACAGCATGATACAATCATCACCTCAATCAAATTTTAGAACATTTCCATCATGCCAGAAAAGATCCCTTATACCCATTCAGTCACTCCCCATTCTCACTCACCTCCAGCTCCAGACTACCACTGGCCTACTTTATCTTTCTATTGATTTTATGCTGTCCTGCATTACTTCTTTGGGGATTTCCCTTGAGAAGACTGTAAGCTTCCTGAAGTCACGGATCATACTTTTTAAAAATAACCCTTTCTTTCTAACTCTTAGCACAACTATCAGGACATAGGTAATGAATAATTACAGTAATATTTATCAATTCTTCCATTTATTTAAAGTATACAATTAAGAACATTATAAATTCTAATTTAATCCCTGAAACAATCATTGAATAGGTACTATTTTTATCCTCATGCAGAGATAAGGTTACAGCTTTAGAAAGACTACGTAACTTATCCAGGGCTATGTCAGAATTTGAAGCCCAGGTTGTCTGACTCCAAAGCTGAATGTGAATGAATGAATGAATAATGAGGATAGGAGTTCTTACTCTAGGACAGGATTTCTTAGTTCTAGAGAGGATGCTAATAGAGGCCTCATGAATTTGTTTGTAATGTTTTAAGTATACATATGGCATACATTCCTGTAGCACTGCCTATAAATTTCATCAGAATTTCAAAAGTAGCCATGATACAAAAATAATAGAGCCACCTTTCCTAGGTGCTGACCAGGGCTGTCTGAGTCATGGTCCTTGAATGTGCTTCATCCTACTAGGATAAAAAAGATAGACAAAACTTCAACGTTCTGTGTTACATGGATCACTGTGTGAGCAAGGTTTTCTAAGAACCCACTTGTCTCAATCCTTATTCTGCATTCAAAATAAGGAAGTTAGCCCTACCTCACGTATATCAAAGGAAACACCTTCCCACTCTTTGCCCTTTCTTTGTTTCAAGCTGTCTGTCATGTCAATAAAGTTGTTGGGAAAAAAAAATTCAAATGGGAGAAAGGCTATAAATGGAGAACCCTTTAGATCCTTCTTTCTCCCTGGAGTAAACTCTTCCTTTTCCCCCAGAGCAGTGGTAAGTTAATTGTATTTGAATGAATAATTCTAATAAAGCAGTGACCTTTAATGCCAACTGGTGTTTTTAATTTTGATTCACTGTCAGTCACTCCAACGTGAACCACCCCAGGATGTAAGCAGTGGAAAGAGCAGTGTGTACACAGAGGAGAAAAACAAACAACACCGAGGTGGGTGCTGCTGGCAGGTAAACACGGATGGCAGATCTTACAAAGAGATGCAGGGCAGAGACTCCTCACAATGAAGTAAAAA
>NW_016107462.1:4325514-4353206 GCF_001604975.1 Cebus imitator | reverse complement strand
AAAAGACAGAAAAGCAAAAATAGGAAATGGAAAAAAATTCAAAATAAAAGCCATTTGAGATATCATCATCTGGAGAATCACTATGACTACTGGAATATATCCTTCCAGTCTTTTTTCTATCTATACATACATATTTGAGCATTTTATTTCACATGTGTATATGTATGTAAAATGTAAAACATGTTTCACATGTATATAAATGTTAAATGTATATTCATATAGATTTAGAAAGTTGAATTATACTGTACAAATTGCTTTGTTACTTGCTTGAAAAGTAATTCTTCAGTTTCCTGTGCCTTAAAGATAATTCAGTGATATGAGTTGCAAAAACAGATGCCACTTTCTTAAATATAACAAAAAAGTTCAAATAGTACAGGCTTATCTAAGACAGATTTCAAAACTCAATGCCTACTTGACTGAGGGACTGATATTAACCTAGGGTGGAGTTCTAATTTGGGGCTGTGGTAATGAGAACAGGTGCCCTGTCTCATTGAGGCAGCCCCTATTCAGCCCGAACAAAAATGTGGGTTCATTGTTACCTGCTCTTTAGGCTTTAAGCCAGAAATGTGTATTTTGATAAATCTTCCCATTTCTAAATAATAGCGACTACTTTAAAACTCAAATATGTTGCCAAATAAAACATGTCTCCAGGCTGGATTTGACTAGACATTGATAACTGTCAACTGTAAAGTAGAATGAATGACTCCTGCCCTGGCCTGTCTTTCCCCTGAACTCACCATCACAACCAGTCTAACAATACAGTATTTATCCTTCCATAGAAGCTGGTTGGTTTTATGCAGTATGTATTAAAATTTAAAGAGAACATAATTTAATACTCCATTTTAATTCTTTTCTCCCTTTGCTACTTCAATAAAAAAATAAAGCAAGAATATGGCATCTTCCTTCAGAGGATCTCATTCAAGAGATATTAGCTTATTTGCCATGGAAGAGGCCTCCATATTAATATATTTTTATATATTTTAATGGCATCATTAAAAGCATTTTGTTTTAACTCAAACATTTCTTGAGCATCTACTATATTTAGAAACAAATGAGACCACTCATCATTTTACATGCAAAAGTGTCTGTCTGTATTTATTCATTCAGAATATAATTGAGTTCCTACTGCAGAGATGCTGCTGTAAGCATGAAATGCAGAGAAGTGAAGAGACCAAAATGTGTGTGCGCACATGAGTGTAGGGTGGGGTGCACATGGAGTAGATTACTGATTAGTATTCCTCATTCTCTACCACCAAAGAGACCCCATACCATGGAAGAGAGGGTTTGAGGGTGAAGGCCTCATGTCAAAGCCACAAAAGAGTTTCAGTAAAGCAGCATCTCCTACCTTAACATTCCATGCATATGTTAGACTCTGTTATATATCTTTGATTGCTTTAAAAATAATGATTTAATATACTACTCAAATGATTTAACTGTACAGAACACCTTGCCTGAGAAACAGAACTAATTATTCCTAGGTTGTGAAACTGGTACAGAGTAGCTGTTACTTCTTGTGGGCCCATGTACCAGTCCTGCTTCTCAGATACGCAAATATTCATCCCAGTCCTGCCAATTCTCAACCTCTTTCCTAAGAGGGCACAGAAAAAATACAATAGGCTAGTGAGAGGACATGTACCTTATGTAAGTATTTTTCATGAGAAACAAACTGAGAACTATGAGTGTTGCCTCATTTGAGTCCTGCCAACTAAATAGGAGTTTTAAAATATTTCTGCCTTTCTCAACAGACAGTACCTTTCTTCATGTCTGTATTCCCACTGCCTACCGACATGCTTAGACATTCAAATGTTGAATACATGACAAATATATTAAAATGAAGTATTTTGGGACAGTCCTTTGATCTCATGGCCAAAGACATTATGTCCCAGAGAAGTAAAATGACTTACTGACGTCACACAAATATGTCTACTTAAATGCATCCTGAAGATATTTCACCAAAGAAAAAAGAAAATTAATGAACATTATTCTGGGTAGAGAAGTCTGATGTTTTCAGCAGCCAATAGAAATGGCTGTTTTGAATTACCCTTAATGCAGTTAGCTGGGTTAACATGAAACATATCTGAGGCTTAAAAAAATTGGGGATGGCAAATATTCATGACTTCTTAGGTGTAATCTACAAAAGTATGGCATACTTGTATGTTTAAGATTTATTAAAACAAAATGAAACAAAAAGACTGTGTAATGTAACATTAAATTCAAGAAGGTGTTTTAAAAAAGGTGTTTAATATTATCTCTGTTGGCAGCAATGATTAGAATATGGTTTTAGTGTCTAATTTGATTCCAAATGTCTTAGAATCTAAAATGATTCACTATATATATTTTTGACTAAAATAATATTTTGTTAGACTCTAATAGGATGTTAATACCCCTATGAGCCAGGCTGGCTCCATTCAATGTTCATCTTAATTAGCTAACATTAACCATCATTAGGGTTTTATATGGTACAATGCACATTACTTCATAACTTCCACCCAGATCACATGGAACTAGATCATAATACATGTTATCAATCATCAACTTTCCTGGGCTTTCTTAACACCTAGCTTTTATTTTAAAAGTTAAGGTCAATGTTAAGTGTTACACTTCAGCTGAAAAAGTTTTTAAGAAAATCAATGTTAATTAACAATGTTAATTAAATGTTAATCATGTAAATGAAAGCATTTTTCATTCACTTGCCTAGCAAACTACAGTCAGGTAATCTCCCATAAATTATTTGAGATGACATAGGAAAATGGCACCCACCACCAGGGAATGGGGAGGAAAATTGGATAAAACCAAACAAAATAAAAGTTTACACATAGAAAGTAGGGAGTTTTTTTTGGCATTCAGAATCTACCTTTATCTCCAAAGTTCTCACTGAATGACACAGGGGAAGGATATAGAGAGAATAAAGCTGTACGTATTTTTTTTAAGTTAGTGTGATACTTGGAATTTCTTTTTTCCAACTAAGCTTATCCTGCCCTGCCAAAAGATGCAGACCACTTGGCTTTGGTCTTCTGAGTTAATGAAAATAAGGTATTTTGAAGCTGTATTTTAATATTTAAGAGTATTACAAAGCAGCTAGGGACCCATCAACCTATAAGACCATTTGGAACAGTTAAAACATTCCTAATGTGCAGGCCTGTTTTATCCTTATTCTGTTGGCAATAATTATTGCTACTAACAGGGAATCTGATCAGAAAATTAAGAATTCTGTGATCTTACAAACT
Source organism: Cebus imitator (assembly GCF_001604975.1). Classification (NCBI taxonomy): domain Eukaryota; kingdom Metazoa; phylum Chordata; class Mammalia; order Primates; family Cebidae; genus Cebus; species Cebus imitator. The sequence continues at coordinate 4,349,979 of NW_016107462.1, read as the reverse complement.
GTAATATGGTTCTGAATTCTAAGGTACTGATAGCAATCTTTGAATAATGACACTTTAGTCACTGCTGAACAACAAATGTGTACGTGCCTGCTATGATTCAAATCTTGTGAAAAGATATGAATGGAAATTGTATGTGTGCAATCCTATTCCAGTGGTAATTAGATAAAGTCTGAAATATATGGACATATGCACCCACACTCTTAAAATTCAGGGGACACTTGGGCTACTAAATTAGTTTTATAGACAAGATAGTGGGGGCCCAAAGATTCTAAAGGATGTAACCAAAATTGTAGTGCTGTATGGCTGAACCCAACAGTTGTATGCATTTTTGCCATTAATTCTTGTGTGTCATCTAAGAGGAGATTTGCATGTATTTGCTTGAGTGACAGGACAGGCCCCAGGCCCCATTGTCCAAGATGCTCTTTAAGCTTTCCGTTGTGACTGAGAGAATAGATGTTGACGATGGTGGATATTTGTTACTTTTTGACCTTTCTCTTTGGTACCAGCATTCCATTTCCTTTATGGAATGATATCTCCTTTCATTGTGTGTGGTCTTGATGGTAGCTGGTCATGGTGCCCTGCCTTCCATGGGCAATTGCTGACATATAACTCCATGTTAGACCAATCAGACCTTTTCTCTTGGCAAGCTGAAATTTAGCAGGAATGATTCAAGAAAAAAACAAAAAAATAACAGAACAAGTACTCATTAATCCAGAAGTAGATCAATGCTAGAGGAACAGTTCTATAGTCCCACAGTTGACTGTATGCAGCCTCTCCTGAGCCTGCATTTCCTTCAATTTAATGATAAACGATCACCTTCCCTCCATTCCTTTACTAAGTTAGTGTGTTTCTGTTGCTTGCAGTTGAAGAATCTTAGAATCCTCACATGTCTGGCATTTTAGCAGAAAGATCAGCTGAGGATTATGAACAGTTTGGAGGCAATAGCTGTAACTTCATCCCTACTCATCTATACTGGAAAGATTGAGAAAATGTGTAATATATAGGAAAGACTTCTCTGCTCTACTTAAAATAGTTAACTTGTTCATCAAGTTATAGTTTGATCATTAGCAAATGATCACTTAGGTTGTGTCTTACTGAGACCCCAGGTATGCCTCAAAGTTATATATTGTGTCTTATCCCTAGCCATTGTGTGATTTGATGCTTTTGACTTTTGTTGGTCAGAGAAATGGGAAAGGTAACTTTAACTAAAACGGCCAACATGAATGCCTTCCAAAAAAAAAAAGCTTTAAGGAGAACATCTTTTTTTCTTCTATTTAAATGGGACATGAAGTCATTTAAGAAAAATGGAGACATCCAAGTCATTTTAGAGGCTTTCTCCATTTGAGGCTCTAATTCTATAGCAAAGAAGGGAGTAGGAGAAGCTACTTTTGTTGAAAAACTTCTGAATTATTTCTACTTTTATACCTAGAAAATACACACACAGATTCCAAGGGGAAATTACTTTTACTCAGAGATACAACTCTTGCCTTTTCAACTTCATTACCTTCTTTGATCACAAGTTTCCTCTTGAAACATCTGGGCATATCTGTACTCATTATTAGAAAAGCCATTTGAGAGAACTTTCTAAGTTTAGAGTATCTTTCAATGCCTTTCATTTAATAATCAGAAGCCACACCACTTAACTTACCAGACTACCTTTAAAAATCAAACAAAAGTTAACATGTTTAGTAATCAGGGATGCCTACTAAGTTTAAGAGTCTTTCCCCAGCCTTTCCCTGAGGGAGAAATGTCAGTTCTAGAACATAACTTGAAATCTCTATTTGTTGTTGAAAAGGCAACCATGAAGATATTTTAGGGTGATTTTTGTTTATAGAGCTCTGCATCTAGATCGGCAGGATTCTCAGGTCAGTTAACTAAAGCGCCAAGTTGATGGGGTTCAGATGGAGGGCTTGTCCACAGGGCATCCACAGGAGGAGTTGGCAAGAACTTGGCAGTGGAGCACCAGCTGACAAAGATGAGGCCCCCAAGACATGGGGTTAGCTCTGTGATTATTGATTGACACCACATACCTCAGACAGAAATTCAAATCTTCTGTTGGGGCTGGGACCAGAGAAGCAAGCAAGCGGCATTTTTTTTTGTTCTGGAAATTAGGAACCCTAAATAATAGACTCAGTTACCCTCAGTAGTACAGACAACAGAAGAGCCAAAAATGTCACATTTTTTGAGTTAGTAAGTCAGGATCATAATGAAACCAGAAGAAAGGATATCTAGAAATTCTTAGTTGTATTAAAGTGCTTGCGTAATGTAGGATCACCAGTTGGAGATACAGTAATCACAAACAGCAATTTTGCAAATGTGACTTACTACTTGTGGTTGGACTTTTAGGCTGGAATTAAAGGAGACAAATTTACTTTTAAAAAGCACACTCCTAATTTGTCTTGGGAATTTTCTTGATTCAAGAACAAGATAAGAGGAGTTACTCCCGGAAAATTTGCATTTGAATTTCTCAAATTATTTATCCTTTGATCCTGTAGCCTTAAGATATTTATGTACTGCACCTTAAAAAAGGTAACTTTATTTTGGATGCATTTTTACTTCAGTAAAAAAAAAGTCACTTAGAAAATAAGAAAATGATAGAATAGAATAGGACATGGAGGAATTTTAACCTGACAGCATTTTGAAAAAATTTTCTACAAGATTATACAACAGTAAACATCTTAATTTTATGTTAAATAAGTGTGGAATAAACATATTAAAATTTTCTAGATAACTACTAAAATTATTTTGTTGAACGATTTTATGATTAGAAATGTACAAATAAACTATTCCCATAAAGAGATTAGAATCTCTCCTCACCTCCATCCATTCCCCATTTAGTCATTTACAGATTGTTTTAAAGGAAACGTTAAAAATGAAATTTTTTAACTTTAAAACTTTAAAAATAAAGTTAGGAGCATCTGGCAGTGTCTATTTTATAATAACAAAATAAATGGAATGTATGCAAATATCTCAAGCATCTTTTTTGGTTAAAAATAAACAAGGGATTTCTCTTCTACCATTCATTCACTTAAAAAAATCTGAATGAGATACTTGTTTTTCCTTCTAAGATCTACATTTTAAATATAAGATTCCCAAACCCCAGCTTTGGTATCACAAAAGAATCATGCACAAAGCAAAAAGTCAGTAAAGTGATTTATTCCCCCTCCCCTTGATTATTATTACTTTGCTATTTAATGCAATTGGCAGTATAAATTTATAATGTACTTTTTGTCTGTGATGTATAAAGTGTTGACTGAGAAATGATGATTTTCAGTTTGATGCCACACTTTTTGTTAAGGAAATAAACCTAATTATGTGTTGAGTTGGTGGTATAGAACACCCAAACTTCTGTAATACCAGAGACAAGCTATGGCATGGCTAGAGTCTGAGAAGATACTGTTCTATTTTCCGTTAAGGGCTGATACAGTTCTTCGCATATAGATTTAACTTAGTAACACTTTGATTTGTTGTGCTTTTCTCATTTGCTTTATTACATTAGCAAACCCTTGATATTAAAGCATTAAATGAAAGGCTTGGGGAATCGAGTTCTCAAAACCCACAAATGCTGCATCTGAGAAAATTATTTTTCTCATTTCCCTATCCATATTTTCTTCTTAAATTTTCTGTGTTGCCATCAATTGACATATAAACACATATTTACATACATGTGTTTAAATGCCACATGACAGTAAACAGTGGAGGTAACGTGAGTATGGTGAAGTTGACTGGCCATGCATTAGGTCATTGTTAGATGCTCCTTCTATTTTCATAGGGATGTTCATTGGGGAAAAAAATGGACTTCTCTCTGGAAAAAGAAGTCCAAAACCGGTAGGCAGTTTTAGGAGAAAAAGAATTCTCTAAAATTACAGGATAGTCTTCTCTAGTTATTCAAAAAACAGTCTTTGGAAACACTGGCCTTAACAGGAAGGAGAATAGAGAGCTGAGGGAGACATTAAGCAAACACAGTTCTTAGAAGAATTATTCTGGCCTGTCTCCTTGATACAGAATCATGGTGTGGTGGTGCCTGGATTCCAGAACAGAATGGAACCAAAGAGGATGATATAAAACATGTCAATCCACAAACAGATTCATGTAAAATTCTTCCTCTAACATTATTTTTCCCTTTGCAGCATCTTAATAGCATTTGTCTCTGCATCCCTAGGCATCTTGAACTTTATTTTTTAAGTGGCAGCAACTTAAACACACGACTCAGTGCTGCCACAAATAAATCCTGCTCTAGAGAATGATACTTTACCCCAAACAGAAAAATGGGACTGTTTGTTTTGATAACTTAAATATTTTTTCTTGATTTTTGCTTTAAGTCTGACAACTTTGGCATTTGACTAATTTACCATGCATTTAAGGCTGGTAGCAATATTGGGAAAGAAATATGATAATCACTTGCTGCCACAAAGTATTCTATATACTGTTCTCTTTCAGCTCTAGTTTCACATGTGTTGGTTCAATGGAATATTCAATAGACATTTATAGGAAATAAATTGAGAGATGAATGTAAACCATATGGCATCTGGAGGTTTATTTGCAAAGTCCCTGCATCAAAGCTTTCTCCAGATCACACCATATTAGCTATGTTTTTCCAGTCCAGCAGAATCAGGAAGGTAACCACAGACTTCCTTGATGGAAAACACATGAAAAACAGAGCAAATCTTAATATGTAGCTTGAATTGCTGGTCAAGGAGCATCCCTTAAAATAGTTTTATTACCAGTGTGTACAGCACATTGCTTAGAACTGCATTAAAAACATAGAACAAGTTGATTTTGCTCAGGATTTCCTTCAAAATTATAGGACACACTTCTGCTATTTATTCTAACAACAATGCTATCAGTTTAGTCGCAGTTTTATTAAAATTTTAAGACTATTTTTCAGCTTGGATAAAAAAATCAATTTCAATCAAAAAGAAGGGGAAGCACAACAGTTAAATATCGCATACATACAAATGCATGTTAGAATTATTGCAGATAGGAATGAAACACATGCCTACACGAGTCCACTTGCACTTACGAAAGCCACCATATTAAACTTTGGAGAATCCCATTATTATAAGTAATATTTAAAAAACATTGATTGGACAGAATGAGAAATGGTTCTCAAACTTAATTTATATATATATAAACGTTCTCAACCTTGAATGCACTCTGCTTTGTGCAGTTGGTTATGGCTAGCATTACATCTGATATCAAATTAATTCTCATGCAGCCTGTTATATAAATCATTATGAAATGTCAAAAGCTTGTACATATTTTTTTTCAAGATTTCACTTACTTTCCAAATAGTTTCCATTTTTCAGTGTCAGGCTTTTCAGTCACTCAATTTTAATGATTTTTAAAAATCACTCTAAATTTCCCCCCTCATTTACAGGACACTTGTGCATCCCCATGTGGATGCATGCACGTTATGCCATGGGACACAGGTGACATGCACAACAGTTAGACTGAAAAATTCTTCCTTCATTTTGCTTTACATTGAATGGTCAGATCATTGGCATAGAGAAAGAACAAAACATTTTTACTATTAAAATCTGCAACATCTAAAGATTGCCCTTTGTAAATAAATATTAAAGATTAGGACAATAGCAAATTGACTCCCTGACCCCCCTGAACTCTGCTCCCCATAGTTTCCATTTTAGAACAGTTGCTGAGCACAATGGGAACTTGTACTTTTTGGCAATTACTCAGTAATACATCTCAGGGATGGTCACTTTTCTCTTTACAGGTTAAGCTAAATTTATGGCAGCAAGTTAATGCCACTCACAACTAAAAATAAAAAAAAAAAGAGTATGTGAGCAACATCACTTAAAAAATATGTGGCTAACTGCTGGAAGCTATTAAAAACCAAATAAACAAAAGAGATTACACTTCAAAGAAATGTCAACAGTTTTTCCTCTCTCAGAACAGACGAGTTTTTTTTAACTTATATCCACATCCACATCTGGAAAAGGCTTATGGCTTTATACATCTTTTATGGTAAAATGAATTTATTGAGTTTTAAAATTTTCGTGATGGATTAATGCAATCTTCATAAAAGGTAAATCCACATACTAGTAAAAATCTGTCTTAACACTGAAGAATCATTTCAATAATAAATAGTCCAATGTTAATTTCAAGGAGCAGAAGAATTTTGAGAAAGCATTTTGTTAACTAGATTTAAAAAAATACAACTACATGGAAATGAAAATGCAATATCTTTTTCCTTATGACCTATCTTTATGTTAGCACAATTAATTCTTAAGTTAGGGGAAGAATAAAAGAAATAGTTTGTGAAGCCAACTGAAAGTTTAAATGAATATACCTGCTCCAATTAACTAACAATAGACGTAAAGAAAGCAGTAAATTTACTGATAGCAAGATCTCCAAGGGAAGATTTTAAAACAATTAATAGATTGGTACAATTCTTCTCAAAAGTAGGCAGCATGCCTTTGTGTATTTAAAAGGTGAGATTTAATTTCTCAGACAAAATATGTGCCTGTTCAGATGGTCCAAATAATTGACTTCATATTCTACACAATATTCTCCCATGGCCCCAAACTGACAGTGTTCATTTGATGTTGTTTTACAATTAACTGGGTAGTGGCAACTTGCTTCTATATAAGCTTGCCAAAAAAAATCATCTTTGGTATTCAACCAAACATCCAAATGTGGATGACTGACTATAATTTGGTAATTTACAGATTCGATGTGGGAACAAGGAAGACTTGGAACATGGAAGAAGGTGTCATCTTCATAAGTCAGGCAAGGAATTAAGGAGGGGGGGACCCTAAAACCAGAAGAACGTTTGAAATGGAACAACATAATTTGGACATAAAGTAAGTGGTCTGTAGTCAATAAAAAAGAGAAAGAAAAAGAAAAATAAACTCCAAAAGGCCGGCTGCAAAATAGGAAAGTAGGTCTATTTTGTTTATTTATAAGTGAGTAGCAAGTAGATTCTTTCACACTAACTAAACCAGACAGTAATTATAAACACAGGTTGGTTAAATTCCCTGCACCCTATCAAAGGAAACAAGCTTCTTTCTTTTCCAAACATTGTCATTTGTTTATTGAGCCTCTTTGGGGCTTGGTTTCATTTAAAACTATGTAAGCACACATCTGTTACCCCCAAACAATGTCAACCTTGTTAAGACGAACCTGAATGAATACTCATTATACAGAAATTTGCAAGTAACCTAACAGCAATTTTTAGAGTAGCCAGTTACCATACTGAGCAAAGAATTTGGATTATTTTTGTTCCATTACAGAAAAACCTCACATTATAGTGTAATCATACAGGAAGCAAACAGTCACCACCTCAGTAGTTTCAGATAATTAGTTAACTAAATTTTCTGAGGTGAATTCAATGCACTTAGGCTGAGGAACATTATTGCTTATATTCTGAAATACCACAATACAATCTTGCTTAACAATGAAATTATAAATATTGGAGTAAAACGTCATTTTAGAAATCATTAGGTTTTATCAGTACTGTACAACTGAGTTCCTCATTTAAGGAACTGTTTTATTAAAAAAATGGGGGGCTGTGATATTGCTTATATTAGCTCATGTCAGATATCAGATTTCAAGAAACTTTTACACAGTAGACACTATTAAAACATCATTATTAGAGTTGTCATGCTTGGGTGGTTTGAACTAAAGTGAATTTCATGTATTTGCTAGGAGACAGCAATAATAAATCCTGGAGTCTGCATTGCTAAGTGATGACCTAGACTCTGGGGGAACTGACCTCACCAACCATCAGGACAATTGAATGAGTTCAGTAGGTGGGAGCACTGTGCAGAGGGGCAGAGTCTAATAAAACTCCATATGGAAATAGAGACATGCCACCCAAACTCCCCTGGGCAACCATTCTGAACAGGACCATCTCTGCCTATTTTATTTTCTGTGTCAGTCATGGGACCCACCTAAGCCATTAGGAGGTCAGCAAGTCTCGTCCTACCTGCTTTTCTCAGTCATGGCAGACACATCTAATGGATCATCCAACTCTCTGAGTTATAATCTCTCAATGCAACATACCAGTCAGCCACTTCCTGTCAATCTATTTGCTATCCCAGGCATTGAACTATGAGAAAGCTCTCACAGAGCAAGGCCTGAATACCTAGTATCTTAAACACTGCCTGGCATTTAGCAGGACATTAATGAATGTTAACTTACCTCAGTGGAAGACTAGAATAGTTGGAAGTACAGATGGGTGCCAAACTCTCCAGGTTCAAATCCCAGCTGTGCCACTTATTAACTCTGTGACTTTGGGAAAGTTACTTCTCAGTTTCTCAGTTTTCTCATCTGTAAAATGTGAGGAAGTAATCAATATGAATAAATAATGAATTAAAATATGTGGAGTTCTTTAAGAGAGTGCCTGATACATAATAATTAATATATGTTGGCTGTTACTGTTTCCCTCATTGTTAAAATGCCTTGTCAACCTGAGAAAGTTACATGTAGCTTGTTCTGTTAATGTAACCATCTCCTACTTTATAAATCTTCACTTTGATGGGAGAGATACCTTTCTGAAACACAAATCTCAAGATAATCATTTTTTCACCTATCAACTTTTTTATTTTATAAAATGTCTGTGGGTACGTGGATGTATATGTATCACATTGCATGCCTGTAGCAAAATATACCATGTACCCCATAAATACATAGTATATTTTGATACAGGCATGCAATGAGAAATAAGCATGTCATGGACAATGGGGTATCCATCCCCTCAAGCATTTATCCTTTGTATTACAGACAAACCAATTACACTTTATTTTAAGAAGTACAGTTAAGTTATTATTGATTATAGTCACCCTGTCGTGCTATCAAAAACTAGGTCTTATGCAATCTATTTTTTGGTACACATTAACCATGCCCACCTCCCCCGGAGTCCCCCACCACCCTTCTCAGCCTCCAGTAACCATCCTTCTGCTCCCTCTGAGTTCAAATTGTTTTGATTTTTAGATCCTACAAATAAGTGAGAATATGTGATGTTTGTATTTCTGTGCCTGGCTTATTTTACTTAATGTAATGATCTCTAGTTCCAACTATATTGTTACAAATGACTGGATCTCATTCCTTTTTAAGGCTGAATAGTAGCCCATTGTATGTATGCACCACATTTTCTTTAACCATTCATCTGTTGATGGGTACATAGGTTGCTTCTAAATCTTAGCAATCATAAACAGTGCTGTAACAAACACAGGAACGCAGATATCTCTTCAATATACGGATTTCCTTAGTTTTGGGTATATACCCAGCAGTGGGATTGCTGGATCATATGGTAGGCCAATGGAACAGAACAGAGAACCCCAAAACAAACCCACACACATACAGTGAACTGATTTTTGACAAAGGCATTAAGGACATACACTGGGGAAAACAGTTTCTTCAATAAATGGTGCTGGGAAAACTGGGTGTCCATATGCATCAGAGTGAAACTAGACCTCTATTTCTCACCATATACAAAAATCAAGTCAAAATGAATTAAACACTTAACTCTAAGACCTCAAATTACGAAACTACTGCAAGAGAACAATGAGGAGAATCTCCTGGATATTTGTCTGGGCAAACATTTCATAAGTAATACCCCACAAGCACAAGCAACCAAAGCAAAAATGAAAAAATGAGATCACATCAAGTTAAAAACTTTCTGTGGAGTAAAGGATATAATCAACATAGTGAAGAGACAAGCCACAGAATGGGAAAAAAACATTTGCAAACTACTTATCTGACAAGTGATTAATAACCAAAATAAAGAGCTCACACTACTGTATAGGAAAAAATCCAATAATCTGATCCAAAAATGGGCAAAACATTGGAATAGGCATTTCTCCAAAGAAGACATACAAATGGTAAATGGGCATGTGAAAAGGTGCTCAACATCACTGATGAGAGAATTGTAAATCAAAACTACAATGTAAGGTCATCTCACTCCAGTTGAAATGGCTTATCTCCAAATGGCTTATCTCCAAAACATAGGCAATAACAAATGCTGGCAAGGATGCAGAGAAAAGGGAACCCTTGCACACTGTTGGTGGGAATGTAAATTGGCACAGTCACTATGGAGGACAGCTTGGAAGTTTCTCAAGAGAATAGCTTCTTTTGAATCCTGACTCTCCACTGTTGATACAACAAAGTCCAAGGCAACCTACATTACCTTCCAAAAGGTAAGGCCAACCTATAGTTTAAAATCTATCTTTATTCGCCATCATCCTGTAAGCCCTGCAACCTTGTTTTTGAGTTATGTCTTAGCTTTTTCTTGCTCTGTGAGTGATATGAGCTCTCATTCATGTCTTTGATCAAGCCATTTTACTCTCTGCTCATTTCTAGTTGAACAACTCCTTTCTGTACCTGAGAAACACTGACTTGCCTTTTGAAACATAACTCAAATTTACCTATGTGGAGTGTTTCTCAAATCTCTCAATGAACTAATTTGTTTCTCAGCACATTTATCTTAATTATGGCATTTTAAAAAAAGCATTGCCTTACATGACTCCTTGCAGTGGCCTGTGAGTTCCAACTCTCCTGCTTCTATGTGTGTTTCTAGTACTTAACACATAGGACTCACTAAAATATGTTTATGAATGAATAATCCCAATCCCTCCATCCCAAGTAATATGTTTTCTAAGGTGATTGCTTCTTTTGAAATTGTTAAACTTTTAGTACTCTACTGGTTTCCAAATTATGAAAATAATACATGCATATAACAATTGTGACAAAAGCTAATTATTATTCCTCATGGCCAACCAATCCTGATTCCTGATGTAGCCAATAGTAACAGTCTGGTGTGTACCCTCACCTTTCTGTTTGTTTATGTGAATATACAGTCATGTATACTAGGGGCTGACAAACTTTTTGTAAAGGGCTAGGTAGTAAATATTTTAGTCTGTGCTGGTAATACGGCAGAAACTTTGTAGAAACTGCTCAACCCTGCCCTTACAGGAAGAAAACAGTGGTAGACAGCACATAAATAGGTGTGATTATGTTCCCATAAAACTTTACAAAAATAGGTAGCCAGCTGGATGTGACCTACAGGCCAAAATTGGCTGTCCTGTTATACGTGCATACATAAGCACACACACACACACACATTTTATCTATTCATTTGCTTTTAAACATGGCATGATGCTATCCAAGTTGCCTGCAATTTGCTACATTATATACTCTATTAACTTCCAATAAGTACAATGTACAATCCTTTCTCTAATTTCTACATACTTATACATGAGATATATATGCAATATATACGTATTATAGTTTAAATAAATGTAGTAGTTTAAATAAATGGGAAATATCATATATACTGGTGTGCATATATTTTTGGTGCACTTAAAAGTTTTGTCTCCTGCATGGTAGAAGTCAACACTCTCCTGTGCATTCCACTTTAGTTTCCTCAATGCTCATATCAGCATACACACACACCATGTATATACTGTTTGCTTTACTAAAATCTGACCATTTGGCAAACAATTTTTTTGTGTGTGTTGTACTGTTTTTGCTCCACAATATTCTTGGAAATCCTCTCAAATCAACTGGAAGAGCACTAATCTATTCTTTTTAATGGATTAAAAACACATTACATGGTGTAGATGTTCCATATTACTAGCCAATCACTGGTTTTAGATTTTATTCCTATAAAAAATATTACATGTTTTGTATATGTTAGACTTGCCCACTGGTGGTTTTATATCCAAGGGTTAGATTTCCAGAAATGGATTTGAACCCTTCACACAATTTATTTTTCATGGATGTCATTAGAATGTATTTTGACTTCTATTTCTGTCATTAGAATATGTGAGATTACTTCTTCTGTACATCCCTACAAGTAATTAGTATTGTCACTTTAAATAATTTTCTTTGACAATTTGTTAGACAATATAATATGTCACTGTTACTTTAACTTATACTTCTGAATACTCATGACCTGGAGCGTTTCATGTTTGCTGATCATTCAGATTTGTTCTTAAATAATCTATTCATCCTTTGAAACTATAGCTTTTCATTACCAATAATCTTGAATCCCATCATTTTCAATTATCTTGATATTTTATCCCTTGCTCTTTTCCTCCAGATAAGTGTCAATAGCCTCTATTTTCTTTTGATCTTGCTTTCTGATATTTTGGTGGATGTACCCAGGTACATTACAGTGACCAAGGTAAACCTATTTTAACTAGCTTTCATATGGTCTCACTTCTCTATGGTATTTTTCTTTTAGGTAGAACTTTTCAATTTTTTATAGCCATTTAAATGTTTAAGGTACATTGGCTGAGGTTTAATTTAATGGAAATGTAGTAGTGTCACCAGTAATAACTACAGTATTTAGTGAGTAGCATTTTAGCTTTTACCCTGTAGCAGACATAGTGCTAAGTACCTCAAGTATATTACCTTATTTGATACTCAAATCGACTCTGTAAGCAGGTGCGTCGACTATCTACATTACGGTCTGAGAGGACATTCAGGGTCACTCTAATAATCTGACTTACCCCCAGAAGCTCAGCTGTTAACATTATGTTAGCCTACTAAACTTAAGATAGAAAACATGAACATATTTTAAGTTATTGTTGGCCAATTTGGGCACATTTTAAGTTTAATCTTGAATAATTTGTCTGATTAGTTCAGAGATTCTATTTGATAGTCAAGCTGTCAATCCAGATTTTAGAAGGTTAGGTCCAAAACTAATGTTGTGGAAAAACTAATGTTAGGTCCACAACTAGCTAATGTGAACAAACCAGAATGTTCAGTTGTGATTATAAAGATCAGGGAGCAACATGCTATGGTTAAAAAGAAGAAAAACAAAAGCAGTGGAGTTGGAATTGGAAAACCTGCATCCTGATCCTGATAAAAGCAGTGGTTAGCTGCGTGATCTTAAGCAGTCTACTTCTCTTAGCCACATGATCCTCATCTATAAAATAGGGACGACGCTTTTTGTTGTATCAACTTAACTGGGCTTTAGTGAGATACCAATAAGATGAATTATAAAGAGACACTTTTTGTTGTTTGAGATTGAATGATATTTAGCCATATTTGCATTATTTTTGATAAATTTTTAAAAATAACTACAGACATTATTATGTATTTAGTTTAGATGCTTCAGAATCCATCTCTTTAAAAAAAAGTAGGTAACACTTTATAAATCAAAAGGCATAATTTAGAAAGGTATTATTATTACTACATATAACCCATTTTGAGGACTCTACTTATCTTCCTTGTTGCATAGAATTCTACCTGTATCGTAACGGCACCATGAAGAATAATGTCATGTTCTTAGGCTGCTGAAGAGCTTCAGAGAAAAAAAAAACCACAGCACTTATATAATCACCATCTATTCTTTCCATCTAATGGCTACAAAAAGAGAGTCCCTCTCAATCATACTTTTGAAGCAGAGTACTACATTAAAAGCAGGTAACTATGCAATAATTGAAGTTAGTATGCTTTGGTCTGTCTGTCCTTGCCAACAGAGCTGAAGAAATTTGAGGTAAGCAGAATTAAAGTTTCTGCCACTTACAACATCTGAAGAAACGGAATAAAATTCTGTGCTCCAGGGTCTTAGGGAAAAAAAAGTATTTCCACATCTTTGAATCTGCCCTGTGTAAGCCCATGGCACCTAGGGACAGCCCCATGCTCCCTGGAGAAGCTCAACAAACATTTCTTGATGAAGATAAACACCTGCTGTATTTAAATACGAGATGAAGAAGTCAGAGCGTAAATGAATCTAAGAATAAACTGGGTGTGTTTGTGCACACAGCTACTATTAACATTATGGGAAATTACATCCCTGCTATTATTATGATTATAATTCTAATGACCAAGGACTACACACTGAGAAAGGGAAAATTATAAAGAAGAAAGGAATAAATCAGTTAAAGAGAAGAGTGAGTTTAAAACACACATATACTCCAAGGGCCCCCAAATAAAGCAAAAGGACTCAGTTTTTGTAATAGAAATAATGGCAGGGATGGAAACAACAGTAAATACTATGAGATCACAGGATGAAAATAGTGCGAAACTGCGGGAAGAAAAAGTATACCATCTCTTCCACTCATCCTCATTCTTTATCTGTCCCACTCCAAATGTCATTGTCCAACACAGCCCATTTCACAGATGCTTCAGTGCCTGATTTTCTTTGAGGTTTGTTTACATCAATAATAACTAAAATTAGATTAATCAAATATTAGCTAACGTAGAGAAACACAGGGTTTCCCTGGGCAGACAAGAAAGAAGGAAAAGCAGGGAGTGAAAAGTTGTTGCTAATAAAGAAGAGAAGGAACAAGGTATTTAAAAATTGTACCAGCTTTTCCAGAATTAAGATAGACTATCTACTTAAGCAGCCCACTGTAAGCAGGACTTTGAATTAATTGGACTGTTTAGTCATGCCAAACAGTCACTGTTTTAGCAAATAATCTCTTTTCCCAATAATACATTTCAAGTTGATGCCATGATTTGAGAATGTAACATGAATGACACTATGAAGTTGTCACTCCCTTGGTGCTTGCTTATATCATAGGCACATAGGGCAAACTTCTAGAGTTCAGACCAGCGACGAGTCTACCTAGAATATTATACTACAATTTGGCCTTTCCTGGAGAGGATGGTCTTGGAACGACAATCGCTTAAAAACAGTACTTGAGGAAAAAACAAAAAATACCTACTTTCTTCAACTGAAATGACTCCCCAACTCGAGGAAGAGAAAGTTTGCAGACATAACTTCACAGGGCTGGAATCTGACAGGAGTTAGTGGGCAGCCACTTCTCCAAATCTGTTCTGACTCTTCTGTATTAGAACACCGGCAGACGAAACCAAACAAAGCCTCAGCTCAGCACAAAGAACTCAGTAGGGCCCAAGGCTCTGGGTAAGGAAAACAGACAGGGATACTGGGAAATCCCGGGCCTCTTATTTTTTAAATGCCCAAATGTTTACCAGCTGACCTTCCCCTTTACTGAGGTTCTGGGAAGCAAGGTGCATCCAATAAAGTTCAAACCAATCAACTGCTTTCAGCTGTTCTTGTGCAATGAATTTTTAAACATTTGGTTATTAAGCCCAATATATATTCAGGTCAGTTTTTGAACAGGATGGGAACAGTTTGGGAGCAGATGCCACGGCTCTGCCTGGTGGAGAGGGGACAGTAAAGAAGCACAGAGGATATTTACATGGCTCCACCCATCAGGTTCAGTTTCTCCCAGTTCTCTTGCCTCACAGCCTCCTCTATAGATTGTTTCAATGATCGGGAATAGTTATTAACTTCTGTTGCCACTTCTTTTCATTAATTGAATGGCAGCCTGAAGACAATAAAGAGAAGACTCTGGGTGACTCCTCTCTTAAACTGGACCCTCTATGAATAGTTTGAAGGGGAGTATAGCTGAATATTGGCTTTGTATGTTTGATTGGCGATTGGCACATTGATTTGTTAGTTTCTGAGCAGTCTGTGCTAGATTCTTCAACTTATTATTGAACATCAGTGAGTTGAAAGCTTTCAGTGGTGAAGAATTTAAATCACTTAACCATTTCCCTTTGCTACATTCTGGTGGCCATATGTATGGGGGTAGATTTAATCCTGAAATCGTGGGGGTCAAACACAAGATTGTATTGAAGATGGGAAAATAATAAGACACTGTATCCTACAAACTGGTTTAAAAGGTTATCTCTGCGAGCTCAGACCAGCAACCTAGTTCAAATGATTGCATTCCTCATAAAGAACTTCTAATAGCAACATTCACCAATTTTTTTTGTGTGCATTGCCCCTCCATTCCCTCAAACAAGACAGGAGGGGAAGCTGCAGAAGTTCATGTTTTAGGTTAGGACTGACATAAAATCTCATCTAGAAGTTACCCCAACAATGTGGCCAAGTATGTTTGGATGGTGGAAAAACAACCAACCACAGCTTGCTGATAAAATAAAGAAAACTGGTGGTAAGGGAAAAGGAACAACCAGCTTTATAAGACACAGCTGGTTACGCAGAGGGCCTCTGTATGACTACAGCAGCTGGCAGTTGGGCTTAAACAATATTTGAATGGCCAGTAATCTCCATTCTATCACAGTTGTGACAAAGTAGTAAAGCCAGAGTGTTAAATATTTCTTTTTCTTTTTTTTTTTTTTTTTGGTGTGGTAGCAAAATTCTGTACTCCCCATAAACTATCAGAGACACGGAGAACTAACTATTCATATATAAGTATTTAATCAACAAATGCCATTTCTGGCATTTGATTTTAAAAGTATTCTACCCTTAAGGTTTTCACCAAGCAAAATGAACACATTACTAGGGGGAAAACTCATTATTGATAGATAACTTTGTAGAATCACTGCAAGAAAGGAAGTGTGGAGAAAATTGTCCATATTTTGGATATCATAAATCTAAAAATCGTTAATGCATTGATAGTGTGTGTATAGACATTTACGTATGTTCCAAAATTAAAGTTTTCACTGAAAAATCAAGGAGGACTGGTAAACCCATAGCCTTATGAAAAATCTGCTTTAAATACAAGAGTTTGGAATTTTCTCTTGAGAAGCCAAATAATATTAAAAGTCCATAGGCAAAAACATTGAGAGTTGCTCTGTGTTTTTCTTAGATCAGAAATCTATATGTATGAGAAAAGTAAGATTCCTTTGATCGAGAAAGAGAAATTTAGATTTAAGACCTAAACTTTTAAGGAATGAGGCTGTACAATTGCCTTCCCCAACCCCTCCGCATGTGAAGTATGCTGTAGTTCATTACTACTAGAAAGGAGGGAATGATCAAGAAAAGGCAACGGAATGAGTTAAGAAGAATTTTAAGAGCCTTTGCTAGAGCTTTATAAATATAAGGAGATAAGCTCAGAAAAGCCATCCGACCAGCTCTCTTCTCCCATAATAAAAATGTTGTTTTCTAAATCATTCCTCTGTTTCTGGCAGAATTTTAAATAAGAAAATATGACCCATTTTAGTAGTTATTACCTGATGAATGTCTTCAAAATCTAGATACATGAATATAATTTTATAAAATCTTATGATATACCACCAGGAAAGTTTATTTTTAATAGCTGTGTATTTTTTTAACGTGTCACAAAAAACAATGGTTTGTGCTCCCTCTGTTGGCTTTTCAGCAGCAGTTAATTCATAAATTTTGTTCCCAGAGGTACTCTGCCATAGCTGTGTGCTTCTGCAGCTGCAGCGAGGGACAGGATGTTTCATTCATTGAACTTTATGTCCCTGTTAAACATGAAGTCATTCTAATTTCATTTCTTGCAAATAGTGCAAAAAGCAGAAGATATTTGGGAAAAATGCAGAGCCATTTCACAACTAAGATAAAATGTAAATGCCCATAAGAGATCAGGTAAGATTAAAAAAAATATATATGAAAAAAATTCTTCTAACCAGTAGAGTCAGTGAGAAAACATATTAATAGAATAATTGATTTTTTGTTTAGTCCCTTGCTTGTTTTCATCTCTGTAAAAGTTGCATACTTAACATAAAAGGGACAGAGTACCAAAATGAGAAACAATTCATTTTCACACACCTGCTAGGATAACTTGGGGGTGAAAAAACCCAGAACTTTACTTAGTTTAACTTATTTTCCTATTTAAAAAAGGAAGTTTGAGACCAAAATTATTCTATGTTCTTCACCTTCATTCAGCCTGGCATGGCCCCCTAGGCCTCTTGGTTTACTGAGAAATTCTGTTCATAATGAGCTTGTCATTCTCCACAACTTTTTTTTTTTTTCCCAGCGGTTATTGTCTAATTATTGTGTGTTAGACTCTAAATGCTAAAATATTTTTTCTGAGATTTTCAGATCTCAAGTTACTCTACAGCAGTATTTCAGGCCCACTTATTTGATCTAATTTATACGTCTTAACAATTTGACTTATTTATATATGTTGAAAATCTTGTTTACCCTTATTTGTAGATATCTTCTCAATGTTAGCTAAGTGGGTTCTTTCAAAAAGATGATCAGAAAATAACCGTAGCCACTACTAATTGAGCATTTGCTATGTGCCAGACATCATGCTAAGCACTGCAGATACCTTATTTCATTTCATCTTCAGAACAATCCTTTGAAGATTATCAGAGGTATTATTATCCTGCTCAGTTTGCAGGAGAGGTAACTGAGGATAAGAGAGATCAAACAACTTGCCTAAGTTCACACGCCTGATGAGATGTGAAGTTGAGTTTCAAACCCAGGAAATGTGATGTCAAATCCTTGGTCATAGTACAATGGTTCTCAAACTTTAGCGATCAAACTAATCACCTGGGGATGTTAAAAATGCAGATTCTGATTCCATAGGGATTGGGATCTGAGATTTTGCATTTCTAATACGTTCCTGGCTAATACTGAGGCCGAGGATCCTCCCGGTTTACTTTGATTAACTAGGCTCTAGGCCAGCGGGTCTTGAAGTTTAGCAACCTCAGGATCACTGGGAGGGCTTGTTAAAACACGGATTGCTGAGCTCCACCCCCCAGAGTTTCTGATTCAATACCTCTGGGGTGGCATGTGTTAATTTGCATTTCTCACAGTTCTTAGGTGATGCCGACCTGGGTACCACATTTAGATAACCACTGTCATAGAAGAAAAACTCTTACCCTTGAGATTCTAATTCTGCAGGCATTGGGAAGAACCTGGAAAAATAGTTTTTACAGTAGCCCTAAGGGGGCTTTATTTATTTGCAAATTTATTCAGGCAAATTTGCAAAACAGTTCTATTGCCTAGAATATTCATGTAGCATGTTGTATTAAATTGTAGTGTTTTATAGTAAGCCTATAGAATAACAAATTATGCTTTACACTCACCAAATACAATACATCTTTGTTATCAAAAGAATACACTTTTGATAACATAGAGAAAACCCCTCTTTTTATTTTTAAAATGATGTTTTTCTTTTAGTTAGCTTATGGTGGGAGTTTCTTTGAAGTTGTACAAATTCTCAAGAGGAGTGCCTGATATAGCAGTTTGACATTAACTAAGTGGAGTTTTGTTTTTTGGTGTTTATATGGATATGGAGCAAACATCCACCTAACCTTGATTTTTTTGTGGATTTCAGTGTGGTAGCTGTGACACTGCAATCACACTGATGGGGTGAGTGAGATCTGGGTATGTATTTGACACTCTGTCCAAGCTAAAAGAATCCCGATAGAATCCAAGTCAGAAAATCATTTATGAATGCTCACCTGACTTCTCTGCCAACAAACCCTGTCTGCATATGTACCCTTGAAGAAGACAGGAAGAAGAGGGAAAGTTTGGAACTTCCTAGAGACTTGTTGAATGATTTTGACCAAAATGCTGATAGGAATATGGACAATTAAGTCCAGGCTGCGATGGTTTCAGATGGAGATGAGGAATTTATCAGAAACCGAAGCAAGAGTCACTCTTGCTGTCTTTTAGCAGAGAGACTGATGGCATTGCGCCCCTGCTCTAGGGATCTGTGGAAGGTGCTGATCTTTCTGCTGGCTGGAATTATCCAGTGTGCACGTTTCTTGTCTTCCTCCTTGCACCTAGCTTTGGGCCAAGTATTTCTGCTATTAAGTGACTATACCTCTCATTGAAACATACATGAGCCAAACTTGACTGCCCAAGGGGCGCTGCAGTAAAAGTGATGACAAATTGAACACTTCTTCTAAAAACAAATTAAATGTCTATTCACTATAAAAAGAAAACAAGAAAAAAATCATGCATCTACACCTTGTTCTTATTGACTAGAGAATTGACACCTTGGAATGTCCTGTCTACTACTGACTTATTGCAAACATGCTAAACATTTAATTTACATAAGTTTACATTAGTAATATGACAAGTAAAAATATATAAACCACCTAGGTTAGGAAATAGGACATCGTGAATGTAGTTGAAATCCTCTACATCTCAGTCCTAAATTATTCCCCTCTCTCTTCTTGGTAAATACTATATGAAATTGGATATTTATCATTTTCTTTTATGCCTTTATGAGATATTGAGATATACATATTTGTATCAGATAAATGAAGAATTAAGGAATAAATAGTATTGTTTAGAAAATTTTTGAGATTTACTTAAATGATATACTTTATTCTTCTACAATTTGCTTTTATCACACAATGTACTTTTAAGTATAACTCTCATTTATTTTCGTGCTTCATCAAATTGTATGATGTGAATATGCCACAATTCTTAAACTCATTCTCTTGTTGAAGAACATGTTTTTTTTTTCTTTTTTTCTTTTTTTGGTAACAAGATTGTAATGAATATTCTTCAAATTCCTGGGGTAAACTTGCAGTGATTTTCTTGAAAATAGTGGTCTCCCCTTATCCATGGGGAATATATTTCAAGATTTCCAGTAGATGCCTGAAACAGCAGGTAATACCAAACCCTATACAGCTGACCATTGAACAACATGGTTTTGAGCTGTGTGGATTCATTTATACTGGTGATATCTTTGACTCTGTGATCCCACCCAAATCTCATCTTGAAGCGTAATCCCCACTTGTCAGAGGAGAGGCCTGGTAGGAAGTGATTGAATCATGGGGGCAGACTTCTCCCTGGCTTTTCTGATGATAGTGAGTTCTCATGAGATTTGGTTGTTTAAAAGTGTGTGGAGTTTTCCTCTTTGTTCTCTCTCTCTCTTCTGTTCCATGATGGGAAGATGTACTTCCTTCCCCTTTGCCTTTTGCCGTGATTGTAAGTTTTCTGCGGCCTCCCAGCCATGCTTCCTGTTAAGGCTGTGGAACTGTGAGTCAATTCAAGCTCTATCTTTCATAAATTAACCAGTTTCAGGTAGCTCTTCATAGCTGTGTAAAAACAGATTAATACAGAAAATTGGTAGCAGGAATGGGGTACTGGTATAAAGTAAACAGAAGATGCAGAAGCAACTTTGGATGGGATAATGGGGAGAGGTTGGAACAGTTGGAGGGCTCAGAAGAAGAAAGGAAGATGAGGGAAAGTTTGGAACTTCCTAGAGACTTGTTGAATGGTTTTGACCAAAATGCTGATAGGGATATGGACAATTAAGTCCAGGCTGAGGTGATTTCAGATGGAGATAAGGAATTTATTGGGAATTGTAGCAATAGTCACTCTTTCTATGTTTTAGCAAAGATGCTGGTGGCATTGTGCCCTTACTCTAAGGATCTATGGAACTTTGAGCTTGAGATAAATAATTATGTGGCAGAAGATATTTCTAAGTAGGAAAGTGTTCAAGATGTATCCTGGCTGCTCCTAACAGCATAAAGCCATGTGTGCTTACAAAGAGAGGGTCTGAAATTGGAATATGTTTAAAAGAGAAGGACAGCATAAAAGTCTGGGAAATTTGCAGCCTGACTATATAGTGGAAAAGAAAAAAAATTTTTTTCTGGGAAGAAATTTAAGCCAGCTGCAGAAATTTGCATAAGTAAAGAGGAGCCAAATGTTAATAGCCAAGAGAATAGGGAACATGTCTCCAAGCCATGTCAGAGACCTTTAAGACAGCACCTTCTACTACAGGCCTGGGGGCCTAGGAAAGAAAAGTGGTTTTGTGGGCCAGGCCCAGGGCTCCACTGCTCTGTGCAGCCTCTGGAAATGGTGCTCTGCATCTAATCCACTCTAGCTCCAGCCATGGCTAAAAGGGGCCAAGGTACAGCTCATACTGTTGCTTCAGACAGGGCAAGCCCCTAGCCTTGGCAGCTTGATGATGGTCCTGTGGGTGTGCAGAAGGCAAGAGTTGAGGTTTGGGAACCTCCACCTAGATTTCAGAGGATGTGTGGAAATGCCTGGATGTATAGGGAGAAGTCTGCTGCAGGGGCAGATCCCTCATGGAGAACCTCTACTAGGGCAGTGCAGAGGGGAAATGTGGTGTTTGCACCCCCACACAGAGCCCCCACTGGGGCACTGACTAGTGCTGTGAGAAAATGGCCACCATCCTCCAGAGCACAGAATTGTAGATTCATGGACAGCTTGTACTGTATGCCTGGAAAAGCCACAGACACTCAACACCAGCCCGTGAAAGCAGCTGTGGGGGTTGTACCCAGCACAACCACAGGGACAGACTCCCATGGGCTTGGGAGTCCACCCCTTGCATCAAAGTGCCCTGGATGTGAAATACAAAGTCGGAGGAGACTATTTTGGAGCTTTAAGATTTAATTACTGCCCTACTGGGTTTTGGGCTTGCATGGAGCCTGTAGCTCCTTGGTTTGGGCCAATTTCTCCCTTTTGGAATGGTAGTACTTACCCAATGCCTGTACCACTATTGTATATTGGAAGTAACTTGGTTTTTATTTTATAGTCTTATAGGCAGAAGGAACTTGCCTTGTCTCAGAGAAGACTTAGGACTTGGGCTTTGAGTTAATGCTGAAATGAGTTAAGACTATGGGGTACTATTGAAAAGGCATGATTGGTTTTGCAATGTGAGAAGAACATGGGATTTGGGTGGGGCCAGGGGCAGAATGATATAGTTTGACTCTATGTCCCCACCCAAATCTCATCTTGAATTGTAATCCCCATGTGTTGGGGAAGGTGCCTGGTAAAAGATGATGGAATCATGGGGTAGACATCCCCCTTGCTGTATTCATGAAAGTGAGTGAGCTTCTTAGGAGATTTGGTTGGTTGAAAGTGTGTGTGGACCACGATTACAAAGATGGCCGAGTAGGAGGAGCTCTGGATTGTAGCTCCCAGTGAGAGGGCAGAGGGTGAGTGGACACTGCATTTCTACACAGATTTTTGTTGCCCACAGACCAGGAGATTCTTGGGCAGAGGAGCACTACAGGTCTCCAGCATGGCTGTTTTGGCCGGCAGAGGGTGGTCTCTTCACACAAAAAACTCAAACTGGTCTGAGTGCCCTTTCAGGTGGCAACTGGAGTGCCTGGGAGACAGAGTCACCCATTCAACTGATAAAAAGTGGACTGAAATAGGGACCCAGGCCAGGAGATTCCTGGGCAGAAAAGCGCCTCCAGCACAGCTGTTTCAGCGGGCGCAGCAGGTCTCCATACAAAATCTCACACAAATCTGGGCGCCTTTTCAACTGGCGACTGGAATGCCTGGGAGACAGAGTCGCTCATTCAACTGAAAAAAGGGGACTGAAACAGGGAGCCAGGACAGGAGATTCCCGGTGAAAAAGTGCCACAAGCCCCCAGTGTGGCTGTTTCAGTCGGCTCAGTGGGTCTCCACACAAAATCTCACACAAATCTGGGTGCCTTTTCAACTGGCAACTGGAACACCTGGGAGACAGAGTCACTTGTTCAACTGAAAAAAAACCAGGTCTGAGGCAGGGAGCCAGGTGATCAGGCTTGACTGGTCCCACACCCACAAAGATCAGCAATCTGAAACGCTCTGGATTGAGAGTTTCACAGCAAGCACAGCTGAACCCTAGATGGTCCAGCTCTGTGGGGGAGGGGTGTCTGCCATTACTGAGGCAGTCCACCACTACCGAGGTAGTCCACCATTGTTGAGGTGGTCCGTTGTTGCCGAGGCAGCCAGCCATTACTGAGGCAGCCTGCCATTGCCGAGGCAGCACACCATTACAGAAAGTCTGCCATTACAGAGGCGGGCCACCATTGCCGAGGCAGTTCTAAGTAAACCCCTATAAATAGGACTGCAGGGAAGCTCACACGGTAGCTGGGCGGAGCCCACAGCAGCTCAGCAATGCCTCTGCTGGCAGACTGTGACTAGGCTGCCTCCTCTCTGGGCAGGGCGTACCTGAAAAAAGGCAGCAGCATGACAGAAACTTATAAATAAAGCTCAACCTTCCTGGGACAGAGCATCTGGGAAAAAAATCGCAGTTATGAGGTTGCTGCAGCAGACTTAAATGTACCTGCCCAGCAGCTCTGAATGGAAGAATGGAGCTCACAGCTCAGCCCTTGAGCTCCTGTAAAGGTCAAACTGTCTCCTCAAGCAGCTCCCTGACCCCTGTTTATCAAAGAGTCACCTCATAAAGTAGAGCTCAGACTGACATCTGGCAGGCATCCTTCTGGGACAAAGATAGCAGAAGAAGAAACTGGCAGCAACCCTTACTGTTCTGCAGCCACTACAGGTGAGCCCCAGGCAAGCAGGGTCTAGAGCGTACCTCCAGCAGTCCTATAGCAGAGGGGACTGATGGCTAGAAGGAAAACTAAGAAACAGAAAAAAATAACTTCATCATCAACAAACAGGATGTCCACTCAGAGACCCCATGTGAAAGTCACCAACTAAAAAGACCACAGCTAAATAAATGCACAAAGATGGGAAGAAACCAGTGAAAAAGGATGAAAACACCCCAAACCAGAATACCTCTCCTCCTCCAAGGGATCACAACTCCTCACTAGCAAGGGAACAAGGCTGGATGGAGAATGAGTCTGATAAATTGACACAAACCATCATCAGAGGTGGGTAATAAGAAACTTCTCTGAGCTAAAAGAACATGTTCCAACCCAATGCAAAGAAACTAAGAACATTGAAAAAAGGTTTGATGAAATGCTAAAGAGAATAAACAGCTTAGAGAGGAACATAAATGAATTGATGGAGCTGAAATACACAACATGAGAATTTTGTGAAGCATACACAAGTTTCAATAGCCAAATTCACCAAGC
>NW_016107462.1:4282208-4325454 GCF_001604975.1 Cebus imitator | reverse complement strand
TCAACTCAATGAAATAAAATGAGAAGGCAAGATTAGAGAAAAAAGAGTAAAAAGAAATGAACAAAGCCTCCAAGAAATATGGGATTATGTGAAAAGACCTAATCTACATTTGATAGGTGTACCTGAATTTGACGGAGAGAATGAATCCAAGCTGGAAAACACTCTTCAGGATATTTTCCAGGAGAACTTCCCCAACCTAGCAAGGCAGGCCAATATTCAAGTCCAGGAAGTACAGAGAACACCACAAATATATTCCTCAAGAAGAGCAACCCCAAGGCACATAATCGTCAAATTCACCAGTGTTGAAATGAAGGAGAAAATGCTAAGGACATCCAGAGGGAAAGGTTGGGTCACCCACAAAGGGAAGCCCATCAGACTCAAAGCGATTTCAGTAGAAACCCTACAAGCCAGAAGAGAGTGGGGACCAATATTCAACATCCTTAAAGAAAAGAACTTTCAACCTAGGATTTCATATCCAGCTAAACTAAGTTTTATAAGCGAAGGAGAAATAAAATCCTTTATGAACAAGCAATTGCTGAGAGATTTCATCACCACCAGGCCTGCTTTACATGAGCTCCTGAAAGAAGCACTAAACATAGAAAGAAACAGCCAGTACCAGCCACTGCAAAAATGTATCAAATGGTAAAGAGCATCGACACAGTGAAGAAACTGCATCAACTAACAGGAAAAACAACCGGCTAGCATCAAAATGGCAGGATCAAATTCACACATAACAATATTAACCCTAAATGTAAATGGGCTAAATGCCCCAATATAAAGACACAGACTGGCAAGTTGGATAAATGGCCAAATCCCATTGGTGTGCTGTATTCAGGAAATCCATCTCACATGCAAGGATACACATAGGTTCAAAATAAAGGGATGGAGGAAGATTTACCAAGCAAATGGAGAGGAAAAAAAAAGCAGGAGTTGCAATCCTAGTCTCTGATAAAATAGACTTTAAACCAACAAAGATCAAAAGAGACAAAGAAGGATATTACATAATGGTAAAGGGATCAATGCATCAAGAAGAGCTAAGGATCATAAATATATATGCACCCAATACAGGAGCACCCAGATACATAAAGCAAGTTCTTAATGACTTACGAAGAGACTTAGACTCCCACACAATAATAGCGGGAGGCTTTAACACTCCACTGTCGATATTAGACAGATCAATGAGACAGAAAATTAATAAGGATATCCAGGACTTGAACTCAGACCTGGACCAAGAAACCTAATAGACATTTACAGAACTCTCCACCTCAAATCCACAGAAATAATATACATTCTTCTCAGCACCACATCACACCTACTCTAAAATTGACCATGTAATTGGAAGTAAATCACTCTTCAGCAAATACAAAAGAACAGAAATAATAACAAACAGTCTCTCAGACCACAGTGCAATCAAATTAGAACTCAGAATTCAGAAATTAACTCAGAACTGCACAGCTTCATGGAAACTGAACAACTGGCTCTTGAATGTTGACTGGATGAACAATGAAATGAAGACAGAAATAAAGATGTTCTTCAAAACCGACAAGAATGAAGACACAACATACCAGAATCTCTGGGACACATTTAAAGCAGTGTCCAGAAGAAAATTTATAGCAATAAATGCCCACTAGAGAAGCAAGGAGAGATCTAAAATCGACACCCTATCACCAAAATTAAAAGAGCTAGAGGAGCAAGATAAAAAAAAAAAAAAAACTCAAAACCTAGCAGAAGATAAGAAATAACTGAGATCAGAGCAGAACTAAATGAGATAGAGACACAAAAAACCCTTCAAAAAATCAATATATCCAGCAGGTGCTTTTTTGAAAAGATCAACAAAATAGACAGACCACTGGCCAGATTAATAAAAAAGAAGAGAGAAAAATCAAATAGATGCAATAAAAAATGATAAAGGGGATATCACCACAGATTCCACAGAAGTACAAACCACCATCAGAGATTATTACAAACAACTCTATGCACATAAACCAGTAAACCCTGGAAGAAATGGATAAATTCCTGAACACTTTCATCCTCCCAAGCCTAAACTAGGAAGACGTCAAAACCCTGAATAGACCAATAACAAGGGCTGAAGTTGAAGCAGCAATTAATAGCCTACCCACCAAAAAAAGCCCAGGTCCAGATGGGTTCAGAGCCAATTTCTACCAGAAAAAGAGGAGCTGGTACCACTCCTTCTGAAACTATTCCAAACAATCCAAAAAGAGGGAATCCTTTCCAAATCATTTTATGAGACCAACATCATCCTTTTGATACCAAAACCCTGCAGAGACTCAACAAGAAAAGAAAACTTCAGGCCAATATCCTTAATGAACATAGATGCAAAAATCTTCGATAAAATACTGGCAAACCGATTGCAACAGCACCTCAAAAATCTTATCCATCACAATCAAATAGGTTTCATCCTGGGGATGCAAGGCTGGTTCTGCAAGTCTATAAATGTAATCCACCATATAAACAGAACCAAAGACAAAAACCACATGATTATCTCAATAGATGCAGAGAAGGCCTTCGACAAAATTCAACAGCCCTTTATGCTAAAAACTCTCAATAAACTACATATCAATGGAATGTATCTCAAAATAATAAAAGCTGTTTACGACAAACCCACAGCCAATATCATACTGAATGGGAAAAAACTGGAAGCATTCCCTTTGAAATATGGCACTAGACAAGGATGCCCTCTCTCACAACTCCTATTCAATATAGTATTGGAAGTTCTGGCCAGAGCAATCAGGCAAGAAAAAGAAATAAAGGGTATTCAATTAGGAAAGGAGGAAGTCAACTTGTCTCTATTTGCAGACGACATGATTGTATGTCTAGAAGACCCCATCGTCTCAGCCCAAAATCTCCTAAAACTGATAAGCAACTTCAGCAAAGTCTCAGGATACAAAATCAACGTGCAAAAATCACAAGCATTCCTATACACCAATAACAGACTTAAGGAGAGCTAAATAAAGAACGAACTGCCATTCACAATTGCTACAAAGAGAATAAAATACCTAGAAATACAACTAACAAAGAATGTAAAGGACCTCTTCAAGGAGAACTACAAACCACTGCTCAACGAAATAAGAGAGGACACAAACAGATGGAGAAATATTCCATGCTCATTGTTAGGAAGAATCAATATCATGAAAATGGGCATACTGCCCAAAGCAATTTATAGATTCAATGCTATCCCCATCAAACTACCAATGACCTTCTTCACAGTACTGGAAAAAAACACCTTAAACTTCATATGGAACCAAAAGAGAGCCTGCATAGCTAAGTCAGTTCTAAGCAAAAAGAACAGAGCTGGAGGCGTCACACTACCTGACTTCAAACTATGCTTCCAGACTACAGTAATCTAAACAGCATGGTACTAGTACCAAAACAGAGATATAGACGAATGGAACAGAACAGAGGCCATGGAGGTAGTGCCACACACCTACAATCATCTGATCTTTGACAAACCTGACAAAAACAAGCAATAGGGAAAGGATTCCCTGTTTAATAAATGGTGTTGGGAAAACTGGCTAGCCACATGCAGAAAGCAGAAACTGGACCCCTTCCTGAACACCTTATGCTAAAATTAATTTCAAATGGATTAAAGATTTAAACATAAGACCTAACACTATAAAAACCCTAGAAGAAAACCTAGGCAAAACCATTCAGGACATAGGCATAGGCAAGGACTTCATGACTAAAACACCAAAAGCATTGGCATCAAAAGTAAAAATAGATAAATGGGGCCTACTTAAACTCCAGAGCTTCTGCACAGCAAAAGAAACAATCATTAGAGTGCATCGGCAACCAACAGAATGGGAAAAAATTTTTGCAATCTACCCGTCTAACAGAGAGCTAATATCCAGAATCTACAAAGAATTGAAACAGATTTACAAGAGAAAAACAAACAAGCTCATTCAAAAGTGGCCAAAGGATATGAACAGACACTTTTCAAAAGAAGACATACATGAGGTCAACAAACATGAAAAAATGCCCATCATCACTGATCATTAGAGAAATGCAAATCAAAACTACATTGAGATACCATCTAATGGCAGCTAGAATGACAATCATTAAAAAATCTGGAGACAACAGGTGCTGGAGAGGATGTGGAGAAATAGGATGATTTTTACGCTATTGGTGGGAGTGTAAACTAATTCAACCATTGTGGAAGACAGTATGGCAATTCCTCAAGGACCTGGAAATAGAAATTCCATTTGACCTAGCAATCTCATTACTGGGTATATATCCAAAGGATTATAAATCGTTCTACTATAAGGACACATGCAGACAAATGTTCATTGCAGCACAGTTTACAATGGCAAAGACCTGGAACCAACCCAAATGCCCATCGATGATAGACTGGACAGGGAAAATGTGGCACATATACACCATGGAATACTATGCAGCCATCAAAAATGATGAGTTGGTGTCCTTTGTAGGGACATGGATGAACCTGGAAACCATCATTCTCAGCAAACTGACACAAGAACAGAATATGAAACACTGCATGTTCTCACTCATAGGTGGGCGTTGAACAATGAGAACACATGGACACAGGGAGGGGAGCATCACACATGGGGTCTGTGGCGGGGGAGCTAGGGGAGGGACAGTGGGGGGTGGGAGTTAGGGAGGGATGGCATGGGGAGAAATGCCAGATATAGGGGATGGTGAGGAAGGCAGCAAACCACACTGCCATGTGTGTACCTATGCAACAATCTTGCATGTTCTTCACATGTACTCCAAAGCCTAAAACGCAATAAAACATATATTTAAAAAAAATATCTTTCTCTTAGGCAGGTAGTGAAGAACAAAAAGAAAATAGTAGTTATATCTGGTGAAGGTACTTGATTTGGTAAACATGGTCAAGGGAGATGAGAAAAATAATTTCTCCTTGTATTATTTGTGTAATTATACATTAATGAAAAAACCTCTCAAATTATTTATTTATATTTATCTTTAACCTTTTACACACCCTCAAATTTTTAAACAAGAACTATGGTACCTGTGTTTGCTAGCTTAAAAATTAAATTAAAAGGCATAGCTGATTATTTTTTTCATCCCATTGGCGTGTACACACTCCTGTTACTTTAAGGACCATTTCCTGAAGATAAGGGACAGAAATGAGGGAGAAAATGGAAGAGAAAAGCCTTTCTTTTGGTGAGACAGCGAGAGCACAGTTTGATGATTCTCCCCTTGACAATTTTTCCCTAGGACAGCACATGTAGAAATATATTTGCCAACAACAAAGCCAGTACTGGCTTTTAGACACAGAGAAATCAAAGCGGCCCTGAGTGAAATTCCTTTGAAGACTACCTGTGTTGTCTATGGCCGACACTCTTCGTCTGGAAAAGAATCAGCAGATATATATGTAGTGGCTGCATCCCCAAGCCAGGCACACGATTAAAAGCATGCCAAAGCAAAGGCACTAGATGCATGCCAAGATCCGAATATCTTGGGCTGTAAAAACAGGTAGAGAGGGCTGCTCAGTTGAAACCTGCAATTGGGCATTAGGGAGAGCAGAGATGCATTATAGGGGAATTTATGAACCTATTTGAACATCATAAGTTTGAAATTTCCAGACGAAATTGAGCCTTGTATGGTTCCATTTATCACACTTTCCATTTCAGGCTGGCTGAGAGGGAGGGAGTTTAAGTGATAGCTGGCTTACCCTCACCCCCAGGCCACCTGATGAAATTGTGGAACAGAGCCTGCCTGGCACGTAGAAAGAAGATGAGGAGAAGGGGACAATCTGCAGGGGGGCGCAGAATGCCTGAGCTTGTCCTGGTGGCACTGAGCAGGTAGAGTGCTCCAGCAAGAGGGGACAAAGGAGTCTGGGGAGGGGTCTGATGGAAAGACATGAAAATGAGAATGAGAAGAAGACTTGCAATCACGACCTCTTGCCAAGCGAAGAATGAAAGGGGATAGAGTGGGAGGGTAGGGAGGGAAAAAGAATTACTCCAGCTGCTCAAGGAGAGCAGGTTGAAGTAGAGGGGATGTTGATTTAGAACAGTCATCAGTCAGAAAAGCCAGAACAACAAAAGAAACACAGGAAGGTACTGCCTGGAGGAAGAAAATCTCTGTAGCGTTTTTGTTTTTGTTTTATCACTGCTTTTAAAATGGGAAAGAACTGTAAAAGTGGGTGGAATGATTTCAGCCCGTCTAAGCGTGTGTCTACCTGCCTGGCTGTGGCCAGGAGGTTTGTTTGACTGCCTATCAGCTCTTATTTCCTTAGAAGGTTGGAGAGTTAGTTTCTCCATTCCCATCAAATGTGTGAAAACGTTTCTTGATGCAGGTGAAGCTTTCTGTGGTTTACTGGGCAGGAAAAAGGGACAAAGATTTAGAAAGTTCTACTTTAGCAATTTATAGCTTCACTCCCCCACCAACACATCTGTTTTATCTCAGGCTGTTATTTACTCACGTTCCTTTGAGTTTCTGTTAAATACACTAGATACCTTTGGTGTATTGTTGTTATTGTTGTTTCCAAGATAACCTCTCCCCCAAAAGCCACCTTTGGAGAAAAAGGATCATGGACTCCTAGAAATTCACAACTGACTTGGATTAATCCAAAGCCCCCCTGCCTTTTTTTTTTCCTGAGGAATTCACTTGAGACACATCACTAGCACCAGTTCGTTTTGGAATCACGTTTAGAAGAATTTTTTTTAAAACCACGAATAAGTCTGTGTTTTTTTGTGGAAACAGAGCAGATTTTGCAACCAAAGGTCATTAATCCCCACAATAAAAGTATTTTGCATGTAAATAATATGATGGCTTTACCTGAGAAAATTTGTGATGGATTAATGATGGAATGGATTCTGTCTATATCCATGCTCTCTATTTACTTGTGGTTAAAAAAAAAATTGCCCTTGAAATAAAGTGTAGTGCTTTCTCCTTCCAGACTCATAGAGATATCAGTCATTTGTGAAGTAAAAGTTGAGTTTGATAAGCAATTAACATGTGCTTCTTTCAGATAGAGCCAAATGTTTCATTAGATTTTTAGCTAATGACATTTCGAGCCTTTCATTCAAATGTACATGCAGTGTATTAGAAATGGTACCATTTGAGGCTATTGCTCAGATTACAAAGGAAGAAGACCTCTCTCTCCAGCAAAGCCCAACAATGGGTATTTTTCACATAAGCTTTTGCCCTAAAACTACATGCCACAGTCAACAGTGATCAATGTCTCTTGGGACTGCCCAATTTGAAGTGATCTCTGTTGGTTCAGGTGGTTACATGGAGATATAAGATGTTTTTGAGTACATCAGAGAGAAGTGGGACAGCATGTTACCAGGAAAGTGGAGAGGGAACTGGTTTAAGAGTGCAGTTGATTTGAAAATAATTGAACAATCTGAGTCACACTATAGACTCCTAGCTAACCCCATTGTTCTCTGAAATTAGAGGGAGAGACAATAAAATGAGATGCTCCTTTGGAATTGAGTGTGCTGAACCAGCACTTCCCTTGGCTCCCTCCCAGGAGCATAAAATCTGTGCTTTGAAAATGAAAGAGGCAATATTCTGGTTGGACTTGATGCCATAAGATACTCCGATGGCTTACGCTTCACTTGGGATCGACTAGAAAATGTGTGTTGGAAATCTCTTTCACAATTATGAAATTTCACTTCCAATGCAAAAATATCTTGCAGGCTAAATGAGAAGTAACACCACTCCAGAGAAAAGCGTTGGCCGTCTCCCAGATTAATATGGGGTTATGGTCCATGATAGGGTTAGATGAGGTAAAAATTTCCCACTTCTCTTCCAGATAGACTGGAAATTGTTGTGCCTGAAATAGATTTGGGTTAAGTAACCAATTAAAATAATTTGGATCAAGAAACGTGACATGGAATGTGATGTAGATATTTCCAGTTCTTATTCAGGAAACCTTATTGCAAAAAGGTTGAAAGATAATTGAGAAAATAATTTATATGGTGGCAAGAGTTATTTGTGTGAAGATAAAATCCAGAGTCCTTTTCATTGAGATGGAGAAGCTGCCAAATAGCTCTTGGTGATAATTCTATGCACAAAATTTTCATAGTGGGCTTCAGTACCTTGCCAGATGAAAGCTTTTGCTCAGTTTAAAGTTGGAAAAGAGATTTGAGTCTCCACCAAGGATAATGTGTTAAGCTTGGTAATTAAAGACTGTTTTTTATAAATAATGCCAAAAGAACATTGGGAACATTGGGCTCATATATTACTGTACTTTAAGGAAATCAAGAACCTAATAACATTCTAGATAAGACATACACACCCAAATCCACACCCACCATACACATCCATACACACACCCCGATTAATATCAGGATTTAAGGGAGATTATACAATTTTTCTAATCAAGTTATCAAATGTTATTAAAGGGCAGTATATATACTATGTCTTTGAATAATGAGAGCTTTAAAAATATAATAAAACCTTTCAAGTTACATAGTCCAGTGCTACTCAAAGTGTGGTCTCTGACCTGCTGCTAGTTCATGACCTGCTTACCAGCCTACAACAGGACACACATAGAAATTAAGACTGAGCATTTCACAACTTGCAATAAAACAATGACTGCTGTGTTTTAAGTTAGCTTGTGTTTTCTATTTCTTGTATTAGTTTCCTATGATTTCATATTTATTATAGTTTACAAATGTATTCGTCTGCTGTATTAAAAAAAATTCTCCCCCTTCACATACAATTTGAGAAACACTGACATTAATTCTACTTTTAAGAATCTCAGTGCTACTCTTTGAATTTATATTATCTTTGTGTTTTAAGAAGGTATATGATTTAACCTCAGTATAATCAGGAAAACCAGACACATAAATTGAATGCACTGCTGACCGAATCTCATGCCAGTCTCCTGCTCTTGTATTTCACTGCAACCCCGCACTATCCTTTTTTTCAGACACACAAAGATTCTTAAAGACTTTAAGGCTTTGTGTGTGCTCTTCCTTTCACCTGAAATGCTTTTCCTTCTTCTCTTTCAAATATTTGATTTTGTCTTGTTTACATCTTTGCTTAAATATCAACTTTGTGGGCTGACTTTCCTGATTCAAATTAAAAAATAACTCCCCTCCAAATTCTTATTCTCTCCCTGTCACTATTGTGTCTGCTATGTATAGTTTAATTACCTATTGTCTATTTCTCTATACTAGATTGTTAACAAAAGCAGAAAACTTGCCTATTTTTTCACTGCTGTGTACTCAAAATCTAGGGCAATGTATGATACATTGACATAACGGTTCATTGAAGGACTAATAAAATGTCTGAATCTCTATATTCCTCTAGTAGAGTGTAAGCCCTTTAAGGATGAGTTTTGTTTTATTCATTTATGTATCCCTAGCACTTTAGCACAATGCCTGACTCAGAGAAACTACATGAAAAATGTATTTGAAGAAGTAAATGAATAAATTACCTCCTGGGAACATCTATCTGGGTGTTCCATAGGCAATTGGACTTGTATATTTGCGTCTAAACTCATCATACACTGTTGTAGCCTACAATTAGCATCATCATTCACTTAGGCTCCTAAGCAAGGGACCAGCATTATACTCAATTCCGTCCTTATCTTCCCTTCTTATTCTCTAATTCACCTCAGAAAAATGAAACTGATTTAAAATTTATAATTTCTCTTTCCTTCAATCATATTCCAGATTTTTTCATTAAATCTTTATTTTGTTGTAAACAGCCATGCTTTTTTTTTTCTTTATGACCTATACCTTTTGGGTATTATTTAGAGAAGCCTATGCATTTGTTGTGGTGGACACTGGGGTGGTTGGCCTAGTTGCTTCGATCTGTCATACCAGTTCTACATTCCTACCTCCCAGATCCCATGTGTTTTCTTTCCAAAGGCTTTGATGAACAAAATAAAGATCTGTAGGTAAAAGCTTCCTATGTCCTGTGTTGCATAGGCAACTCATAAAAGCTCTTGTAAGCATGAGGGAAAGGGTCACCTTCCATTAGTAATGCAGGTAGAGTACAGGAATGAGAAGAAAGGACAACTAGATACAATTTGTCTTACAGAGTCTAATGGGAAAACTGAGGCTAAAGGAGAAGACCTAATAATATGGTAGAGAGATAAAGGAAATCTCATGAACACACACACACACACACACACACACACACACACACACACACACACAGCTTTCTTGAAAGACTTTTGACTTTGCATCCAGAGCTGTATCTCAGTGTATATGGTGCAGGTTAATACATCATAAAACACCAAATGACACTAATTGTGGGGAGATGATGATCCTATATAAAGCTCACAAGAACCAATATCTGCAAATGAAACAACAGATTGGTGTTTCTTATTGAGATAATCCAAGGAGACAAGGCTGTTCATGGGCCCGCTAGAAGGACCTTTCCTGAGTTGGTGATTAAGACAACCATGAAAGGAACAGAAGTTTTCAGTGGCTACAAGCTCTACAGTTGCTTCTTAATTAAAAGAATCCATTTAATTAATTTTTTAATTAAGAAATTTTAGCAATGGAAAAAACGCACACATACAGGAAATGGATAATTATTTTAACATTTGGTGGCCTTTTATTAAATATTCTGAAAAATATAAACTCTGTAGATGCCAAATTTTGCAACATGATTTCCCCAGTCTGTTACTGTACAGAAGTAAGCTGCTGAGTGGAAAGAAAAGCAAAAGTTTCTGTGCTCAGATGAAAAATGGCTTTTATTTATCTGGCCTCCCATGCTTTTCCACTCATTGCTATTTTAGAAAGATTGCCCTTGTAAAAGGTTTACTCATGGGTTAATCTTAGACCAGACTTATTAATAGGTACCTTTAAAAAAAAGGATAAAAATAAACTACATAAAAATAAAAATATAATGAAATTAGACTAATAGATGTTTGTCTTTATCAGAAATTAATGCCTTCTGTACCATAGATTAAAATTTCATTGGCTATGTTTCTGCATAAAAACCCAATGGCTATTTTTTCTCTTTAACAGAGGATAAAAATGCACAACTATTCATGGACAGGAAACCAAATAAATAGCTCCATGATTGGAAAGAAAAGCAGGGTTCTGCATTCACTTTGAGTTAAACCCAGGAGTGAGAAAACATGAAGCCTCTAGGCATCAAATATAAAGAGGTTGGTTGCTGATTTTAATGGCTCAGGTTGTTCATTGCTAAGTGTGTTGACTCAGGCCAGCACTTTGGTGTGTCTGAGCCTTGTCTATAAAATGGAGATGCTATGCTGCAGAGCTGTTTTAAAGGTTTAAAGCTGTGGCATGCACAAAGTGCATGGTAGTGTCTGGCATGGTATACGTTTGTACATGTTAGTTACTGTCAGCAGTATAACTTGGTAAAGTGCTTTCCTTCTTAGCTAGTTGTCTCCCCATCTTTAAAATAAGAAGACTGAATAAGATCTATACACCTGAGGAGTAGGATGCCAACCACTGATGTTAAAAACAAGACGATGTTAAAAACAAGACAATATAAAGTATTACATGGAAACAATACTCAATAAGCTTGAATCTCTACATGAAAATATGTTCTCATTGCAAATCTAATCCCCATCTTCTTCTTAAATCAAAGAGAATATCTTTGTTTAATGCTAGAATGGCTTAACAACTGCTCATTATTTAAGAAAACAAGCCTTAATCCTTTAATAGGCAATAATGACTTTGATATATTGCCTTATTTTTTAATTATATTTATTTTTAAATTTAGTCCTGTTGACAATGGACATCGGTTTTATATTTACAATAATACAATAAAATTTTCTTTTTAAAGCTATATATCAGTAAAAATAATGAGCTGATATAAAGTAAAAGAGTACAGGCAGTGTACTTGACCTTGACTTGCTAAAGACTAAAGTTTGGCAAATGCTGGACTTGATCTAACATTCTATATTTCTACGGGGAAGAACTGTTTCTCCTTAGTCACTGTCTCAGCAGGATTGCTTTTAGAGTAAAGTGTATTCTGATGACTTCCTTTACTTACTGATCCTGAACTTGGTCGAAAATACAGTAGAGATGTTGCTTTGTTGCAAATCAGATATCTGGAGAGCACTGCAGAGATCTTAGAGGAAAAGGGACAAATCTATACATAGTTCTCAAAAAAAGCAAAGCAAAGCACCATGAAGATGTACATACATGCACAGATAAATACAATCAGCTCACTTGACTGTACCACTCCATGTATTATCAATGTAAAGTAAATGAGATGGCCTCATTCTTTCTATCTTTTTGTTTGTTTTTACTGTGGCAAAACATGCATAAAATAAAATGTATCATTTTAACCATTTTAAAGTACACAGTTCAGTGGCATGAAATACATCCACGGTGCTGTGCTACCATATCTGCTGTCCATCTCCTCATCTCAAACAGAAAGTCTGTCCCTATTAAACAGTAACAGCACATTGACCCCTCCTCCATCTTCTTGTAACTCCTGTTCTGCTATGACTTTACCTATTCCAAGTACCTTATAAAAGTGGAATCATATGTTTGGCCTTTGTGTCTGGTTTATTTCACTTAGCATATTGTTCCTAAAGTTCATCTATGTTTGTAGCATGTATCAGGCTTCCATTCATTTTTACGATCAAGTAATATTGCATTGTAAACATATTCTACATTTCTTTAATGCATTCCTCTATTGATGGACTTTTGGGTTGCTTTTACCTAGCCTGCATGGTTACTGTGGCAGAGAGAAAAATCATGAGATGAACATAGCATCACCACCAGGACTTCAGGGAGTGGGGAAATTCATAACCTAATGAGAAAGTGAGGTGCTGCCATAGGGAACAAAGGAAGAGATGCCAGGCAGGCTAACTGCATAAAAATATCATTACTTTATTTTACCATATTATGTCTGTAAGGGTTTACTTGACATCAAACACGGGATTCCAAAAACAATAACTCTATTCAAAAAAACCATTTGTTTAAAAAGTAGGTATTTTGTATCAACTCATAATGACCAACTTTATCAGAAAACATTTTGTTAGTATCCTAAGATAGGTCCCTGGCCACCATATCTGTATTATATACCCTTAGATACATGATCTAAGGTGGATGAATTCGATTCTTCCTGCTAGCATTTGGAATAACATGGAGAGGGAACGGAGCATCTAGGCCAGCCTCTCGGATGCATAAGGTATTCTTAGGGGCTAGCTGTGTGCACTTGGGTGGTGGTGGGGATCTTCTTACCTCCATATGCAAAGAGAAGTTGAGAAAGTTGATGTTCAGATAAAAGCTTCAAGTAGAGGAGAAGAGAAAAGCAAAGACAAGAAAAAAAGAGGATGCTGGCTGGGTTCTTGTTGAGACATTTGTGGAGTTGCAAAAACAAAAACAAACAAACAAACAGTATTTTAGCACTAAAAGAAGCATCTCATGTTAAAAGTGGAGCATGGATTTTGGGCTCAGCTAACCTCGCTTCATGGTTTGAGTACTTGAGTATTCAGTTCCTTATTCTGGTCTCTTCCGGAGACCTAGCTTTTCCTAATCTTGAAATTTGTTAAGACATCTTTGTTCTTAAAATAATCCTTCTTATTGATTAAGCAAGTTTGGCTGGAGTGGGTTTCTTTTTCTCTTCTAATAAAATAATCCAAATTAAGCGAATTTATTTCAGATTCTTAGATCTAAAACATTCTGGGAATAAAAATGCTAGAGGTACCTTATATAGCCAAATAAATACAATCAACTCCTAATATCAAGTATCTATTGATATAAGATGAAGATGTGTGCTTTAACTACAATCACATTAATTGTAAAGTAAGTGGGAGTTCACCATAATACAAGACATTGAAGGGGATTCCTTCTAATTTTGAAGAATGATTTTAAGAAGGAAACATCTTGCCTTCCAGTCGGACACATACAATTGCTGACTAACTAGAGGGTGGTCACATTAGTCCCCATAAGCTGACCACATCACAACTGATCACAGAAACACAACATGCAGAAAGTAATAACACATTTTACTACTCAGTAAACTGCACGCAGAATCTCTGGTGCAGCTGCATGTGATCTTCCTGACCAAAGCTTGGGACCCGTAGAAACACTCAATATCATAATGAAAGAGAAAAGCTCTCCTTAAGGTAATAGAGCCCCATAGGGCAAATTTATTACCAACTTCCACATAAACCTATAACAAAAGGTAGATACTGGGAGAAAAATCAAGTTTAAAATGAAACCAACAGCTTTCAGGGAGCTTTTTATTCATGTGACATGATTTTTTGATAAGTTACTTTAATGCTTTCAAAACCTTGATAAATGGATTGATATGATAACAAATTTTGTCTTGTAGCTTATTTACTCCCTAGAATTAAATTACAAAGTGGGAAGGGCATTAACTCTTCTAAACCACCAGAAAGCTACTTAGGGCATTGGACTGGAGAAAGTACTAGAAATAATGACTCAAGAGAGGATTTCTCCAGCTTCTTTGTATATCTGGGAACTTTATCAGAATACAAAAATCACAAAAGCAAGGGATTAGGCAACAGACACCCAAATAAAGACCAGGCAACACTTTCATTTTTGAGAAATGACGTTGAAATTGTTAGGTAATTATGTATGCACAATAACTCTGAAAATGCAGTATATACCAGCAGATCTCAGTGTAGGGTCCTCAGGCCAGCAGCATCGGAATTACTGGAGAATTTGTTAGAAATGCAAATTCTCAAGCTACACCCAGACCTACTGAATATATAATTCTGGAGGTAAGGCCCAAAAGACAGTTTTAACAAGTCCTCCTGGTGATTCTGATATGCACCAGTTCTGATTCACTTGTGCAGGAGTGAAGAGGAAGGGCTTTTCTGTTAGACAGAGGCAGGTCCAAATCAGCCTGTTCTCTTACTGGCTGTGTTATTTTTGCCATTCGCTTAATCTTTGAGGGTCTGAATTTCCTCATCTGAAATGTAAAAAAGGATTCTTATCCCACACTAATGTAAAGATTAAATTTATATTATTTGTGAATGGACTTTTCAAAGTGCCTCATTTTATCATTTATGTGATAGTACCATGCTAGTGGGCCCATTTTGTAGAGGAATCATGTGGTAAAGACAGGTCATGAACCCAGGTTAGCTGATCCCAAAATCTATGCTCCACTTTTAACATGAATTGCTTCTCCTAGTGCTGAAATACTGCTTTTTCTTGCAACTTCACAAACATTGTCTCAATGGATTTATTTATTATCCCCAATTACATAAGAAATATCTGCCTAATGAAGAGAATAAAAAGAAAATATAATTTTTGAAAACTCATCACAATTTTATTACTCAGAAATAACCTCTATTACATTTTGATATAAAGATTTCCTCCCAATCTTTTTTTATAAAATATCATACATGTTATTTTTTCATTCAAAATATTGAGAATTTTATTTCATTTCGATAAATGCATCTAATAATTAGAAAGCAGTCTGCAACATAAGAAACATTTTAGCATATGTCCTATAAACAAAAAGTAGAATATTTCCAAATTTTTTAGTGTAATGAGAATGGGCATTACAGTTGTAATGTCAACATTTGTTGTACCCTTCCTCCATTATGCTGAATCTATGTGATTAGAGTATTACCAATGCCAGGCTCAGTTCTAGGGAAGATCCAATGACAGTTACTTTTTTCTCGTCACATGATTTATTTAGAAAGTACACTCATCAAGCTTTCCCTCTTCGTTAGCTAAGTAGTTGGCTCAGGAGTAAACATTATGATATCCAAGTTGGTTCAGTGAGAAGGAAGCTAAGGACATTTGTTTGAGACAGAAATGCTCCCCTTTTGGACTTAAGTGAACAAATATGTAGACAGGAGATGTTGACAGCCATCATATAACAATGAGGAGAATCAAACTTCTGTTAAAACTGATCTCATGGAGGATTGATTGGAAAGATAGAAAGATGAATCTCATGGAGTTCCAGGGTCAGATCAATCCTGAATCCTGTAATGATACCAATTAGTTTATAGTTGCATGTCTCCCATTAGCTGTGGCGCTACAACAGGCTGTGGGACCAGCCTTTTCCTCATATAGATGAATCATCAGTTATACCTCATCTTTAAACATCAGGAGATTTCTGTTTCTATTAATGGCAGAGTCACTCTACCAGACTATCCCTTCCTTTTACACAATGACAAAATTGTATAAAAATATGCAATAATTACTTTCAGACGTTGGGAAAGCAACAGCAGCAGAAGAAAACTGATCCCTGAAGGGAAGTGGCAAACGATGTGGGGATCACAATCACTGACTTTTTGCCTAGAATTTTTTGTGTGTGTTTGTCACTATTTGGCAATATAAGCAATACCAGTGGACGTTCTTAAGTCTGAAGAAAAATTACACACACGTGCACACATGTACACACACACAGAGCGCTCTGGAAATGATATTTTGTTGGCATATGTAAAGGACTATTTTTCTTTTGTTAATCTATTTAAAATACATATGCCTCTGTAAAGCAAAAATGATAACAATGTATTAAATGGGCTTGTAATGTTTGTAGATGTAATATGTATTGTGACAACACTTCTAAGAATAACAGTGTATTAAATGGGGTTGTAATGTTTGTAGATATAATATGTATCATGACAAAAGTTATAAGAATAAGAGGGTGCATAACAAGTTATCCAAATTTAGTAGCTTAAGACAACATCCATTTATTAATTAACAGTTCTGTAGGTCCTAAGTCTGAACTGGGATCTCTGTTCAAGATTTCAAAAAGTTGAAATCAAGATATCAACTGAGTTGTGTTTCTTTATAAACAACAGGGTCTTCTTTAGAGCTTATGTGGCTGTTGGAAGAATTCAAGTCCTCACAATTGTAGGACTGAAGCCCCTATTCTCTTGCTGACAGTTGACCAGGGGAAATTCTCAGCTTCTAGAGGCCATTTATATTTTCTTGCC
The DNA here is from genome assembly GCF_001604975.1 of Cebus imitator. NCBI lineage: Eukaryota > Metazoa > Chordata > Mammalia > Primates > Cebidae > Cebus > Cebus imitator. The sequence continues at coordinate 4,308,632 of NW_016107462.1, read as the reverse complement.
ATGTGGCCAACTCCATAGGCCCTGCTGTGTTTTTAATCTCCCTGACTTCAGAAAGAGCCCAGTGCTTTATAAAGGTACATCTGATTATGTTAGGCCTGCTAAATACCTTTCTTTTGATGAATCCACAGTTAGCTGATTAATAATCTAATCATCAGTGATATTCCATCACATTCACAGGTTCTACCCTTGTCCAAAGAGAATGAATTAAGTGAACATACACACTAGTGAAGAGCAATCCTAAGGATCATCTTAGACTTCTGTCTGCTATAGGATAAACATAAAAATTAAAACTATTGTATGGTTTTTATATTTTACCTTAAATAATATTAATACCTTATCTCTAAGTAGATTGGAATAAATTTTAGAGGCACGATATAGTCTCTAGAGCAACCAGTTAAAACATTTGAAGAGACATAGGTAAGATGCAAATAAAAAAACTAAAATGGAATACTAAAAAATATCTGAATAACTCAAAAGATGGCAAAGGACAAATAAAAGGAGCAAACAAGAAATGAGAGAAGCATAAAACTACAAAAGGCAACCATATTTATCTAAATGCAACTATATCAATAATTATATTAAATGTCAATGGAATAAACATTTCGATCAAAAGGCAGAGATTGTTAGACTGGTTTAAAAAATAAAACCAACTCTATAGTGTCTACAGGCGAGGTATTTTAAATAAAAAAGTACAAATAAATGGAAAGTGAATGAGAACAATTACAAGTATGAGAAACCTAGAGAAGCTATTTTGCTATCAGACAAAAGGTACTTAAAAAACGAAGTTTCTTTTGCTATGAAGAAGCTTTTTAGTTTAATTACATCCTGTTTGCCAATTTTGACTTTTGTTTCAATTGCTTTTGGTGTTTTAGTCATGAAGCCTTTGCCCATGCCTATGTCCTGAATGGTATTGACTAGAAATTCTTCTAGGGTTTTTTATGATTTTAGGTCTTATGTTTAAATGTTTAGTCCATCTTGAGTTAATTTATGTATAAGGTGTAAGGAAGGGGTCCAGTTTCAGTTTTCCACATATGGCCAGCCAGTTTTTCCAACATCACTTATTAAATAGGGAATTCTGTCCCCATTGCTTGTTTTTGTCAGGTTTGTCTTTAGATGGTTGTATTGTGTGGTGTTATTTAATTTTTGCAATCTATCTATCTGACAAAGAGTAAATATTCAAAATTTACAAGGAACTTAAGCAAATTTACAAGAAAAAAAACAAAAAACCCCATCAAAAAATGGGCAAAGGATATGAACAGACACTTTTCAAAATAAGACATTTATGCAGCCAACAAACAGATGAAAAACAGCTCATCATCACTAGTCATTACAGAAATGCTAATCAAAACCAAAATGAGATATCATCTCATGCCAGTTAGAATGGTGATCATTAAAAAGTCAGGAAACAACAGATGCTGGAGAGGATGTGGAGGATGGCAAAGGACAAATGAGAGGAGCAAACAAGAAATGAGACAAGTATAAAATTACAAAAGGCAACCATATCTACCTAAATGCAACCATATCAATAATTATATTAAATGTCAATGAAATACACATTTCAATCAAAAGACAGAGATTGTTAGACTGGTTTAAAAAATAAATAAAACCAACTCTATAGTGTCTACAGGCAACGTACTTTAAATAAAAAAGTACAAATAAATGGAAAGTGAATGAGAAAAATTGCAAATATGAGAAACCTCGAGAAGCTATTTTGCTATCAGACAAAATGTACTTAAAAAAAGGAGTTTCCTTTGCTGTGCAGAAGCTCCTTAGTTTAATTAGATCCTATTTGTCAATTTTGGCTTTTGTTTCAGTTGTTTTTACACTGTTGGTGGGAGTGTAAATTAATTCAACCATTGTGGAAGACAGTGTAGCGATTCCTCAAGGATCCAGAACTAGAAATACCATTTGACCCAGCAATCCCATTACTGGGTATATACCCAAAGGAGTATAAATCATTTTATTACAAAGATACATGCACATGTATGTTTGTTGCTGCACTATTCACAATAGCAAACACTTGGAACCAACCAATCAGTGATAGACTGGATAAATAAAATGTGGTGCATATACACCATGGAATACTATGTATGCAGCCATAAAACATAATGAATTTATGTCCTTTGCAGGGACATGGATGAAACTGGAAACCACAATTCTCAGCAAAGTAACACAGGAACAGAAAGCGAAACACCATAAGTGGGAGTTGGACAATGAGAATATATGGGCGCAGGGAGGGGAACATCACAATGGGGCTTGTTGGGTGGTGGGGGACAAGGGGAGTAATAGCATTAGGAGAAATACCTAATGTAGATGACAAGTTGATGGGTGCTGAAAACCACCATGGCACATGTATACCTATGTAACAAACCTGCATGTTCTGCACATGTATCCCAGAACTTAAGTATAAAAAAGAAAGAAAGAAGTATCACTAGATCACATGTTCTACTCTTAAGTGGGAGATAAACTTTGGGGGCTCAGGGAAAAGGGTGGGAAGGGGTGATGGATAAAAGACTACAAATTAGGTGCAGTGTATACTGCTCAGGTGATGGATGCACCAAAATCTCACAAATCACCGCTAAAGAACTTACTTATGTAACCAAACACCACCTGTTCCCCAATAACCTATGGAAATGAAAAATAATTTTAAAAAATTATGCTGTAAAAGGAGAGAAGTATCACTAGAGATAAAGTGGACTGCTTCATAACGATCAAAAGGACAACATACCAGGAAGATTATACACTAAAAAATGTAACACAAACACACACAAGCACACTGATTTCACACTCCTCCTGCAACTCAGTCTCCACTGAGCAGCCAGAGTGATCTATTTAAACTCCAAATCAGATTATGGGAGCCAATACACTGAAATTCTGCCTGGTAAAATAGAATTTATCCCTATAGTGCAATGATGGTTTGAAAAAGTAAAATTCATCTTTATAATTAACCACATCAGTAGGTTAAGGAGAAAAATGATGTGATAAATTTGATAAATGCAGAAAAAAACATTTGCCGAAGACCCAAACTAGGAGTCAAAAAGAATTTTCCTTATAGCTGGTAGTTATAGCAAAAATCTTTATGAAACCTCATACATAATGATAAACTATTAACCATATTTTTCCTTCTGGATTGGGAACAATACAGGATGCTTAATTTTTTGAGATGGAGTCTCATTCTGTCACCCAGGCTGAAGCGCAGTGGTGTGATCTTGGTTTACTGCAACCTCCACCTCCAGGGTTCAAACAATTCGCCTGCCTCAGCCTCCGAGTAGCTGGAATTATAGGTGCCCGCCACAATGCCTGGCTAATTTTTGTATTTTTAGTAGAGACGTAGTTTCACTATGTTGGCCAAGATGGTCATGAACTCCTGACCTCAAGTGATCTGCCCCGCTTGGCCTCCCAAACTGCTGGGATTACAGGTGTGAGCTACTGCACCTGGACATAATTTCTTTTAATAATGTACAAGACGTGGCAGCCAACACTCTGGGGAAAGAAAAAAAATAATATATGTAAGAATTATAAGGAAGAGATAATTCTATCATTATGGATTTATGATCATCTATATCAGTGCTGTCCAACAGAAATGCAATGTGCATAAGAAATGTAATTAAAAAGAACAGGTGAAATTAATTTTAATAATATAATTTACTGAACCCAATCTTCCAGAATACACTTCTTTCAGCATGTGGCACTAGACATATTTCAAGTACTCAAGAGCACAATATGTCTAGTGGCTACCATATTGACCAGTGCAGATCAATTTAGAAAATTCAACAGCTTCAAAAGATAAGCTATCAAAACCCATAAGACATTCAGAAGGCTGCTATTTACATTACCAACAAATGAAATTAATTAATTAATTTTCTCCATCCGTAATCAATGAACTAGAAAATATAATCAAATTCAATATTATATATAATGGCTGAAAGAACCTATAATCTAACAGTTAACAAAAAAAGCTAGATCCCTTCAGAGCAAAAGTTTAACACTGAACTTAAAAATATAAAAGAAGAACTGAATAAAAGGAGAGATAGTTCTTCCTAATATAATGTTTAAAGTCAATGGAATGCCAATCAAAGTTTCAGCAGAAGTTCTTGTTTTAGAAAATTAATAAGCTTATTCAAAATTTATACAACCAAAAAAGAAGAAGAAGAAGAAGAACAGTGAATATTGGCATGCCTTAAAAAAAGAAGTCATTTTAAATTTATATGCGATGGTACCAAAATAGATAGACCAATGGAATCCATAGGAAAACTTAAAAAACTTAATATTTGATTGCTAGAGTGTTAGGTAAACTATCTTAGATATATGAAACAAAATAAAACTAGATTCCTTTTGATGCCATATTCAAAAGTGGACTCTAGATGGATTAAAGATCTAAGTGTTAAAGGTAAACCATGAAGTGATTATAAAAAATGTATGAGAATAATTGTAAGGCCTAAAAGATAAAGGATTTCTAAAATAAATACTCCAAAACACAGCCATAAACAAAAAAATGACAAATTTTATTGTAACAAAATCAAAACCTTTGTTCAAATGGAAAGTCTAATGGAAAAACTTAACAGAGGGGCTGCAGCTTGAGAAAAGGCATTTTTAATGAATGTAGGGCCTTCGTATAGTCCTTTGGAGTTCTTAGTTAAATTAATCATGTTTCTTCTCTATAACTGGACAATGGCATTCCTAGGTGTATATACAAAAGGTAGTCGCACTCAGATTAATAACAATGCATGAGAATGTTTCTCTTAGCTTTATGGTATTGGGAAGTTGGAAGCAATCTAGTTGTTTGTTGCATGATTGGTTACCAAAGGCTCATGCAACCTGGCAAATGCTAAGAAAATAGTGCTGAATAAAAAGAAAGTCTAAAAGAGTTATGTAATATAGCACTCTATGTGCATCAAACATGTAAATAAAACTAGCAATATTTGCTTTACAGGAACACATACAAATAAAAGAAGAGGCATCAAATGAGTTAGCATGAGGACCTGTGGTAGGATGGAAGTGGGTTCTGCAGCTAAAGGGAATGTAAATATAAATAAAGAGAAAGTGGCCTTATGCAGGCCATGATGATGGTGTAATGATCTGGGACATATGATTAATTCAATCTTCTGCACCTTGGGTCTAACCTACTTTACTTACATAAATGAAATCAACTTTTGTCCATTAAAACTGGTCTAGTGGTCTTCCATGATACTTCAAATCAAATCTAGATTAACTTGATTTATAAAGCCCTTGATTTGCATTCCAGTGCCTAGAACACTGACTGGAATATTGTAAGAACTCTTTAACTATGTGTTGTGTATAAAGAGTGAGGGAGCAACTAACTCCCCCTGGGCTCTTAGAATATTTATATGCCTTATTTCACTAGCTGGTTTGTAAACTGGGGAAAAGCTAGGAGCTACTTGCTTGCCTTTTTGTGTTCCCAGAAAGTACAGCTGCTCACATCAAGTCTATGAATAACTTTTTAAGCCCTGCAATAATGTAAGGAAAATTATGCAGGACAACACTAGGTTCATTTAAAATGTCTCAAACTCAAAAAATATAATCTATCTTGAAAAACGTTATAGAATGATAATCATTATTATGTACTCATTTAAAGGTGTTTTCTAAAGCTTCTCTACTTGGCAGCATTTTTTGTGCTCTGCTCTGTTAAAGCTTGAGAAGTACTTTGAATTACCAAATATGTTGGAAAGTTATGATATACAATTTCTTTAAAAATATCCTATAATTCTTACTTTTTTTTTTTTTTAACCAGTTAAGTCTGGCTTTCCACCAGTCAGTCTAAATTAGATTTTACTTTATTTGGCAGTTCCTTAGTATTATATAAATCACTCTCTTATTAACATCCTCTCACCACTAATTAGTTAAGGGACTGTAACCAGTGCACACATGTAACTCCCACTACCTTCATGAGGATTAAACATTCATACCTTAGGGCAAAATTCGCATTTAACAAGAGAAATTGTTTCATGTGAATTAACCTTGAGGACGGGAGATAAATAATCCAGGAGGTACATGAGGATTCCCGAGTGTCATCACTGGGGATTCCATAATCATGGTATGGCCCAAATAGTAATGGCATATTGAGAAATTTAAACTACCTTGATTGATGCAAAATGATGTAGAGTCTGTGCTATTTATGTTAAACTCTTTATGTGCAAAATATTTAAAGAATATCTGGTAATTAGCATACATAGTTTGGAACCAGTGTTGCAACTATAAGTGCAAAGCACATTCATAGAAGACAGAAACGATTAAATTTTATGCATTTTAAATTATTTCAATCATCTGGTGGAGACTAGCATACCTGGTTAATATTGAAGAATCTCTGAGGCTATTTTTTAAAAAGGTTAATTTTGTCAAAAGTTAGAAAGTGTTTTAGAAAGTTGTACATATTTTATTATGGCATCAGGTTAGGAATTGTATAAAAGTAGTCCCTAACCACAAAATGATATTAGGTAATATACAACTAGAAAACGAAACGAGATGTATCAAACTACTGGTTAGAACAGGGAAATTCTGCTTGGGAGGGAGAGGGTAGGGAGGCAGCTCAGAAATACTTCAAAACAGGTAATGTTTACACCAGATTAAACGGGAGAAGTGACAGATAGAAACAGGGTGCAAATTCTAATGAGAAAAACAGTAAAAACAGACTTATGGGATTATAAAAGATGAGAATATTGGAGGTGGAGGAGTGTGTGTTGGTGAGGCTGGAGCACAGAGAGGAAGGATACAGGCTACGAATAAAATTATGATTTTGTTCTATGAGGAACAGAAAACCGTTTAAAAAATCACATCAATGTTTTTAGTTTTGTAGAGTATGTGACCAAAGAAGTAATAAATGTTCATGTCAGAAAATCTAGAAACGAGTGCACGCTTTGCAAAAATGTAATCACTCCTTGTACCAATACTTAATTAAAAAAACAGTACAGTAGGTATTTTCTGTTTTGGGTAACCTAAGATCCATTTTATATTAATTGCAAAGGTATTTATCCTCCCCTGTGGTCCACGTATTTCAGGGATAGTTGAATTCTGTGACTCTACGGATTGGGCAGGTGGTCCAGACTTTAGTTTAGTTCCATATACATGGTTGCCATGATAGGTTCAGAGATAGGCATACTACTTAACGTGGTCCAATTAGATTAATGGAAAATTAAGAAAATTAATGGTCCAATTAAATTAATGGAAAATTCTTCCCCCAAATTAAGCAAAAATTCAGAATTTTTGCTTAATGTTTGGGAATAACGTTTCCTTTTCTCTTTGGATATGAATAAGGGAGCATGCAGCCCTGGGAACCACTGTCAACCACCTTGTACTATGGCAGGAGAAGGATAAGGAGCAAAGAGTCAAAGCAGAAACAAAACAAAACAGAACAAAAAACAAACACACAAAAAACAGCCAAGGACTCTCTAGTGTCCAGCCAAGTGGACAAGAAGTGGTCCTGGTCTTTACATTTGGATGCTCAATAAAACCCCATTTGAAACAAACCCCATGTCTAGAGGCTTTTCATTAGAAAAGTGAATACAGTAAAGTTCTTTTATAGTTTAAGCCAGTTTGAATTATATGTGTTACTTGTCATTGAAACATCCTACTTGACAACAACACAGTTAACATCATGGAGTTCTTATGCTCTAGACACTTTCTGAACTATCTCCTCAGTTCACATTGGCTTCTGTTTCCCTCTGGTAAGTGCTCCTCTGCATGGTCCCAGGGGTAAGACATTGGCATTCATCTTTTGTGTCTGCATTTGCCTGTCTCAAGATAGTGCAACTCACACCAAATAGAGCAATTTTGAATTCCAACTAAGAGAAAGATTGAATATGTTTTTAGTGCCTGAAACTCTAATAGATAAAACTGGGAGTTGCCTGTATCCTTATTTTCTGCCATGTAGATAGAAGTGGAAAACTTGATCTAAAGGGAGAGAGAAAGAATCAGAATATATGTGCAGAGCAAAACAATGAGAATAAAACAAAATAAAAAGAGAATGAACTTGTAGATCCCTGGTTCCATCATTCTGTTGCCCAGGTTCACTTTAACCCTGCTCCTATGTTCTATGCAATCCCCATTTTTGGCAAGCCAATAAGAATATAAATGAAGACAGTTTGCTCTATTTTTATAGGCTTGCCCAGGGAAAATATTCAGTATGATAATAAGTACAATTACATTGGTTTTTTAAAGCCAATATTTCTTCTGATGTTACTAGTTGTAACTTAGACATATTAAGATATATGTTTTCAAAATGAGGATTATATTTTATAAAAAGATTTTTTTGTAATATTGCCTTACCCTTAACATTATACTTTGGAGATATTTTCCTATTCTATTAAACAGTCTTTGAAATTATGATTTATAATGGTTGTATACCAAACACTACCTAGTTTATTATGAATTGTGTAACTATTGTTTTGGTGTTAGGCATTTAAGTTGGCCCTTATCTTTAAATATTATAAGATTCTGAAAAGAATATTTCTTAGCAAAAAATATTCTTTGTCCATATTTATAAACATTTCCTTAATTTATTATTTTTTGAGACATGATCTTGCTCTGTTGCCAAGGCTGGAGTGCAGTGGTGTAATCTTGGATCACTGTAACCTCTGCCTCCTGGGCTCAAGAATCTGTCACCTCAGCCTCCCGAACAGCTGGTACTACAGGTGCACACCACTGCTACAGGGTTTCACCATGTTGCCCAGGATTCTTATGATAACTTTTTAAAACATGATTGTGATATAAGGCAGGAATATTTTTTAAGATTCATCATTAATACGGCTTAATAATTTTTAGAAAGTTATTTTTAGAAACTTTCTAAATTAGAAAATAATTTTTGCCAATTCCCATAGAAATTTATGAGTGTCTCCCTTGATGTACCATATCATGTATTACATTTTTTTCATTTAAAAACTTTTTACTAATTCCAGTATAAATTCTTAATTAAGGAAGGGCTATGTTTAAAACTTTGTGTTTCGGTGTCCCAGAGTACGCATATGTGTTGATGTAACTGCAAATACTATGTTCTTGAAAAGTATCCTTTAAGTTTTCTTCTAACTCCTTTCACATGGCTACACTTTGTTCCATCTTTCTAGTCTCTTCCTTCTATTTGGTTCCAGTCTTCCAATTGGACTCTGGTCTCCAGTCTTCTTGTGAATTTGGTGGAATGAGACAATATTGCCTCTTAATATTTATATGACAGAAATGATCTTCTGAGCCTGTGTCTCATTGACTTGGAGTCAATGAAAGTCAGAATCCTTGATTGAAAGCATGATGCAGGAAAGGAGATTTCTGTATTGCTTTTGTATAGATCAAGAAATTTCTATAGAGGAAAACTCAATATGGCACAAAAGACTGCATTCATATTTTCAGGTAATGATTCTTCATTGTATGAAAAAATTTACAAGAGAACAAAGTGAGAAAGTATGCTTTGATTAGATAATGTGTTTGTGTGTGGGCCTTACTATAGCTTCTTTGTGAATGTTTGTGCATGAATGTGTTTTGAACATACTGTTTAAGCATTTTCTTACTTCTTTTTTTGAAGCCCAAGGTCAAAACTCATATCTTTTAATAAAACTTAAGTCCATTCCACCTTCAGCATGTCTCTATTTCTTATCATTTTAATTATTCAAAAAAAGTTTACTAAAACCACAACATGGGCCCGGCAATTTTCTAAGTGCTGAGATGTATAAAAAACAAGACCAGACTTTTGCCATATACTCATGGAGCTTATTGTTTAAAAGAAGAGACAGATTTTAATTAAATTATCACCTGAATAAATTACAGTTATAAGCAATGATAAATGCTTGAATAAAGGAAAGGTACAGAGAACCCTGAGAGAATGTGTAATTGAGAGAGATGCTAACCTACTTTTTAGAATGGGGGCAGCCGCGTGGGGGGAGACCTCTCTGAGGATATGTTTGAGCTGGTGTCTGAAGAATAAGTAGAAGAAATGGGGAAAAAAGTGGGATCTGGATGGGAGCATAGATTACAGTCAGAGGAAACAGTTTTACAAGACTCTATAGCGGAAAAGAATATTTCCTCCTTGATTCTTTGCAGTAAATCTTTTTGTTTGTTAGTTTGAGACAGACTCTCATTCTGTCACCCAGGCTGGAATACAGTAGTGTCATCTCAGCTCACTACAATGTCTGCCTTCTGGGTTCAAGTGATTCTCGTGCCTCAGCCTCCTGAGTAGCTGGGATTAGAGGCATGTGCCAGTATACCATGCTAATTTTTGTATTTTTAATAGAAACAAGGTTTTGCCATGTTGGCCAGGCTGGTCTTGAACTCCTGGCCTCAAATGATCTACCTGCCTTGTCTCCCAAAGTGCTTGGATTATGGATGTGAGCCAGGGCACCTAGCCCATGCAGTAAATATTAATTGAATATTTCCATGTTCCCATCCTGGGATGCTATGAATACTGCATTGGATGAGATAGATGAAGTCTATGGCCTCATGAAGCTTACACTTTGGTGGAGGAAACAAAACAAAGAAAAAGGTGGATAAATGCTATAATTTCAGCTAACAAGTTATATGAAGAAAATAAAGCAGAAGAAATACTAGAGTGTCTGTGTGTGAGGGGGATGTTCTAGAGACAGCTTTTAGAAAATGCCTTTTTGAAGAGTTACTACTGAAACAGATATGAATAATGGCAAGGAGGCATCTATGCAAAAATCTGAAGAGGGAGAAACATCAAGTATGAAGCGCTTAAGGGAAAATGGGGCTTAGTGTGTTCAAAGAGTAGCCATGTGGCCCACATGGCTTGAACATACCAAGTGTGGGAAAAAGAGGTAGGCAGTGAAGTCTGGGAGACAGGACCACATAGGACTTAATACACCATAGTACAGAGCTCAAATTTTACTCTAAGCGTGATGGGAATCTGGAAAACACTGGAGGATTTCAGGAATGGGAAGAATGTGACTGACATACATTTAAAAAATAAATGTGTATTTAAAAAATACATTCTTGGTATAAAATTGAAGAGGGAGACAAGTTAGAAAAGGCTATGTAACAGTGATCCAGGTGAAAGATGATGTGGATTGAATTAAGGTGGTACCTATAGAGGTGTTTGGGAGTGGTCAGATTTAGAAGAGTAACTCAAAATAGAGCTGCCCAAACCTGACAGATGGATTTGGATGTGGATGGTAAAGAAAAGAGGAACCTGATATGGTTTGGCTGTGTTCCCACCCAAATTTGAATTTTAGCTCCCATAATCCCCATGTGTCATGGGAGGGACCTGATGGGAGGTAATTGAATCATGGGGAAGGTTTTTCCCATGCTATTCTCGTGACAGTGAATGAGTCTCACGAGAACTCATTTTTTTTTTTTCTTAGACAGAGTTTTGCTGTGTCACACAGGCTGGAGCAGAGTTGTGTGATCTCCACTCACTGCAACCCCTGCCTTCTGGGTTCAAACAATTCTCCGACTCAACCTCCCAAGTAGCTGAAATTACAGGCGCCTGCCACCAGCCATCATGCCCAGCTAATTTTTTTTGTATTTTTAGTAGAGACAAGGTTTCATCATCTTGGCTAAGCTGAGATTGAACTCCTGACATCATGACCCACCTGCCTCGGCCTCCCAAAGTGCTGGGATTACAGGCATGAGCCACCGGGCCTGGCTGTACTGTTGGTTTTTTAAAAGGGCATTTCCCCTGCACATGCTCTCATGCCTGATGCCATGTAAGATGTGCCTTTGCTCCTCCTTCACCTTCCTCCATGATTGCACAGCCTCCCCAGCCATTTGGAACTGTGAGTTCATTAAATCTCCTTTTCTTTGTAAATTACCCAGCCTCAAGTATTTCTTCATAGCAGTATGAGAACAGACTAATACAGAATCAAATATGACAACATGTTTTTGCCTGAGCAACTTGATGAACAGAGGTGCTTTTTTTTTTTTTTTTTTATATGGAGTTTTGCTCTTGTTACCCAGGCTGGAGTTCAATGGCGCGATCTCAGCTCACCGCAACCTCCGCCATGGAGGTGCTATTTTAACTAAAAGGAAGAAGTCCCAAGAAAGGATTCTGCCTTGGACAGGGTAGCAGATATGGTTGGCATCACATCCATATACCCTTTGCATTCACATAGCCTGACTATGCCAATGGCATCTAAAGGCAGTGTCTTGGTCAGCTCAAGTCACTGTAACAAAAATACCATTTTCTGGGCGTCTGGAACAACAGAAATTTGCTTCTCACAATTCTGGAAGCCAACAAATCTGAGACCAGGTTACTGGCATGATTGGGTTCTAGCGAGAGCTCTCTTGCTGCTGTGCAGATGGCCATCGTCTTGCTGTATCCTCACGTCACAGAAAGCAAGCTTGCTTCTGTCTCTTTTTATAAGAACAATCATCTCATTCCTGAAGCCTCCACCCTCCTGACCTAATTAACTCTTAAAGCTGCTACCTCCTAATACAATCACATTTGGGGTAGATTTCAACATATGAAACATTCAGTACACAACAGGTAAGCACCTGCAACTCTCCCTCCAAAAGCTCTTGCTCAAGCCTGTGGTGTAGGGAAGCTAGAAGTGCCAGGGGGTTATATCTTCCAGAGTGTCCCAGAGCTAATGAAGTTGGGGTTGCTGAATGAATCCACCAGATTCCTCAGCTTTTGAGCAGTGTAATTAAAAAGCATGTTCTACACTGTTTCCTGGAGTTTCCCAGAAGGGTTGTGCCCCAGTTGCCTACAGCAGAAACCTGCTCAAAAATGCATCTTTAATTGGCTTTCTACCTTTTTCTATCTTATTCCCCACTCTCTTCCCAGTGCTCCTTGGTATCATCTTCTAAATAAATAATTTGCATGTAAATATTTGTCTTAGAGTCTGCTTCTAGGGACAGAACCTAATACAGGCAAGTTAGATCTAAGAAATCTTCTGGCTATCAAAGTGAGGATGCCAAGTAGACTGTTGAGTACGTGGGTTTTGACCTCAAGAGAGCACTCCTGGCTGGTGATAAAAATTTTGGAGTCATTAGTGTAAAGAGGGTAAATTTATGGCAATGTATGGGATCATGTTATATTAGAGGAAGAAAAAGGAAGGCCACCATGCCTAAAGTACAGATGGAATAAGATGAGTGAGAGAAGAAAAAAGGGGCCCCATTATGTGGCACCTTAAATGTTATGCAGGGCAAAAGTGTTTATTCTAAGGATAAAATCTAAAGGGGTCTAAGTCTTTTGTGGTCTGGGATTCACTCAGGGTTGCTAAGCAAGTTAATATCTACCTATTTTAATTGTATGTTTTGTTTTCTGAACTTCGTGGTAAATACCATGGGGATAGGAGAATTAAGCTTGCACCCTTTTTCCACAGTATGCCATATTCAGTTCTTATTTGAAATTAAAAATCCTTCTAATTAAAACATGCTTCTTTTCAGATATGCTCATGGTGTTACACACCTAAAACTGTGCTTGCGTCTTTCTGGCTATCCAGGTTGGGGAGAAGAAATGAACATTTTTGGATTATTTAAAACGAAGTGTTCAGGCTTGCTTCATTTTTATTACATAAGTGGTAAATATATCCTTCATCAGTCTGATCTGGTTCTTACTCTTTAAAGCATCTCAAGATCCTTGCTTTGTTGAAAGTAACCAGAATTACATAATGGTCATGACCAATAAGCTCCCAAAGAAATGACAAGAAACTTTCTTGGAATTCAAAGTTATATATACTATAATGCAATGATTTCTTTTAATTAACAAACAGATTCATTTCGGTAATGATTGAATTGAGGAATGAAGATACTTTTAGAGACTGCTGCATATAGTTACAGTCTTCATAACATACAAGATGTAATGACCTTGGGAAAGGTCAAATAGGAACTTTTCAATATGGGAAATAGTAGAGGAAATCTGCCATCGGTTGAAGACAAAGCATTTGAGCTATGACTGACATGGACATAGAACTCCCTCCCATCTCCTGTTTATTTTGTATATGTTTTAAAGCTTATTCATTACAAATGGGGAATGTAAACCTGCCCAGGGGAATATTTAAGGTCACTCTAATTTATTAGACTGCATGCTGGAATAAGTAGAACAATCCCAACTTTGGGCACATAAGAGATAGTACTGCCACATTTCTCAGTAAATTGTCAAAATCTTGATTATCTTATTAGCTTTTGATTTATTGTACTTCTCAACATTTCAGTTAACAGGAATCCCTTAGACTTTTTGACCTCAGAAGATCCTGAGGTCATTAATTTCAAATCCCTTGCATCATCTCATCTTTATTAAATTTACATAACAACAAATCCTCACTCTATGGGCAAAGCACTGTTTCAAGTAATTAAACATATTTGCCCATTTTTATTTTCAAAACAACATTTTGTGGTAGGCTCTACCATAGTCATTAATTTATTCATGGACAAATTTTGGCATAGAGAAGTTAAGAGCTAAATTTGGGGTGACCAATCATTCCAATTTGCCCGGGACTCCCCTAGTTTTAGCACAGAATGCCTCGTGTTCTGGGAACCCTTCAAGTCAAGCTCATTTATGTCTCTATTCCACCAAATTCAGATCCTAACCCTCAGTACTTCAGAATGTGACCATATTTGGAGATAGAGTTTGTATTAATGTCACATATCTATCTATTATTTTAGAGATAGGACCTTGCTCTGTCACCCAGGCTGGAGTGCAGTGGTGCAATGACAGCCCCCTGTATTCTTGAACTCCTGGGCTTAAGCAATTCTTCTGCTTCAGCTTCCTGAGCAGCTGGGACTAAAGGGCGTACCACCATGCCTGGCTACGTTTTTTGTTTTTTTTTTAATGTAGAGACAAGGTCTCCCTATGTTGCCCTGTCTTGTCTCCAACTCCTGGTATCATGCAATCCTACTGCTCTGTTCTCCCAAAACACTGGGATTATAGGCATGAGCCATTACACCCAGCTGAGATAGCGTTTTTAAATGGAGGACCAAGGTAAAATGAGATCATTAGGGTGGGCTCTAGTCCAATAGGACTGGAAATCCTTATAAGAAGAGGAAATACCGACAGACATGTACATAGAAAAGCCCATGTAAAGACATAGGGAGAAGACAGTCATCTGCAAGTCAAAAAGAAAGGACACAGAAGAAAGAACCCTGCTGGCCCTCTTGACCCTGGACTTCTAGTCTCTGTAACTGTGGGAAAATACATGTATGTCCTTTAAGCTACTGGTCTGTGATATTGTGTTATGGCAGCCTGCGGTGGTTAATACTGGGTGTCAACTTGATTGGATGGAAGCATGCAAAGTATTGTTCCTGGTTGTATCTGTGAGAGTGTTGCCAAAGGAGATTAATATTTGAGTCAGTGGACTGGGAGAAGAAGACCCACCCTCAGTCTGGGTGGGCACCTAATCAGCTGCCAGCATGGCTAGAATAAAGCAGGCAGGAGAAGATGGAAGAGCTGACTTGCTGAGTCTTCTGGACTTCATCTTTCTCCTGTGCTGGATGCTTCCTGCCCTTGAACATCAGGCTCCAAGTTCTTCAGCTTTGGACTCTTGAACTTGCAACAGTGGTTGTGCAGACTGAGGCTGCACTGTTAGCTTTCTACTTTGGGATTTTGGGGCTCGGGCTGATTCACCACTGGCTTCTGTGCTTCTCAACTTGTAGACAGCTTATTGTGGGACTTTAACTTATGAGTCAATTATCCTTAATAAACTCCCTTTCAGTAATGGGAATTTACCATTACCGAAAAATACAGATAAAATACCTGTTTCCTATTAGTTCTGTCCCTCTAGAGAACCCCGAGTAATCTACAGCCCTAGCAAATTAATATGCCAGGCAAACTGGGAATCTTGCCTACGCCAAAATGTGCAGAGCCAGGATTTACACTCTACGTTTGTGCTCTTAACAATAATGTTTGCTAGCCATAATCACAAATATCTACATAATGCTTTATTTATTTGTCATTTATATGCCTTCTGTTCTTATATTGATATGTTAACTTCCCATTAATATTTTCATCTTACAGATCAGGAAACACCACACAGAAAGGTAAAGTAAATTGTCTAAGATCAGACAGATAGTAAGTAGTGGAGCCAGGCTGTAAACTTCTTGTCAAGCAAATAGTCCGACTTCAGATTCTGTGCTGTACCTCATTAGTACTTAATTCAAAGTACCATAACATTTCATATAAGCACAGTGATTTACAGACAATCTGTTCCATACCAATTTAGAGTCCAAAAAGTTTAGTAACTTGTAAATGGCCTGTAGAAACAGAACAGGAACTCATGCGTCAATGTCCTGATGCCTGATCTGTCATTATTTATTCACTTGTTTGTTTAAACTTGATTGAGACATAATTTACATGCAATAAAATGTATCTACTTTATATATATATATATATATATATATATATATATATATATATATATTTGACCTTTGAAAGATCTATACAGCAATGAAATACAGCCATATTCAAGATAAAGAACATTTCTGTCACCACCAAGAGATTCTTTTGATCTCTTTGGAGTCCATCTTTTCTTCCAACCTCAGTATCATTATGAGGCTGTTATCAACATTTGTGCTGCAAGTTTTTTGTCCACATGTTTTTATTTCTCTTGGGTAAATAGGAAAGAGTTGAACTGGTGAGTAATATGGTAGGTGTTATATTTGACTTTCTAAGCAGCTGAAAAATGGAATTCTTGAGAAGTTGTACCATTTTGCTTTCCCATAAGTGGTATATAAGAGTTTCAGTTGCTCCACATCCTCTCCAACACTTGCTGTTGTGGGTCTTAGACACATCAGTCATTTGGTGGGTGTGAAGTAGATTCTTAGTGTGATTTTAATTTTAATTTCCCTGATGACTAATGATGTTAAGCATCTTTCATTTGTTTATTTGTCATTCATATGCCTTCTTTGATGAAATACATGTTCAAATATTTTGCCTTTTGAAAAACTCAATTATTTGATATCTTTTTATTGAGTTGTAAGAATTCTTCATACAGCCTGATACAAGTCGTTTATCAGATATACATTTCGCAAATATTTTCTTGTATTCTGTGGCTTGCTTTTTCATGTAACAGTTCCTTTGAAGAGCAAAATGTTTTTAATTTTGAGAAAGTCCAATTTTTTTATTTTATGGATTGTACTTTCTGTGTATGATCTGAAAATGTTTGGGTAAACCTAAGCCACACAGATTTCCTTTTATTTTTTTTAGAAGTTTTATAGTTTTAGGTTTTCCTATACCTATAATCAATTTTGAGTTAATTTTGTATATTTTTGTAGATTTAAAAATATTTGTATCTTTTGTATATTTTTGTATTATCAGATACTTATTTTGGTCACATGCTGTGTTAAGCATATAATATATATTATTTTATTTAATCCTCACAATAACCCTTTGTTGTGGAGACTACTATTATCCTCATACTATCGAAGGAGGTGTTGAAACTTAGATAGGCCAAGAAATTCACCCAAGGTCACTACTCCAATTAGTGGGGTAATGGAGATCAAAATTTATATATTTTTATTTTGAAGTATTGCTTTTAGCCAACTAAATTAATTATACTTGCAGTGTAATCTTATCTGTGATATGATGGGGCTCCTTCTAGATGGGATTCCATACTCAGTTTTGACTGTTAGTAATTACAATGACTTATTCTGAGCTATAAATGGAAAAGGACTCATACTAAAACATATTAGTATTATAGATATTTATTTAAGAGTTGGAATGTGGAAGACTCACCATTTACAAAGAACATTTACAAAATTTTTATTGTAAATAAGTATATTTAGATTTTTCTTAATGAGCCAGAGCATAAGTTCTTTTCCTTAATTTTACAAGTGTTTAGAAGATTTGACAAAAGGCATATAAAACTTTAATTCCATAATAGAATGCTATCACAGAGTTAGTGGGAGAAAAGTAATCTTGGAACATTAAAGTGTCTGTTTCATTATTTTCCATTCAAAGACATACAACACTTGAAAGAGATTTGGATTAGACAGAAGTCTGATGCCATTTCTGGTTCTACCATTAGACAGTTAAATAACTTGGACTTATTACCTGTGCTAGTTTGCTAGGGTTACCAAAACAAAGGACCACAGCCTGTGTGGCTTAAACAACATAATTTATTTTTCTCAGTTCTGGAGGCTGGAAGTCTGAGATCAAGAGGTTGGCAAAGTTGTTTCTTCTGAAGCCTCTTTTTCTGGCTTATAGTTGGCTTGTCTTCTGTATCTTCACATGGTTCTCCCTTTGTATGTGTCTGTGTCCAAATTTCCAATAGGAAGCCAGTCCTATTGGATTAATGACCACACGAATGACCTCGTTTTAACACAGTTACCTCCTTAAAGACCCTAACTCCAAATACAGTCACATTTTGAGGCAGTGTGAGTTAGGACTTCAATATATGAAGTTTTGGGAGACACAATTCCGTGCATAACATTCATTATGTAACCCCTGGGCTTTAGTTTATTCATCTGTACAATGGGATTACCTAACCTCTGAGCTTTAGTTTATTTATCTGTACAGCAGGAATATTGAATGAGGTAAAGAGTTCATAACCTTTAGTTAAGGGGGCATGCATCAACTGTCTGAAATATTATGACTCATTTTGTGTGTGTTTTTTTAGGGGGAGGAAAATCTATGGTTTTAATTGGATTCTAAAAGGGGTACATGACCCCTCAAAAGATTAAAAGGCAATGAATTAGATCACTTTTATAGTGCTTCTCAGCTCTGAAATTGTAAGAATCTACCCTTCAAAAAGAGAAGGCAATGTTCTATTCTTTCACAAGACTTCTAGCCAGGAAATGCTTCCTAATGCCATTAATAAATACTTTCCATTATAAATACAATTTTACTCCATTTTGGACTGACTCTAGAAATAGTGTTGTCCAGGGAGGCCACATGGCATATTTCTCTTTTTTCTGGTTTTGTAAACAATTTTTCTGTTTGGTCATCACTGGAATATTGAAATCTTATTCCTTTATCACTTTCCCCAGAGCTGAACTCACTAGTCTGTGGATAATTTTTCTTGTTCTTCTGTGGTCATTATTCTTGCCTTTTAGAAGGTTAACATCTAGATGAACATCAGGCATGCATACAGGCACACACACACACACACACCCCACTACACACACAAATGGCACAAATGGAACAGAGGTAAAGTGAATGGAATGCTACTTTGATCAAAAGCGTTTATTAACATTTGTTGAATGAAAAATAAATGAATGAGTTGAACCTGAGGGAAAATAGTTAAATGCAGTTAATAATTGAGTAATTACTTCCATAGCCCATAAATAACACAACTGTGTTAGTTGTACTTCTGATTATCAACAATTACTCCTTTGATTATTTCAGGTAGAAAACATAAACCCAGAAATATAATGTAATAGAGAATGTACATGTGAATTTGCATGTATTTACATATCACCTATTTATGTATTACACATGTTAAATACATGTGTAATGCATGTTAAATTATACATGTTAAATACATGTGTAATACGTAAATAGGTGATCTGTAAATATCACCTGTTTGTGATCTGTGTGTATTTACAGATCACCTATTTACGTATTACACATGTATTTAATATCACTTGTGTGTGTGAGTGTGTAATACAATGAAAAGAAGGTCCATACAAACCGCATTGCTTTCCTCGGTGAAATTTGTGAAGTGAGACTGACTTATTTATTTTTCACCCTAGGTCTCTTGCAAGCTTGCTGGGTTTCTTCCCTTACTGTAATCACATACTTACCGAATCATGTGTAGAAAACAATGTATTCCACTGACATTTTTATGCCTCATGAGCATACTTTAGCTCACTGTGTTTGCCTGCGTATATCTGTGTGTGGTGGTGAAGGGAGAGCTCATAGGAAAATAGAATGAAGAGAGGATGAAGGGACTGGTTCACAATTTTCACTTGCACCATTTCCACGGGGCCTAAATTTCCATAACACCCGTCTTTCTTTATGCTTTCTAAGCATATTTTACCTTCTGTTTCAGAAGGAATATTTAATGTCAAAAGGCATGGGATTCCACTACTGCTGGTGAGAAGGTTAGATTTGTGTATGCTGTTGAGGCAACCAGTAGATTTCCCTTCCATTACACCTGTTTGGGATCTTCTAGTGTTTGGCATAGTTTGTCTTTTTCAACAGGATTAACCTCCCCCCTCTATCATAAACATTCTCTCATGCATTTGGGGTTAGAGGACTAATGAGGAATATGCTTTAGACACTGTGGTCCATTTTATTTGGGGATCATTAATGTCCAGAGAAAACTTAAGCTTTCAAGAGTTCTGCTGAAAGATCGCCTCTCTGTCAGGGCTACATCACAAGGCACTCAATTTATCAGCCTTCCGCTGGGGTGACCCCACTCGGATTTGAACCTCTGGCTCCAGGGAGTCTAGGTTGAACAACGGCGATGTGAAGGCCACTCAGCCACTGCCTCCAGCCAAAAAAGATTAGTGTCATCAAAAATAGATTAGCGAGTCAGTTAAAAAAATTAAAGTAACCCCTTTGTTCTAAAATATTTGTCAAAGTAAGCAAAGAAATTAGCTTTCATTTCAGATTAATTACTGAGTAAATTAGGATTGGGAGCAAGAACATTTTTGATTTTTTTCCCTTTAACTACGGAAATGGAGAAATGTCTAATATTTATAATATTTCTAAGACTCAGGAATTTATACAAAAGCCTGGCAGAGCTTACTAGCTCTCCTGCCTGTAAACTTTTTGTCACTGAAGAATTTCTTAAATGTGGACACTGCCTTTATCCTTATGGAAAGAAAAGTCTCAAAGGGAAAAAAAATGAAAAGGTGACCTTTGCTTTATTGGAATTCTGACTTCCAGAGCCATGTGACCTAATCTCAGCCACCCCTCATTTTCACAATAGAATTGGGGCCCTATCCCCACAAAAAGATAATGATCAATCTGTGCGTTTAGTAAGTACAGTCTTGATGTCATACAAGGGGAGAAGTGTAGCACCTATTTGCTGTTTTCAGGGAAAATCTTGGAAATTACAACTGCTTCCAACAGGGGCTGTCCCCTGCTTGGGCAAACAGAAAGGCAGTGCATTGCTCAGCTGCCCTCCTTTGAGGAGAGAAACTAATTTAGTGAGCATTCATTCATTCATGAGCAAATGTTTACTAATTAACTATTATGTGCCAGGATTGTGCAACCAGTTGAAGACACAATGGTGATCAAAAATAGATTGGTAACTTTGCAGTAATAAAACCTAGCAGACAATTGTAATCAAGTGATCAAAGTTAATATTACCAGTAATAAGACACAGTGACAGTATGTGCCCCCTGGGGGATGCACTGGTAAGGTATGACATCATTTCTGTAGTATTCTGGCCAAAAATGCACCTATATTCTAGTATGAGAAGCCATCAGACAAATCCAAGTGGATGGTTTGTTGAAGACTAGTACCCTTCAAAGGTGTTAAAGTCTCAAAAGACAAAGGAGGACAGAGGAACCATCACAGATTGAAGGAGACTAAGGGGACAAGTCAACCAAGTGCAAGGTAGGATCCTGGATTGCACTGGACATCTTGGAGGGAAACTGGCAATTCAAGTAAGATATTTGGTTCAGTCGAGTGTCTTGTTTATCAGTTTTAATTTCTTGGTTTCGATAATTGTACTATAGTTACATAAGATTTCAATGTTAGGGGATACTAGAGGAAGAATGTACAAAAATTCTCTGTACTATTTTTTGGGAATTTTCTGGAAGTCTAAAATTATTTCAAATAAAAATAATTAAAAAAAAAAAAGGAAACTAAAACAGATTCAGTCCCTGCCCTCATGGAGTTTGTCCTCTCCTCAGAAGGATATTCAACCAAATAATCATGGAGACAAATATGTAATTACAGATGTACATAACCGCTTTTAAGAAAAGAAACTTCATGAGAGAGTATAATTATACTAATCATTAAGAACAGACATTTATTTAATGCATCCAGTGGTCCCTTGGTATCCACAGGACATTGGTTCTAGGACACCACCCCCTATACCAAAATTCATGGATGCTCAAGTCCCCAATATAAAATGACAAGAATATTTACAGATAACCCACTAAAGTCTTCCCATAACATTAAATCATCTCTATATTATTTATAATATCTCATACAATGTAAATGCTGTGTAAAGAGTTCTTATACTGTATTTTATTTTTATCATTCTAGTGCTATATTTATTATTATTATATTTATATATTTTCAATCCAAAGTTGATTGAATGTGTGAGTGTGGAACCCATGAATATAGAGGGCCAACTGTACTATGTGCTATGTGTTATGTGCCAGAAATGCTTTTAAGTATTTCTTTTTATCTTTATTGAGATATAACCTCAAGTAAAAATTGTAAATGATGTAGTATATGGCATCACACAAAACAATGTGATGTTTTAAAATATGTGCGCGTTGTGAAATGATTACTACAATCAAGCTAACTAATATGTCCATCACCTCATATAGCTATTTTTTTGTGTGTGGTGGGAACAGTTAAGATCTACTCTCTTGGAAACAGTAATACAATGCGTTACTATTAACTATAGTTGGCAGGCTGTACAATTGGTCTCCAGAACTTATTCATCCTGTAACAGATACTGCACTCTTTCACTAATCTCCCTGCAGTTTTAAGTATTCTACATATATTGATCAATTAGTTCTTAGTTTATGTTTACCCACTATTATCTCTGCGCTGATAAGTCCCCAATCAATATTTCAAATATTTTTATTGTATTGTTTTTACTTGTTCAGTCAATCATTTATACCTGTACATGAATATGCTAAGAACTCATCAAATTTACCACATCCAAGGTGAATTTTTATGTTCTCTCTAAAACCTGCTTCTCCTACCTAAATCTTCCAATGACATCAGTGTTCACCAAATCACTTGAGTTAGAAACAGCTTTCTAACTTGTTTTCTTTCCTTTAATTATACCCTTGAGAAAGTTATCCTGCATATGTAGAACTCTTTCTAAAAGGCAGATTTGATGATACTTTTTATTCTTTTGTTTGTTTTACTTCTTTAGCAAATTTCCATTATTCGTAGGATAAACCTTAAGCTCCCTGAAATGTAGATAATATCCTCTATTACCCGGCCTTTGTACACACCATCCAGCCCACCCACTCTCTCCCTCTTCAATCCTCAGAAACCACCTTCTATACTCGCAAGCAGGCTTCTAGGGCAGAGAGCAATGCCCCGCAAAGCCCCACATCCTAGGCTTGGCTCCAGCCTCCTGACACTTTGAAGGTAATTCTCTTAGGCTTCAGTTGAGACCTTTAATTTTGTGCACATCAAAGTCATTTTTAGTTCAGTATCTGAATGTGTAACAATTACACTCTAAATAATTTACTTGCTTCGTTTACTGGTAGGCATTTCCACATTTGCATCTCTGCTATAACTTTTTCAAAGTGTGTGGCCACCACTGCTCATGGTCTGGGCACTCCTGTAGAGTTGCGTGTGTGTGTTTTTAAAATTTGTGTATGTCTGATTGGCCCCATTGCCCTGCAAGATTCTAGCTTCTATATATGTACCATAAATAGCTTGATAGAAAATGAAAACCAACCACCACCACGGAGTTTCCCCAACGACATAGTCAGTTTAATAAAACCACATTTCATTTTTGAGATTCCCACCTGTTTGTGTCTGAATTGCAATCTGACCTTAAAATATTCAGACGAGAGATGGGGACAATGGTGCTTCTGTGAGCCACAGCCCCAAGAATCCAGACCTGTTTCATCATTGATAGCCAAGCCGTGTTTAGTAAGAATTTCGTGACTTTCATCTTGGTAGGAAACTTTTGCAGCTGCCTGCTTCCCTATACTGCCTGCTGTTGCTAAATAAAGCGGTGGCAGTGAAGGGGGTGACTCTGAGTCACAAACACTCTATCATTGTAACATGACAAATTTGTCCAAAAGAAGCATTTTTATTTCTCTGATTATACTATCATTAGTTTAAGAAGGTTGGTTAAGAATCCAGGTAAGCCAGGAGGAGGATGCACTTATACATCAGCTTGATGGGTAATGCCTCACAGACATTGAACATGCTGAGACAAACAAGGGATCCCCAGAGTGCTCATCTGCTACAGGACTTACTTCATACTGGATCAATTATGCAAATGGAGATGTGAAGATAGCTCCTTCTTTTAGTAAGGAGCGTGATTACTCCTGCACTCACAATTCCAACACAGCACTCACCGGAAATACCAGTCACATTCTGAACCACCTGCTTCCATCTGGAAAATGTGTTTTCTTAATTGGGAAGGGGGTAAGGATTTGAAAAAAATTTCCACTGCCTTACTATTCATTTACATTTAACATGATAAAATGTTTGCCATTAAGTGATCCAAGTAGAGACATTTACATATGTGTAAGTTTGATTTCACAATAAAAACTATCGAGAATAATAAGTATTTTTTTTAAGTTTAGCAATCTTAATACTTATCTGATCATTTTAGGGACTTGAAAGCTAGGACAACATGACAGGTACAACCTTTGAGATAGTCTTTTAAAATCTCTTTTAAGAAACCACTACATACAAAAAGTTTAAAATTCCAAACAGTAATTTACATGAGCTAAAAAATTAATAAGGGTGGTCAATCAGAGATAATGAGATCAAAGGTAGAGAATAACTGGAAAAGTGATTGCTGCTTAGAAAATTATTGTAATGTCTCTTCTGCTCACTTCTATGCCACCTTTTGGGCAACCCTCTAAAACCTAGGATAATTTGATTTTAGAAAATCAGCCAAATACAATCCTGTATCAGGAAACGGCAGAGCAATCCATAAAACTCCAAGGTATTGGTTTGACAGAATTGTGGCTTGCTATAGATTAGACATAGTCATTTAGAAATGGCAATCATGGCTCATGGTAGAGACCCACAACGGCATGGCTCCAATGGCTCTCTTTTATCCTGCTTTGGTGTAAGCCAGTAGCTCAGAGAAATCAGGAGCCTTTTTGCACACTTGAATAACTGCATACTTACTTCGTTTTAAAAATGTCACACTCATGCGAAATGGACAAGTCACAGATATAAATCTAAACTCATTGAAAGTACTTTTATTTCAAGGCACATAAATCTTTCTAAGTCCATCAATTAATTTTATGTCGTTTTAATTACAGCTTCTAACCTCTACAATTATTACAAGTCTGGATGGTTCTCCTTATGTCAACAGATGCTGATGAGAGGGGTGCAAAATGTAGCAACTTTGGCTCAGCCAAACAGAGAACACTTGCCCCTTTAAGACCTTTACCTTTAATATATTTAATTCAATTTCAGCTCCATTCTGTGCCTCAGTTTTCTTTTATAAAAGTTGGGAATTCTGGAGCTCCTTACTTGCCTCACAGGGACCTGAAAATTATTTTACGTTTACAAGCTTTCTGAATATTAAAAGAAAAAAAAACTCTTTAAGTAAGTGCTGACTATTGTCTCAGAACTAACCTATATTTTATCAAATATAATGGAGTCAATTATTTAAAAATGTTGACTAAAACTTGTCTACAGCTGACTAAAATGAAAGGAATTCAAATATAAACGTTTTAGGTGTGTGTGTTTTATAGAGCTCCTAAAACACATGCCATCTAAAATCACAATAGTAAAATTTTCCTGAAAGTTACCGCTAAACGTGAAAGTCACTTATACGAGAAGAATTTGTATTGCATTTGTGAAAGCAAAATTACAATAGCTGACAAAACATGAAAGTTTTATCATGGTGGATTAGAACATTGCAAGGAACTCAAAGGAAGTTATCGTTATTCAACATTTCAGCTAACATTCTTGTAACGTCTCTTCTGGAGCAGATTTGTCTCCTCTCTGTGTATGAAGCCTGTACACATGAAAAGGTTAGATTAGAGACACATAGTAAATAAT
Organism: Cebus imitator; assembly: GCF_001604975.1. Taxonomy (NCBI): domain Eukaryota; kingdom Metazoa; phylum Chordata; class Mammalia; order Primates; family Cebidae; genus Cebus; species Cebus imitator. The sequence continues at coordinate 4,282,885 of NW_016107462.1, read as the reverse complement.
ATAACAAACAGTTCCTATCATGTTAGACTCCACTCCACATTCAGCAGGCAGGCAAGGAAATAGGTGATGCTCAGATTCCTGCTCTGCTGGCTGGTTTGTCACCCGCACGGCAGGACAGCTCCCCAGTGTCTCACAAAGCTCAGCCTTGGATGAGGCACTACCTGTCGCTATTGCAGAGGACTGATAACACTTTCTCCCTCATCAAACATAAATAATGTTTGCAAATTTCCTCTGTCCTCTGAGTTGAGGGTTTGACTTTAGGAAATGACGTGAGGTAGAGAGAAATGATTAAAAATGTTAAAAATATTTGGATAAGTGCTTTCCTTTGTTTCTACCCGGTGAGGTCCTTTCTCTTTCCTTTCTAATTCCCTTTCCTCCCCCAGGGGTTTTCCTATTACCCCCATGTTCATCCCTTTAAAAACACTTATCCTGTTAGGGGAGAACTGAAATTTCTGGTTTGTTTGTCTTCCACCAGACTAGAGATTTTGAATTTCTTTGGCTCAAGGATCCTGTCTTAGTCTGGGTTCCCCCAGAAACAGACCTTGAGGCAAGGATTGTAGTGGGAGCAGTATCTTTGAGTTGTGATCCCTGGAAACATGGGTAGGAGGGATTGAGGAAGGGAGGCAAAGAAGAGAAGGTAGACGGCAAAATATATATATATATATATATATATATAT
>NW_016107462.1:4269522-4282107 GCF_001604975.1 Cebus imitator | reverse complement strand
TTACGAATGAGGCAATTTATTAACCCAGCATGGCTTGTTCTAATGCTTCTTGTTGGCAGCTGCCACCTGTCCGGCGATTCTGTCCAGGTCTCTCTGTCCCTGAGGTGTCAGTTTGCGGCCCCCATCTTGGTCCTTTTCCACCATTTTCAGCCCCTCCAGGGCTTGGAGGACCCGGCGGGCCACGCTCTTGGAGCCTCGGCTGAAGTGGCTGGGCATGACGCCGTTTCTCTGACGTCCCCCATAGATCTTGGTCATGGAGCCAAGCGCCACTTGGTCCAGCGCCACCCTGGAGGTGCAGGTGCCGCGCTGCGGAAGCAGCTCGCGTGTAGAACCAGTTCTCATCGTAGGGAGCAAGCTCTTCGTGCTTGGCCAGCTTGACGGTGTCCACCCATTTGGGGACTTTCAGCTTCCCGGACTTTTTCAGAAAGGCTGCCAGAGCTCTGAACGAACTCCTGCTGGTTCACGTCTTTTACGGTAACTCCAGGCATCATGCGGCCTCCGCACTGCCAGCCAGGGGAAAACGGCAAAATATACTTTATCGAGCAGTTTCCACTATGAGTAACTGGAGCTTAATCCCCGTGGGGAGCTCTTGGAGTCTGGGAGCTGTCTCACCAGCTGTGCAGAGAGAGGTAGAGTGTACCTTAACTCAGTCTGTTCTTGATTAATGGCTGCTGGAGAGAGGGATGTGAATTCTCACTTTCTGCCTGCCATGTACAGGAGCAGAGAGGTAAGATCAGAGAGGCTGCGAGGGAGAGAAGGAACTGAGATCAATTTGAGTAGCAAATTGAAAAGTGTGGGATTTCTACCCATTCTTCCCATTCCCAGTGTATATTTATAGAAAGAACGATAGGTGAAAATAGTAATAGTTTGTAAATAATTTCAGGAGAGTTACAAAACTCTTGAAATGCATTTATGGATCCCAGGTTAAGAATACTTAAAATAGACTGAAAGCATCTTGAAGGTAAGATACACTTAAGCATTGTAGTATACTTAGTACTTGTTATTATTTCTGGCCCCAAATAGGTTCTCAAGAAACATTTCTTCAATAAGTAAATAGAGAATGTACAAAAGATGTTATATCCAAATTATTTCTGTAGAGAGGATTTAAAATTAGGTAGTTATCAATTGTGATGGGGGATGACCTTGGTTTTTTAAAACATAGATGATTGAGATAGGCTCTGATTTATTTCTAAAGCATGCACAGATTTCAGAGCTGGGAAGTGATTTGTCTTTCCATTGTTAGAGAATTTATAGGGTTAGCAGCTTGGTAAAGGACTGAAAAGAAAATAAAAGCATAGAGTATCAGTTCCCCATCCCAAATTATTGGGAATTGGCTTCTATTTTTCTAATCAAGAACCTTGACTGATAAGATATTGTTGAGAGATTATTCCCTGAGAAAGGCTTTTAAGAGGCCATCGAATAAGAGGATATAAGAACTATGGGGTTCTTAGGCTTGGAAATAAGAATTCCTACCAAAGAGATGAAATGCACAGAGAGAAAGTTTTGGGGACACACCTGCCCTTTGTAGAAACCAAGAAGATAGGGTACCAATGAAAGCCCCAAATGAGACACATTATGCTTCTTCTCTTTTTTTTTTTTTTAAGATTTATTTAAATTACATCTGAAGTGAATTAGTACAGTGGTTTTCAAACTTTAGAGTGAATCACAATTTCCTGGAGATTTTCTTTAAAAAAGATTTTTACACTGTTGGTGGGAGTATAAATTAGTTCGACCATTGTGGAAGACAGTGTGGCAATTCCTTAAGGACCTAGAAATAGAAATTCCATTTGACCCAGTAATCCCATTGCTGGGTATATATCCAAAGGATTATAAATCATTCTACTATAAGGACATGTGCACACGAATGTTCATTGCAGCACAGTTTACAAGAGCAAAGACCTGGAACCAACCCAAATGCCCATTGGTGATAGACTGGACAGGGAAAATGTGGCACATATACACCATGGAATATTATGCAGCCATCAAAAATGATGAGTTGGTGTCCTTTGTAGGGACATGGATGAACCTGGAAACCATCATTCTCAGCAAGCTGACACAAGAGCAGAAAATCAAACACTGCATGTTCTCACTCATAGGCAGGTGTTGAACAATGAGAACACACGGACACAGGGAGGGGAGCACTACACACTGGTATCTGTTGGGGGGAAATGGGGGGGGACAGGGGGGGGTGGGGAGTTGGGGAGAGATAGCATGGGGAGAAATGCCAGATATAGGTGATGGGGAGGAAGGCAGCAAATCACACTGCCACGTGTGTACCTATGCAACAATCTTGCATGTTCTTCACATGTACCCCAAAACTTAAAATGCAATAAAAAATTTTTTAAAAAAAGAAATCAGAAAAAAAAAAAGATTGCTGTGTCCCATCCCAGAGATTCTGATTCACAAGGTTAGGGTGAGACCTGAGCACTTGCTTTTCCTACAAGTTCCCAGGTGATGCACTTTGACAACCATTGGTTAGTAGGTACAAAAACCTAGACTCAAGCCAAATTAACGATCCAACAAACTATAAAAAGCAGAAGAACCCTGGAAGAATCTGGCTGGAGCTGATGTGCATTGTGCCAGCTCTTTTACATACTACTGATCAGATGACCATGAGCAAGTTATTTAACCTCTACGTGCCACAGTTTCCTCATCTGTGACATTAGATAATGCATGTATAGTCACTCCCAAACATCATTCCTTAGATCAGCTAAATCTGAAGTCACCCAACTCATGCTAAAATGCATGCTCTTAGGCACATCTGTTACAGACACCTGCATCAGAATATTTCAAGGTCATTCCGATATTCAGTGAGATTTGAAGACTTCTGGTATGATATCCTTCTTTCATAAGTGAAGTATTAGAGGACAATTTTGCTTTCCCTGATGGCTTAGCTCATCTTAATGACCATCAATTCCTGTGCAGTAGTTCCATTGCTTCTTCTTGTTGCTGTCTCTCATATTGGCAGCTTAGTCCTTGCCCCTGTGGTATCCCCAACCCTCATTTCTAATTCACACTGACTAATGTGCTGTGCTGTGATGAATCGGACTGCAGCATTGTAAGGGTTAGGGGTAAAAATCTGAGTCAGGAAACTCTTGCTTGGTACCTGAGAAGAGCTTCTGGAACCCACCGGCTAGGGCGTAGGGGTTTTGGATATTTTTATACCTGTGTTTTGGATAGGTGATGTTGTCAGAAGCCTGACCTTCAGAAAGGATGTTACTACACTGATTTTACCTGTTTTCAAAGCTGAGCAACATTGTCAGTTCATCAGAGCTCATACTCCTCCAAATCTGGTTAAAAAATAATCACGTCTCCTTGTGTATACAGGACACAGTCAACATTTTAATCCCAGTACAAATGCTATCATAACAAATTGATTTTCACCTTCTTATTCTTATTCCCATTAAAGATCTATTACATGTAAAGATCATTTTAAATAGTAATATATTTTAAAATATTTTCATATTAAAGTCAAATGATGCTAGCATATTTGTTTTTCAATGTAGATTGACTTCTGGATATTGGGGCTCATTTGAGGGGGGAATATCTTCAGTTTTTAGGTGATTTAAGTTCAAGTGTTTGGACACCCTGTTTAGAAAGGCCTGTGCTAAAGCTTTCCTTGATGTCACCAAGTGACAACATTTACCTTAGCCACAGTCAATTGAGTGAAGGAAAGTGCAGGAAGAATCCATTTTAAATTCCATTTCCCATGGTTTTCTATAATATTCAAATTAAAAAATTTCTTCTCAAAACTCTAAAATCTGTAACAATATTTACTTTACATATGTTTTTTGTTCCCACAGTAAAATTATATTCTTGGTAATGTTACAAGAGCAACTACAGACCCCACGAAGCAATAACGATGGTGTTTTGTCTTTTGCAATGCACTGCTAATTATTACTCTCAGACAAAATGGCTCAGAAATAGACTTAGGCTCCTAGCCTCCGGGGGGGAGGGGAGAAATACATTACGAAAATTATGTATTTGCCCTCTGGGGACCCCACCTCCTTTATGAAAACTCTTGCCAATCAATCCACAAAACAGAATCTGATTTAATTCTGGGGCAAACATTTGCCTGCTGTTGAAGCTCAAGGAAAGAAAGATGCTTCATATTCTGATGCCAAAAAGGGAGGTGGAAGAAAATGTGGAATAAAATCTAGGGGGCAAATAAAAAATATATACATGTATATTTATGCATTCTATATTTTGGCTCTAATTGCTTCAAAGATTATTTATTTTTCCTTTTTCCTTTCATTTTTAAAAAATACCTTCCAGCTTCTTAACGTGTTTTTCAAAGTAGAAGCTGGAAGGCATAATAAAAAGCAAGCAGGGATATGCTTTTTGAATAGAGTGAAATAATTAATGTAAGAATGCTTCCATTTAGGCATTTTTTTATGAAGTGAAATATATTATTTTTGCTTTTAAAATGGAGGTAATTTGTTACACAAAAGTGGTGTTTTCTTTAATCTGAAAATAATACTAATTATAACACTATTTGGGAGCTGGAATTTTGAAGCCTAAAATTCCTTTTGTGGTTTGAAATTATTTAGCTGCCATAACTAAACTGGCTCTGCTCCCCGGATATTGTCATTTCTTTCGGCATTGTCCTTTTCCTTTTACTCTGGCCACTCTTCGCTCTAGGTTTTCTATGGAATGCCTCCTAGCTCCCCAGGCTTCAGGCTGCTGGTATTTATTCTCTTTAATTTAATTTATCCCCATTGCATTCAGATCCTGCTCTCTAAGCTATCCATGCTATTTCATTGTTCAGCAGAAAGGGGTTGTATGGTGGGATATAAAAAATGATATATTCTTTGGAGAACCTCTGGTCAGAGGGTTGGTGGCTGTTTATCCTAGAGAGAGGGGAGAAGGGAACATTTCTCTCTTCTCTCTGGAGATCTCTAGGGCTTCCAGGTTGACACCCCATCCCTCTTTCTCAGGGACAAAGGGCATTTAACTTCTTAGGGATATGTTTTGGCTGTGTCCTCACCCAAATCTCATCTTGAATTGTAGTTCCCATTATTCACACGTGTTGTGGGAGGGAACCAGTGGGAGGCAATTGAATCATGGGGACAGGTTTTTCCCGGGCTGTTCCTGTGATAATGAATAAGTCTCACGAGATCTGACAGTTTAATAAAGGGGAGTTCCCCTGCACATGCTCTCTGTTGCCTGCTGCCTTGTAAGGCATGACTTTGATCTTTTGTCTTCCACCATGATTGTGAGGCCTCCCCAGCCATGTGGAACTGTGAGTCAATTAAACCTCTTTCCTTTATAAATTACCCAGTCTTGGGAAAGTATTAGAAGTGTGAGAACGAACTACTACAGTAGGTAATCTGGGGGCATAACTGTGGTCCCTACTTTGTTTAGAAATTTCTTTCTAACATATCTTTTAGAATCACGATAAGATAGGAGCTTTGATATCAGATAAATGAGTGCTTCCAGGATCTGGAATTTACCCAGATCTTATAAATTTCCTAACATAGGGCTGTGCTTCCTTATAGACTTAAGGCATACTTTGAGAGGAGAAGTAAAAATCCTCAACCAGACACAGATTTCTACTCTGTGCAAACAACAGGTTTCTGATTATTAATCTTCGCCTTCTTTCGGGGTCATCTAAGACATCCTGTTTGTTGTTCCAGGAGGTTCTACCTAGTCTGGGTTTCTGGAGTCTTCTCTATCATTCTTTATTTTTAATTTTTATGAGTATAAGTTAGGTGTACGTATTTATGGAGTACATGATATATTTTGATACAAGCATACAAGGCATAATAATTACATCAGCGTAAATGGAGTATCAGTCATCTCAAGTATTTATGATTTCTTTTTCATGCAAACATTCCAATTATACTCTTTTAGTTATTTTAAAATGTACAATAAATTATTGTTGACTGTAATTACTCTGCTATGCTAATAAATAATAATCTTACTCATTCTGTCTATTTTTTTTACCCATTAACAATCACCACTCACCTCCCACACCCCACTACATTTTCCAGCCTCTGGTAACCATTATTCTATTATTTATGTCCATGAATTCCATTGTTTTGGTTTTTGCTTCCCACAAATTGGTAAGAACATACGAAGCTTGTCTTTCTGTGCCTGGCTTATTTCACTTAACATAATGACCTCCAGTTCCATCCATGTTGTCACAAATGAGATCTCATTACTTATTCTGACTGAATAGTATTCATTGTGTGTGTGTACCACATTTTCTTTATTCATTCATCTGTTGACGGACACTTAGGTTGCTTCCAAACCTTGGCCATTGTGAGTAGTGCTGCAATAAACATGGGAGAGCAGATATATCTTCCATATACTAATTTCCTTTCTTTTGGGTATATTACCAGCAGGGGGATTGCTGAATCATATGGCGGTTCTATTTTTGGTTTTTTGAGGGACTTCCATAGTGTTCTCTGTAGTGGTTGTACTAATCTATGTTCCCATCAACAGTGTATGAGGGTTCTCTTTTCTCACATCCTTGCCAGCATTATTGCCTTCTTTTGGATAAAAGCCATTCTCACTGGAGTGAGGTGATATCTCATTGTAGCTTTGATTTGCATTTCTCTGATGATCCATGATGCTGCGCACATTTTCATATCCTTGTTGCCATAGTATGTCTTCTTCTGAAAAATGTCTATTCAGATCTTGTGCCCATTTATAATCAGATCTATCCTTCTTTTGTTTCACGCTCCTCCTCACTCATGGTATCTCATCATGTCACTGTAGCATCCCAAGCTTGTTCTGTGCCATGGCCTCTGCACTAGCCATTTGTATTTTCTAGGACGCTTCTCCCAGAGAATGGCCCCATATTATCCTTTGGCTTTGGTCCAGTTACGACTTCTTCAGATGGGCCTTCCATGACTACTCTGATACAAAGTGATGACATCCCTTTTCAATGCTTTTGTCCCATTATCTGATTTTTTGTCTTTAGAGCATTATTTCTATATTGTTATATCGTTGATGTATTTGTTCACTGATTCTTATTTACTGTCTTAAAGTATCACCCATTAGTGTGTAAACTCTATGAGAATTCCTATATCCTCAGCCTTGTTAACAGTGCCCAACCCTTAATAAATGCTTAATATTTATGGCTACTGAATTGACTACTACAAAGAGTTGAGGAAGTGTCCCAACTATTATTATAGTTCTATTCCACTTACAAATTAAGATTTTTTTTTGAGATGGAGTTTTGCTCTTGTTGCCCAGGCTGGAGTGCAATGGCGCGATCTCAGTTCACTGCAACCTCCTCCTCCAGGGTTCAAGTGATTCTCCTGCTTCAGGCTCCCCTGTAGCTGGGATTACAGATGCCCACCACCACAACCCGCTAATTTTTGTATTTTTTTTTTAGTAAAGATGGGATTTCACCATGTTGGCCAAGCTGAACTTGAACTCCTGACCTCAGGTGATCCAGCCACCTTGACCTCCCAAAGAGCTGGAATTACAGGCATGAACCAACATGCCTGGCCAAGAAAAAATTTTAAATAATATTTTTTAAACAGGACAGAGCTTCTCAACTTTAGCACTATTGTCCTTTTGGGCTGAATAATTCTTTGATGTGGGGCCTGTCCTTTGCATCGTAGGATGTGGACCAGCCACCTGGCCTCTACCCACTAGAGATGCCAGTAGCATTTTTCTAGTTGTTTCAGCCAAAATTGTCTCCAACCATTGCCAAATATCCCCCAGGAGGCAAATTAAACTTGCTTGAGAACCGCTGGATTAGAATAATGAGTGGTCACTTGGGCCTTGCAGATGTCCTGATTCCTGTGTTTAGATTTGTATGACTTGGATAACACAGAAGATGGATGTCTAAAACACACGGGAGATTTATGAAAATTGAGTTTCTGGGCAAAGGAGGCCGTGGTATTAGAGTAGAGATTTGTGGTTTGAGAAGTGACTATACTACTGGTTATCTTCAGAGCAAAAGATATATGAATGTTTCCTGTGGAGCTGATTTGGACTATATGCCACAGGGAGCTGCTGTGGGGGTCCTCAGATCAGCAAATGTGCTTTAATGGAAGGAAGTCTGTGGAGGACCTTGGAAAATCTAAGGCCTGGAGGAAGTCTTAGACTTCCCAAGGTCCTCCACAAATGGAATGGAGATCCATTCACGCACATCAAGTGGACTTCAGGAGAGATGCCTACTGTCTGGGGCTTTGCAAAGAACTGACAAAAATATTTTTAAGAGAAAAAGTCATCTTTCAATTTCTGCCAAGCCCAGAGAGCATGCATGCTGGGTCCTCATAACAGTACTCATCATGTGAGAACATCCTTGCATCCTTTTCTTCTTCCATGCCCTGCTCCAATTCTGACACAGTCCAAATCTGAGGTTTGCAAACTGAGTTAGGAGGGGTAGAACTTCAAGGCAGGGAAATAGAGAAGTGGAGCATAAAATGCTTGCCCCACCTGCAGGCTCCCTGTCTACAGCAAAAACAAACTGGAGAAGTAGCAGCTTCAACTTTAAATCAACTATTATGTGATTATCACATGAAAACAGACATTTATATTCTTGGATTTAACAATTTGCATGGCCTAATACTCATCAGAAAAGGCTTCAAACTGTTTGAGCTTTCATCTAAGGAAAGCACCAGCATGCTTAAATTTAAGAGGGTGATAAATTTAAGGGGGTGGTAGGACATAAAATTAAAGTCATCTTATGAATAGATCCCATGAATTGTGCTTGTTTGATCTTATGCAGCTCTGGGTTTGTCCTAGATTCCCAATACCTACACATAATAGACAATAGATGTTTATGTAATTAAATCCTTTAAAAATAATCCATTCAAACAGCTGTCTACTTGTGGGCATTATCTGCCCTCTGACCATGCAGATGAATTTTGTTACATTCAAGTGACCAAAGAATGGAATGATCTGCAGTCTCAAAGATCCTTTAAACTCTTATAATCCTTTCTTTTGGTTTGATTAGATTATAAACTTTTCTACTCATGATTGGGGCACAATACTGATCTTGAAAACATTTTTCACTTTCTTTTCTTCCATATGGCTGGTCATACCCTTTATCAATCACTTCCAGTTGGCAACTGTGATACTGGGCAGCAATTTACACAGTTAAACTCAGCTTTAGTTTCCCACCATGGCTTATAAGGTAAAACACTGTAATCATCAGGTCCTGCTCTAAACTGGCAGAATGTGACAGAGAATCTACAATCCAGGATAAGGCCAGTGTCAACTAACTGTGACATTCCATCAAATACAGCATCCTTAATGTCATGGAGAGTTACTCTCTGCATGGGTGATAAAGTATGGATATGCTGACAGGCTCTTGCTTAACTGTACTCATTGGCCTTGGTATGTTCATGCCAATTCATTGTTTTATAACAGATTGGCTCACATTGAGAATGAGGATTCAATTTGAGATTTTATTGTTAACCTTTAAGGTCCTTGGAGGCATTGTTGGGCTCTTCTGCCGACAGGAGCTAACTGAAGTTTATGCTCCCATTTGTAGGTGTCTATCAACCATGATTTTACATTGACACATCCACATCAGTCTTCCTCTCCTCCCAACAATGCTTAACATAAAAATTACTTACTTTCAGATTTGAATAAAATTTGGCCACTGGTATCTCATACTTGCTGTGCTTTCTAGCAGAATTCATTTCAAATATCAACCTATTTGACTTTCTTTTTATTCTCTATGACATTTTTCCTACTTCTTATTGTGTGACTTGAATCTGAACAGAAGCAGAGCAAGGGCTTATGAAGGGTGACTTGGAATACCACTCCCAAGCCAATCATGGAAATAGCTGCCAAATTCTTTTTTAGCATTAAAACCTACCATCTCTGAGATTCTTCGACTTGGTTGAAATAAATGATTTTTACAAGTTTGAAATGAATCTCAAGAGAGAAGCAAAACACGAAATAGGATATACTTGATTTGAAGGAACCTTATGAGCTATTGAGCGCTGAATTTGACCAGGCTGTACCAAGAACTGAAGTATTTATTTTTAGGCCGAGAATTGTTTTGTAATTTACTAGGCAACAAAGGCATGAAGGCACCCCAGGAATGATGACAACTATTCTAGCCATATCCCAGAAACTCTGTAAAAGTAAATTGGATGATATCTGCAAAGCACTCTCAGCTTTCTGATGGAATGTTTTCTTTTTCTTTTTTAAGTACTATAATGGGTACAGGGAGTTCATTGGATTATTTCATTTTGCTTTATATATACTCTTTTTAAGGGCAAGTGGATGGGCAAGAAAAAAGTACATTTTTCAACAAATGACTGAACTTATAAATAATGGTCTTGGTTATGTAAAAACCACTTCTAGTCAGAGATTTTTAAAAAATGCAAATATTTCTAGGTTTTTTTATGTGTCCAGCCGAGATTTCTTAAGGTTTGGGCTATTATCCAGAATAACATCAAGTATGCAAAGAAGTCTATTGTATTCCATATTGGCAAAAAGCTTACTAAAGCATAGATTAAAAAGGGATGGCATGTAGCCAATTCTACTGTCAATTCCCCAGCTCATTTCTCTGTTCCTCCCTTGGAATCCATACCATTCCTTGCTTTCATTTATATAAAAAACAAAGCAATCTACCTCTATTAGGAGTTTAATTTCTTCTTCTTTTTTTTCTTTTTAGTATTGTTTGCTATAACAGGCAGTATCAATAACCATGATAGCCCACCATGCTCGGACTCTAATATGCCACTTTACACCAGAAGGCTAAATTTCATTATGGACAATCAGGAGGAAGGCAGCAAATCACACTGCCACGTGTGTACCTATGCAACAATCTTGCATGTTTTTCACATGTACCCCAAAACCTACAATGCAATAAAATAAATTTAAAAAAATATGTGAAATGTCAAGAACATAACCATACACACATGAGTTTGGTATTATGATTACTTTGGGGAGTGCTTTCTATATGCCTATAATAAGTGGCAAAAAGAAACCAAAGTATGTGCTGCTTAGCAGAAAGAATACAATGTAAATCTCTTACAGCAACATAACTAGTTGAAAGATTCAGATACCCTTCTGGAGAGCAGAAGATTCTATTTTTTGGGATATCTCTAACAACATTATGAAATGTATCAGATGTCTTCCAATTCTTTCTGTGTATCCTCTCTTCATACTTTCTATCTGCTCTGGGAGGTTGGTCTTCTGGCTTCTGATTGAGTTCAGTAAATACAGACAGCCTTCCAGTGCTTGGTGGAAGTGAGAAGAATGAGGTCATACATTTATTTCCTGTTTTTTTCCCTGTGAATTATCTTGAGCTGGCAATGTACCTTCTCAGAAGGTAGTTGACTTTGTACAATTCTCTCCTTCCACTGGCAACCACTTTTTCTACCTATATCTTCAGGTCTTAGGCGGTACTGTCTATATGTTTGAAGATACATGGGGAAATAGAAAGTTGGAAAGATGTTAAACATATATCGGAGAAATCAGGAATAACGTATTTGAAAGTGAACCTCATCCAAGGGTGACTAGTTGAACATGGGTGAGAAATAAGGTCCTAGTACAATTCTATCAATAAGCCAAAGAAAATTAAATTTGAAGGAAAGATATTGAGTATCTTCAAATATCTCAGGAGTTATATGGAGAATGAATCAGGGAATGAGTATCTTACTATAAATCCTATTCAAGTGATAGTTAGGGGATTACACATTTTGAGTTGGAAAAGAATAAATTTTTGCATTTGGAAAGATAGCAGACCACATCTCTTTATATTTGCTTCTAACTCCAAGATTCTGAGTTGCCATGATCTCGATGTAACCCAAAGAAAACACAGGGCTTCTAATGAACCAGTTTGGAACCGCTTAAAAACAAGTAGATACCATAAATTGCAATGCAAGTTAAAAGTAATTACAATCATTAAAAAAATTGCTTGGACACAATTAAAAGAGTTTTAATAAATTATCTACAGCAAAGATTTCTTAAATTTTCTTGCCTCTGTTTTCTTGGGTTTATTTCTCTTTTTGTCTGAAATAGGCTATTAACTCTCTTCTGGTATATTCTAAACTCTTTCTATCAATTTTTTTTTTCTACCCACCACATCTACTAAGGTGTTTTCTTCCTAGTCTCCCACCCAACTTTTGTTCTGCATTTTTTTTCTCTCTACCAAGAGCTAATCCCCTATAACTTCTTGAGTTTTCATTCTACCAACTACTGTTAGATACAGAATAAGGATGAACATAGTAGTGGAAAGTGCTGTGTTGGCAATGTCCAGGAAGAGGATGGTGGTATTGGATAAAGGGGACAAAAAGACAATTTGATTTATTAACCATTTTTGCCCCGATCACATTATCTCAAGCAGGTAAGCTACCTGGAATATAAAAATGGTACTTTTAATACACCATGCTCATGTAAGAATTTGTTTGGCAGATTTTTGAACACAGAAAAATGATTGCTATAACTGGAATTTGAAGCTGATAATTACAAACTTTAGGTTGAGAATCTTTTGGTTTATTTGCAATGGCAACTTTTTCCTGCATTCATATCATACTGTTTCATGCATTCAAGTCCTATTATTTCATGCATTCAAGTCTTACTATTTTATTTACAGCCCATCACCCACCACATTGGGCAAGATAGCTAAATTTTTTTTTTTTTTTTTTTTTTTTTTTT
>NW_016107462.1:4229729-4268627 GCF_001604975.1 Cebus imitator | reverse complement strand
GTCCTTATAGTAGAACGATTTATAATCTTTTGGATATATACCCAGTAATGGGATGCTGGGTCAAATGGAATTTCTATTTCTAGGTCCTTGAGGAATCGCCACACTGTCTTCCACAATGGTTGAACTAATTTCCACTCCCACCAACAGTGTAAAAGTGTTCCTATTTCTCCACATCCTCTCCAGCATCTGTTGTCTCTAGATTTTTTAATGATCGCCATTCTAACTGGTGTGAGATGGTATCCCAACATATCTACAACCATCTGATCTTTGACAAACCTGACAGAAACAAGCAATGGGGAAAGGATTCCCTGTTTAATAAATGGTGTTGGGAAAACTGACTAGCCATGTGCAGAAAGCAGAAACTGGATTCCTTCCTGACACCTTGCACTAAAATTAACTCCAGATGGATTAAAGACCTAAACATAAGACCTAACACCATAAAAACCCTAGAAGAAAATCTAGGCAAAACCATTCAGGACATAGGCATAGACAAGGACTTCCTGACTAAAACACCAAAAGCATTGGCAACAAAATCCAAAATAGACAAATGGGACCTAATCAAACTCCACAGCTTCTGCACGGCAAAAGAAACAGTCATTAGAGTGAATCAGCAAACAACAGAATGGGAAAAAATTTTTGCAGTCTACCCATCTGACAAAGGGCTGATATCCAGAATTTACAAATAACTAAAACAGATTTACAAGAAAAAAACAAACAAGCCCATTCAAAAGTGGGTGAAGGATGTGAACAGACACCTTACAAAAGAAGACATACATGAGGCCAACAAACATATGAAAAAATGCTCATCATTACTGGTCATTACAGAAATGCAAATCAAAATTTTCTTAATACTATTACTATAGCTATAAAGATCTATATTATATAATATAAATTAATTTAATTTTATGTAAATATTAAATTTTAGCTTGAAATTTTTTAGATAAACAAGGTTAATATAAAAGTTTTAATTATATATGTGGTAAAGAAGGCTAAGTGACCAGGTGGACATCCAACTAAATTACTCTGTTTCTTTCAGGACTGGCCTATAAAAATCCTCTCATGCCCATTGCTTCCTGATTGTTACCCTTCTGTGACATGATGAACCTCAGATGGTCAATTGGAAGACACATCTTAAAGATGACAGAACCACAAGGTGGAGGGAACCCCGGGATCTTGAGTCATTGATTGGAAAGACATCACTCACCAATCTGAGATACTTTGGTCTTTGCATGAACATGAGATAACTGTCATTTTCAAGCCATCCGTTTATTAGTTTGTTTGCTATAACAACTAAGGTTATCTAGCTAATACATTCTGAGCAGATTGATTACTCCGTCTGATGTAAGTACCTTGCAAAACCTCTCACCAAAACAATCTTATTTAAGTAAAAAGTCTTTGACTTGAATAAATGAAAATGTCAATTTTTTTCTTTCATTCATATACCTTTTTTATACCTTTAATATTTTTAAACAAATTCTTAAACACTTCCCCTCATTTGTTTAAGCATTTTAACCCTTTGCTTGAATTTTATATCAGTTTTACTTCTGCCAGACATGCATTGAATTTGTTTTCTTTTTCTGTGTACTTACAGGTGGTGGTTGTGCAACACAATGTCTTAGAAGTAGACATTAAATACATAGTGAAGAGAAGAAGGTAAATGAAGTTTTGTCACAAAGTCCATAACTAAGTGGGAAGCACAATTGGAAACTATGCTGGTATTATGTCAATGAAGAAACCATGTCTGGTTAAAATTTTTCTGTTTTCATCTGGTTTTGATGGTATTTTATATATTTAGTTCCTCTGTTCCAAGCCCTGTCTGTCAGATCCCAGGAAAAGTATCTAATCAAATTAGCATGATAATAATTGATATATGAAAGCAGACCTGCTATAGATTAATAGAAATTATGGCAATAATAAATAACATTTTCTAGGCTGCTTTCAGAACATGGAAGGAACACTTCTTATGTGGACAAAGTGCCCTTAAGTTGAGTAGTTGTGTGTAGGTGCAAAGAGAGGTGGAGTGGTAATGGACAAGTGAACATATAATTTTGGTTGCAAATGCAGATTTCCATGTTGAGTGGCAATAATAAAAATATCATCTTTATCAACAATAACCACAACAGTAACATTATGTCCACAACATATTAGAGTTAGGAGAATAATTTTACCTTAACTTATTTAATATTGTAGTTCTTTACACAATTTTATGATCATAGTGGACATTGTTTGTTGGTTGTCTGTCCTGGTTTCTTACTTGTTAATAGAACTCTAATTTTTTTCAGTTAGTGGGTGATAACACCTTAAACTCAGGGAAGGATGGCCGCTATCCCAGCTTCGCGGGAGGAATAATGAATGGTTTAGTTGTATTATAGCAATTTCACCTTGCTGTTATTGGTCTAGGGATAGGCTTAATTATTAGCTTTGACCAATGAATTCAAATGAGAAGTCTGTTGACTTGCTTCTAGAAAACAACTATGACGCAAATGCCAGTTAAATCACAGAGGATCTGGAAACTTGAATGAACCCAGGAACCACTGAGGAACATTGGAACAAAGTGACTTCTGGTAATGTAAGAAAAAAAATTCCATTTTGGTCACTAATGCTTGAGAATTCTAACACAGTGATATGAGCAGCTATAATTGTTCACATTTTAAATGCAAGGAGTCTAAGACTCAGAGAGGTTAAATAAATTGTTAATTCAAACCAAGCCTTATACATTAAAGTATAGTAATCCTGCCCTCATCAACTTATAAATCAATCAATGGTAAGGAGGATGTTTTTATTCTTTGTCCACAGATGTGAATACAATGCTGGGTCTATACTTGATTACATAACTTAATCAATTAAATAAATGGGATTCTCATTCTTATTCTTAAAAAAAATCCACTTTGACACCAAAAGCATAGGCAACAAAAGCAAAAGTAAAGGAGCTACATCAAATAAAATAGTTTTTTCTGTACAATAAAGGAAATGATTACAATAAGGCAACCTACTGAATGGGAGAAAATATTTGCAAATCATCTATCTGATCAGGGATGTGATGAATGTGATACCAATGTGACCTGACCTGCCCATTAGAAACTGGGTTTTATTTGACCCAAGAAGCCATAAAGTTACGGTTACACAGCAACACTCCATCAAATGGAAGTAGTATACATGTGATTCACCCTTAGCAGGCCCTGAAACACAAGTAAGTTATATGAAGAAGTGGCCCAAATGTCCATGGTCACCACTTCTGCTACACTGCGTTCTCTCTCCCAGCCTGCACCTATAGCCTCATGGGGAGTTCTCCATGATCAATTAATAGAGAAAAAGGAGAATTGGGTGTGGTTTATAGATGGCTCTGCTGGACATGCAGGCACAACTTGAAAGTGGACAGCTACAGCACTTCAGTTCTTTCCTGGGACATTCCTAAAAGACAGTGTTAAAGACAAATCTTTCCAATGGATGGAATATTAGGGAGTGCCTCTGGTTGTGCACTTTGCTTGGAAGGAGAAACAGCCATATGTACAATTATTTAATAATTCATGGACTGTAGCCAATGATTTGGCTGAATGTCAGGGACTTGGAAGGAACATGACTGAAAAATTGATGACCAAGAAATCTGGGAAAGAGGTGTGTGGATAGCCTTCTCTGAATGGGCAAAAAGTACGAATATATTTGTGTCTCGTGTCACCAAAGGGTGATATCAGTAGAGCAGAATTTTAATAATCAAGTGGATACAATGGCCCTTTCTGTGGACAAAAGTTGGCCTCCTTCCCCAGCCACTCGTGTTATCACCCACTGGGCTCATGAACAAAGCAGCCATAGTAGCAGGGGTGGGGGTTGTGCATGAGCTCAGCAACATGGACTTCCATTCCACTCACCAAGGTCAACCTGGCTACAGCCACCCCTAAGAGTCCATCAGTCAGCTGCAGAGACCAACACTGAGCCTCCTATATGGCATCATTACCCAGTGCAATCAGTTGATTACATTGGACCACTTCCATCATGGAAGGCGTAGCATTTTGTTCTTCCTGAAATAGAAACTTACTCTGTATATGGGTTTGCTTTCCCTACATGCAATACTTATGCCACAACTACAATCTGTGGATTTACAGAATGCCTTAATCACCATCACGGTATTTCACACAGCATTGCTTCTAACCAAGGAACTCACTTCACAACAAAGAAATGAGGCAATGGACACATCCTCATTAAATGTATTGGTCTCATCATGTTCCCCACCATCCTGGGGTAACTTGCCTGATGGAACTATAAAATTGTCTTTTGAAGATGCAGTTATGGTGCCAGCTAGGTGTAAATACCTTGCAGGGCTATGGCAAGGTTCTCTAGGACGCTGTATATTCTCTGAATCAGTGTCCAATATGTGGTACTGTATCTCCAGGAATCAAGGGGTGGAAATGGGAGTGGTACTCTTCATAATTACTTTTACTGACTTAGTAGCAGTAGTTTTGCTTCTTGTTCCCATGACTTTGTGCTCTGTTTTTGCTTCCTGTTCCCATGACTTTGTGCACTGATGATGTTGGGGGTCTTAGTTCAAGAGGGAGGCTTGCTACAAGCAGCAGACACAATAATGATTCCAGGACAGGTGTGGTGGCTCACACCTGTATTTTTAGTCTCTGGGAGACTAAGGCAAAAGGATTCCTTGAGTCCAGGAGTTCAAAGTTCAAGACCAGCCTGGGCAAGATGCCAAGAACCTGCCTCTATAAGGAAAAAAAAGCTGGGCATGGTGGTGCATTGTGCCTGTATTCCTGGTCCCAGCTACTCAGGAGCCGGAGATGGATTCCTTGAGCTCAGGAGTTTGAGGCTATAATGAGCTGTGATTGTGCCAGGGCACTCCCAACCTGGGTAAGAGAGTGAGGCCCCATCTCTAAAAACAAGAGCAAAAACAAAACAGTACAAACAAATGATTCCACTGCACTAGAAGTTAAGACTGTCACCCAGACATCTTGGTCTTTTTATGTCTCTGAGTCAACAGGCCAACAGCTATGGTGTTGGCTGAAGTGACTGATCCAGACTATCAAGGGGAAACTGGACTACTACTCCATATGGAGGTAAGAATAATATGTCTGGAATACAGGAAATTTCCTTAGTGAGTCTTTTAATATTACCCTTACCTGATTGCACTGATTAATAGAACACTGCAAGAACCCTCCAGGCAGTACCACTCCAGCCCAAACCTTTCAGGAATAAAAATTTGGGTCATCCAGCCAGGGGACTGTTGTGACCAGCTGACATTTTTTCTGAAGACAAAGGGAATACATAATGGACAGTAGAGGGATGTAGTTATAAACAACAGCTATGACCACCTGAATAGGTGCAGAAATGATGACTGTAACTGTAATGCATATTTCCTTCTAAGTTTATTATAAACATTTGTTTGGCTATATACATACATTAAGCAGATATATTTGTTTTCATTCCTCTCTTATTCTGGTATCATGTAACATAAGATGTATTGAGCTTATATCAGTATTTAAATATTGTTAATTTTACATCATCATATATAAGCTATGACATATCAAGAAAAGGGTAAACATCATTCACAGACTTTGCCTCATCTTTTGGGGAAAAGATTAGTGTGGTTTCAATTATATGTAGGATAATTGTATCATGATAGGTGGTATTATGATCTTGTTATCGTCTTTATTTAGAGGTCAAGTGTGGTTTGAGGAGATGGGTATCGGTGCCAAGTTAATAAAGGGTAGACTTGTGATTATTAATTTTATGTGTCAACTTGAATGGGCTACAAGATGCCCAGTTAGCTGGTAAAGCTTTATTTCCTGATTTGTCTGTGATTATGGTTTGGGTAGAGATTAGCAGTTGAATCAATAAACTGAGTAAAGATTTTCCCTCGTCAATGTGGGTGAGCACCATCCAATCCATTGAGGGTTAGAATAGAATAAAAAGGCAGAGGAAGGTTGAAATCTCTCTTCTTCAGCTGGAATATCCATCTACTGCCTTCAGATATCAGAGTTCCTGGTTCTCAGGTCTTTGATTCCAATATTTGCAGTAGCAAAATTTGTTCCTCACCACACCCACCCCTCTTTCTCAGGCCTTTGGGCTAAAACAGAATTATACAATTCACTCTCCTGGTTCTCCAGCTTGCAGATGGTGTATTGTGAGACCTCTTGGCCTCCATAATCACATGAGTGAATTCTCATAATAGATCATCTCTTATATACTTATATACATCCTATAGGTTGTGCTTCTCTGCAATCCTGACTAATACAAAAGGTTAATCTTGAAAATATATAAGGAATTCAACAACTCAACAGCAAAAATACAAATAATCCAAGTCAAAAATGGGCAAAGGACCTGAGTAGACTTTTTCCCAAAGAAGACATACATATGGCCAAGTGTTGCACAAAAAATGTCCAATCTCACTAATCGTTAGGGAAACAAAAATCAAAACCATTGTGAGATATTATCTCACTCTTGTTAGGATGGCTATTATCAAAGAGTCAAAAGATAACAAGCATTGGAGACGATGTGGAGAAAAGGGAACTGTTGTACACTGTTTGTGGAAATGTAAATTGGTACAGCCATTATGGAAAACAGTACGGTGGTTCCTCAAAAATTTAAAAATAAAACTACCATATGATCCAGCAATTCCGCTACTCAATATATATGTAAAGGATGTGAAATTAGTATGTCAAGGAAATACCTTCATCCTCATGTTTATCATAGCACTTTCACAATATCCAAGGTGTAGAATCAATTTATGAATGGACAAAGAAAATGTGGTATATATACACAGTAGAATACCATTCAGCCTTAAAAAGGAAGAAAATTCTGCCATTGGCAAAAGCATGGTTGAACCTAGAGGACATTATACTAAGTGAAATAAGTGAAATAAAGATAGAAAAATACTGTGTAATCTCACTTACATGTGAAATCTAAAAATGTAAGTTGAGCGTATAGAAAGAAGACAGTAGAATGTTGGTTATCATAGGCTGAGGTTGGAAGAAATGAGATGCTGGTCAAAGGGTACAAACTTTCAGTTATAAGATGGATAAGTTCTGTAGACCTATTGCACAGCATGGTGACTCTAGTTAATAATGTATTGTATACTTGAAATTTGTGGAAGGAGTAGATCTCAAGTATTCTTCACACACACACACACACACACACACGCACACATACACACATGGTAAGTAGGTGAGTTGATGGATATGTTAGTTTGATTGTAGTAGTCATTTTAGATTGTATATGTTTATCAAAAGAAACATGTTGTACGCTTTAAATATATACAATTTTCATTTGCTCATCATACCTTAATTAAGTTAGAGGTGGGAGAAAGAAAATATATCCAAGAAGAGCAAGTAATTAATATGTTTTCCTAAGAACAAACCATCTTTTACATAAAAAATATTTATATCAGTGGAATTTTATTTTCATATATTTAACATTTTTTCTCAATTGAGAAGTTAAACATGCCTAATGTTTCTATGTCTTTTTTTAGTGTTTTCTTTAAAATGTCCTTTAAATGGATACACTCCAAGTCATAGGAATGTTTCATGAATTCACATGAATTAGAAAAGAGAAGTTTGATGATGATTTTAAAAAATAGAGATATACTCTATTACACTGTGAATAAGGTATAATAGTATAACTTATCTGACTTAAATCAGATAATTTTTTCCTAAACAAGATAATTGTCTCTATGTGATATTTTATAGTGAAAGTCTGATGGTTTCAATTTCCTGCAACTGAGAACATTTCTTAGCTTTTAATATATTTCAAACTGCTTGTCAGATTGGAAAGAATAAGAGAACTTGGGGCAGGGAAAGGAAAAGGATTTGTTTTTATTTTGTAGCTGGGGAAGGAAAGAAAGACAAAAGTTAATCAACATGACTCAGGTAAAGGTAGAAAATCATAAGGCAAAGCTCTGAAGAAATTATGCCACACTTCTTCACTAAACAACGACTTTCAAAATGCTCATATTTTCAGAGAGAAGAGATGTTCTTGTTTGAGACTTTTAAAATAAGCATTAGCTTTAATATAAAGTCATTAACATTTTCAAAGATTCAACAGTCTAGATAAATCTCAGTGGAACTTATATATGTATATATATATAATATATATATACACACATATTTATATATAAAGTCATACATATATCTATATATATTTTTAGTTTAGTTTACTTAGCTAAATCTGTAGCATTTATTGTTGCTTCAGCACTAAGTAATATACTATAATTACTTTTCTTCTGTTCTACCTCCAGCATAGATAAATCCCCATTATTTTCACTTACATAGTTTTCTGCTAATTCCTCCTTCTTTTTTTTCAACTTTTCCCTCAAATCTGTCATACCTATTAGATTATCTTTTACCTGGGCGTACCGAATGAACTATGACTTCCATTACCTCCCCTACCCACAGTCTTCACTAGAATTGTTACTCCCAAGATGCTCTGCCCTTTTGCTCTGAACAGGATTCCTATTTTCTGGGCTTTCAGATTCTATCGAATAATTTCATATAAAAATTAGCCTGTAAAAGCAGATTATTTCTGTGAAGCATAAGAAGAAAAAAAAAGGGTGTTACCCTAACAGCTGTAAAATGTAGCACTTTGTCTTTTTGTTGGGCTACACAATGCTAAAACAACCAGATGCAACATGAACATTTCAGACAATCATCTGGATGCCTCCAGACCCAAGAAGCTGGGTAGCTGCTAAGCAAAGCAGCCTGGTTGTGTGGCTTGTTTCATTTGCATCTGGATATTTTGACACTGTCCACACTAAGTCTTTATCATAACATGACCGAAAATGAATGTGAGATGCTTAGTCTAATGATGGAAGGTAGTTGTGCAGTGCAAAAGTATTCTTCATTTACTGTGATTCCTTAACATTGCTTATCCTGATTTTGGATAAAATCTATACCACTTTAAAAAATTAAAAAGTGCTTACATATTCAAAAAAGTTATTTATTTTTTATTTGACAAGTAAAAACTATAGATATTTATGATGTACAACATAGTGTTCTGATATATGTACACATTGCGGAATGGCTAAATTGAGCTATTTAACATATGAATTACCTCATATTTTTTGTGGTAAGAACAATTAAAATAAAGATAGACTCTCTTAGTAATTTTCAAGTATAATGATATGTTATTATTAACTATAGCCATCATGATGTGCCATAGATTGCTTGACTTTATTCCTCCTGTGTAAGTGAAATTTTGTGTCCTTTGACCAATATCTCCCCAAACTCTCCAACCCTTATGCCTCTGGTAACCAGCATTTTACTCTGTTTCTTTGAGTCTGGCTTTTTTAACACTTCACGTATATATGAGTCAGATGATCCTGTATTTGTCTTTCTTGTGGCTGGGTGATTTCACATAACATAATGTCCTTCCAGTTCATCCATGTTGTCACATGGATCCTACAAATGACAGCCTTTTTAAGGCAGCTGAATATTATTCCATTATGTACACATACCACATTTTCTTTATCCATTCGTCCATTGATGGACACTTCTGTTGCCATATTGTGGATAGTGGTGCAATAAACAGATATCTCATGTTGAGATATCTCCTTGACATGATTTCATATCCTTTGGATATATAGGCAGTAATGGGATTGCTAGATTATATGGTAGTTTTATTTTTAACTTTTGGAGGAACGTCTATACTGTTCTCTACAATGGCCTTTTCTCCACATCTTCTCCTACACTTATCTTCTGACTTTTTTATAATAGCCATCCTAACAGGGGTGAGGTGATAGCTCATTGGGTTTTTCACTTGTTTTTCTCTGATGATTATGATGTTGGGCAGTTTTTTAAACACCTGTTGGCCATATGTATATCTTCTTTGGGAAATTGTCTATTCAGATCCTTTGCCCATTTTTAACTTGGATTATTTGCATTTTTCCTGCTGTTATGCTTGAGTTCCTTATATATTTCTGATATTAACCCTTTATCAGATGTATCATTTGTAAATAATTTCTTCCATTTCACAGGTTGTCTCTTCACTTTGTTGTTTGGTTTCTATGCTGTGCAGAAGCTTTTCACAGTTTGATAAAAACTAACTTTAACTTTATAAAAATATTCCCTGTAAAGTGTTTTTTAAACAACAAAAAAACATTTCTGAAAAATTTAAAAACACTCATCTTGCATTTAAAAAAATTAGGTGTCATATTTTGTTGGGAAAATCTAGTTCTACTGTTAGGAAACTCAAAACATGTCTTTTTTCTTATTTATTCCTACCCAAAAGTTTTGTTTGTCAGCATGTAGACACAGGCTGAATAAAATATATTATATTTGCAATCATAATAGATTTAGAACTCAGTCTTAGCCAAAGCTTTCAACAGTAAAAAATGCAATTTACAAAACAAATCAGCTTTGTCAAAAGACTGTTCTCTTTCCTTGATGCAACCTCACAGCCGTGATACCCTGGCATTGTGCTCCTTCTTATACTGGGGAAAGGAGGACTGTGATTGAGGTGACAGGGAGAAACAAGAGCAGGACAAGGATTAATGAAGCAGATGTTCAAACAATATTTTCTGGTGTCAAAATTCTAGTTTTGACACTAGCGTATATTCTGCTCCCAATTTTGGGGCCATCTTCTTTTTAGCAAGTACTCCGATCTACTTTTGCTCAGCAAGTTGAAGACTCAGGAGAAGCCAATTATATTGTCTCTGTAGCCAGTGATGTGCCTAGATGATTATCAAAGAGGACTTTAGTTTCCAGTAATCTTAACCCTTTTATGAGTGCAAATTGATCACTTAACATTTTTTAAAAAGCCCATTTGGTATTTGACCTGTTAACCTTCATATGACGCCATGACATCTTAAAATCAGAGAAACTATTAGAAAAATTATGTCTTAGATATGGGCCTTTGTATCTTTTACCACATTCTCTTCTCTGGTGGTTATTACCTAATAATTTTTGACACTGGTGATTAAACATAAAGTTTTACATTTTACGATTCTCTTTCAAACACACAATTGCAAACGTATATATCAAGGCAAAAATTAAGCATTCTTAAAGAGTCTGTAATTATATTTATACATTAAAATGTCAATTGGGTAAAATGAATAACTTCAAACAATATTTTAATCTAATTGTTTTAAAACAAAACAATTAATCAGTATTTTATCATCACTCTTAAATCTTGTGTTTTAAAAAATAGAAAGGAACACTGATATCCTTTTTTATTAATTTAAGAAGTGATTACAATTAGGAAAATTCAGTTAACTACTTCATATTTTCATAACCTTACCACATCTTTCTGATTAAGAGTAATATCTAATCCTTTACAACTTGATTTCTAAAACATTTCTTATGCTGCCATTTAGTCTTGAATATTCAGTATTTGAAGTCCCTTTTAGAGGTTAACTTATTGTTAAAGACTACTTTTAAAAAGAAAAA
Source organism: Cebus imitator (assembly GCF_001604975.1). Lineage (NCBI taxonomy): Eukaryota > Metazoa > Chordata > Mammalia > Primates > Cebidae > Cebus > Cebus imitator. Next base: position 4,257,249 of record NW_016107462.1, on the reverse strand, counting down.
CTGTATCTTGGATGGTTTTGTGTGCTGGCAGTGCTCAGTTCTGAAACATAAGTAAGGTCCTGATGTAGGTAAAGTCTTGTTTTATTCAGAGTAGGAGTTCTTTGACAAACTTTATCTTCCAGAACCCCCAGCCATCGCTTTCTGTGATTTCTTCAATTCTTGAAGGTTAATAACATCTACATGTTCCATGCATTTTCATGATTTCTTTCTACTCCATAAATTGTTTACTGTGCACAAGTTCCCACCCTAAGGAAAAGATCTAATGAATCCATACTGAGATGCAAATGGCTAATATTAAAAAGTTACAATTTGTCCTTTGGACAAATTAACAAAATCATTTGCACTTAGGGATGCTCCAGCCTCAGCATCAGCAAGTCTGAACAGTTTCCTTTATTCAGCAGGCAAACATATACCTCTAACTCTCTTGGCAGAATAGAAGATTTAAAAAATAATAATAATAACCTGTAATCCCAGCACTTTGGGAAGCCCAGGTGGGTAGATCACCTGAGGTCAGGAGCTTGAAACCAGCCTGATAAACAGGCCAAAACCTGGTCTCTACTAAAAATTAGCCAGGCCTACTGGTGTACGCCTGTAATCCCAGCTATTCAGGAGGCTGACACAGGAGAATCACTTGAGTCCGGGAGGTGGAGGTTGCAGTGAGCTGAGATCAAGTCACTGGTTTCCAGCTTGGCAGGCTGGGAAACAGAATGAGACTCCATCTCAAAGCAAAACAAAAACAAACAAACAAACAAGCAAAAATACATTTATCTGAACTTCAAGGATCTTACAATCTAGTTAGGCTGAAGCCACAAAGAATATAATGGGATTAGATGTTTCATCCTTCTTCAAAAGCCTTTTGCTCCATGAGTAGCTCAGAAACTCCGCCTATAGGATAAAGCTTGCATGATAGCCTGGGCTTATCAGTGATGCCAAATGTCTATTGGTTGCAAAGTTGTAGACTCCTTGAAGATACTGTCTTTTATTTGTGAATAGTTAGTATTTGCAGTACATTTTTAATAAGTACTTATTGTGTGTTCTTAAATGAATGGATATGTAAGTATATTATTAAGCTTTCCAAAGACTTGATTTTCTGGATGTTACCCATAGGAGGCAGTAATTGAAGCTGTCTAAGACAAAAAGAAAAGCAGCTTAAAAAAAAGAAAGACAAGGGGGTACTCTTTAAGGGACATGAAGAAGAGGGGAAACCTAGATAATTGATGAAGAAGGTTGAGAGCACTGCAGCCCCCTCAGAGACACCCAAAACACATTTACACAGCTTGAAATACCCGTGCATAGGCTGATTTTGAAAGAGACATTTACTGGATCATTTACCCAATTACCAAAGGGGTTGACAATTACAAGGGGTTAAAAGACTTTTTTCTTTTTTCTTTTCTTTCTTTTTTCTTTTCTTTTCTTTCCTTTCTTTCTTTCTCTCTCTCTGTTTCTCTTTTCTTCTTTCTCTCTTCTTTCTTCCCCCTCCCTCCCTTCCTCACTTCCTTCCTTCTTTTCTTCTTCCTTTTGTGTCTCTTGGCCGCCTAGTGGGGTGAACATAGCTTACTACAGCCTCAAACTCCTGGGCTCAAGTGATCCTCCTACATCACTATCTTGAGTAGTTGGAACTACAGGCACACACCATCAAATCTGGCTAATTAGAAAAAAATGTGTAGAAATGGGGCCTTGCCATGTTGCTAAGGCTGGTCTCGAACTCCTGGCCTCAAGTGATTCTCCAGCCTAGGCCTTCCAAAGCACTGGGAATACAGGTGTGAGCCACTGCACCCGGCCATAAGTATTTCTTTAGGAAAAGTTAATTCACAAATATATGATATACAGTGGTGACAGATTGAGTGGTGATGAGGAGACCACAATCATTCAAGTCAGGTGAATAAAAAAAGATTGAGAAATAAGCTCAGAGTTTGGATTCAGTTCAGACTCAAGATTTTCTGCTTATTCATTATGATGTTGGTAATTTAGAAAATTTGGTTTCCAAAAAATAAAATTTGATAAGATTATTAATTATACCACATTCATAAATTAAAAACAGGTTATTGATATTTTGGAACCATTCTTAGGTTAGACAATATTTAATTTCTGTTCTTTTGAGAACCATTTATTATTAGCTATAGGGAATACATATTCGTATTTCTTCCTGAAAGCATTATCTGATGAACCACATTTTCCCCAGGTCCTTAACATCAAACCCAAAACTGTACTTATCTTTACAGTTTTTTTTTTTTTGTAAACTCTATGTATACTACCACATTATTCAGGGATATTTTGCCCTTAGAATGATTCTGTTTTAAAAAAGTAATCTCACCAGGCGTGGTGGCTCATGCCTGTAATCCCAGCACTTTGGGAGGCCAAGGAGAATTGCTTGAAACAGGAAAACGGAAGTTGCAGTGAGCCGGGGATCGTGGCACTGCACCCCAGCCTGGTGACAGAGCGAGATTCTTTCAAAAAAAAAAAAAAAAAAAGTAATCTCTGATTAGTCTTTAGTACTTTGTTTAGAAGATCTTGAAAAAAGATTTTTATGAACACTTACCAAACCATATGTATTTTATGCATTATTTTATTTAACCCTCACTGTAGCCTTTCAAGTTAAATATTCTTGGGTTGTTTGTCTTCTCTGTGTTATAATTCAGGAAACTGAGGCTTAGAGAGTGAATCATGGAAGGTGAAAGGTAACATATAGCTCTTCTGTGATAGAGCCCAAGTGTAAACTCAACCTCAAGTTTAATCTTCTCAAACACAAGCTATACCAACTACCTTAGCCTTTAAAAGGCTATTTCAATCCCATTAGTTACAGTATAAATGTTCATCAACTTTTTGAAGTTTCATCAACTACAAATAATTAGAACAAAACTCAGAAAAGCATTGAGAATAAAAGTATATGTTTATTCAAATAGAAGTTTAATTTCATTATAAAAAGATAATTAGTTTTGCATAGCTTTGGGAATACATATTCAGTGACAAACAGCCTACTGCTAGTGCTACCGCTATTAATATTATTACTGCTGATGCTACCAATCCCACAATGCCATCACCAACATTTTGTTATGTTAGCATAGTACTCAGATAATTTTCCAAATTATCAGCAAGTCAAATTTTAAAGCTTCATTGTTGGAAATCTTGCTAGAAATTAATCCCTGGGGTAATAAATAATTTGAGCTGGTAGCTTTTATTCTTACCTCTCTTCTCACCTTTCTTCTTCCATCCTTTCTTATAGCAAGGTCTGCCACCTGCCTACCCCATACCTACTTAGTGGGTGGGCTTACCTTACCCACTGAGTAGGTGGGTACCACTTTAACTTTGTGGGTTTATTTCCAACCAGTTGAAATACCGCACTTCCATACCTTTCTCGCAACCAGGGTTGTTGTATATTTAAGATTTAGTTAATAAAGTACAAGGAGAAATATTGTATAAGATATTTCAGAAGTCTCTTTACACAAGAGAGGGCTTGTCTGTTTTCCGTCTTCCTCCCTTCTATGGCTTGGAGCTCTGATGTAATAGCTGGGAATCAAGCAGTCATGTCTTGCAATGAAGATAAACGCTCTGTATTGGAGTAACATAGCAGGAGTTCTAGAGGATTTGGAAGTGCTGCTGTTCTAGCCCAGGACTGTTGAGAAAAATAAATTTCTATCTTGTTTAAGTCATGATGAGTCTAGATTTTTGTTTTGTTTTGTTATTTGCAGCCTGAAGCTGATCTTAACTGATGGCTCTTAACTATATTTTAGGATTTAAAAATGGGCATGTATTAAGTATGCATATAAAAATAGTGCCCTACTTCCTTTAGATCTAGGCACAATTTTAGAAACATTGCCAAACTTCCTTATGTCTTAATTTGGGTTTCTTCCCAAGAGTGTCCTCTCTCCCCATTTTTATAAGAAGGTGGGACATGCTTCATGCTTTCCTTGAAATGAGATATGAGATAATATATGTGAAATTGCTGTGTAAATTATGTGGTGTTACACATAGTTCCTGGATTATTATTTTTAAATTTCTTTTCCACACATTGAAATTTGATAACATCTGACTGCATCCCTAAGTCTTTTCAGCTTCCAAAGGAAGATGAGTTAGATGTACACTGGTGGGGCCAAGTCTTTTTTTTTGTGTGCTTCATGAAAAGTTGTGGCAAAAGGCAGAAGAGTTCTAGTTACATTGTATTCAAGCTGTAATGAGAACCAGATATATTTTATTCCTATCAATTTACTATTTTGCTTGCTTATGGTCTGTGCGCCCAAAGGCTATACAAGGAAAACATTTTATTAATTTACAAAATGAACAAGTGCAATAAAGCTTTGGCTAACATTTTACAATGTGTTAAACAATAACATAAACAAAATTGTGGCTATCTTGAAGGCTATAGGAACTATCCAGTGTTAAATTGTGAATGGAAAAATAATGGCCCAATACCACCAACATGAAAATGAATAAATTATTCATGTCAAATGAGAATTATTGTGACCAGTTGTCAAGCACTTTTACATTAAGATGCTCTTGAATTTTTAGATTTAAATTTGGAAGTGTATGACTAAAAGATGTGTTGTAAAAAATCTACATCAAGGCTATAATTACCACAAAGAGAATAATGTACATCTCAGTATGCCAAGTTGTGGTGGTGACATGAAAAATATTTTTTTTGCAAGTTGTAGAGTTAATTCTTTTTTAAAATTTTCTTTATTAAGTCCTTTAGATTTTCACAGGAGACCCTAAATGATTTTAGAAAATAAGAAAGACAGAGGGAAAGGAAGAAAGGTAAGAAAGAAGCAAGCAGGTAGTGAGAGGAAAAGAAAGAGAACATAGAATATGATTTCTAAGAGGACATAAAAAAATTACAGAAAGTTAGGAGAGAATAAAGACTAATGTGATCTATATTCTATAGGAGAACATATAACAAATTTCATCATTTCTAACAGATTACCATTAAGTCACTTACTTTTTTGGTTTATTTCTGTCACTTTTAGAATCAAAAATGCAAAAACAAGGACATTTTTACATATTATTTTCATCACCCAACAAGTGCTGAAACATATAATGTCAAAGGAAAAAGAATAAAAGACTCTACCAGAAGCTGGTTAAGTATAGGTGGAAAGGAATGGAGAATGAGAGAAAACGTCTGTAAGAACAAACATAAGATTTTTCTCCATTACTTGTCATTACTGGACTCGTATTCTTTATGGAGGTAATGCTTTCAGTACTTATTGATTTACTATAGTAGTAATTACACTAACATCGACCTGCATTTGCTTTCCTACATATGTTGAATTTGTTTGAAAGCTAATTGTGATTAAGTAACAGTAATTCTCCAAAATAATGTGGTGGATATATTGAAGTCCTATTGTGTGCAAAGCTCAGCGTTGGCAGTGGGGTTCCAAAAAAAAAAAAAAAAAAGGCAAACCCGTTTTGCCTCAATTGTTAATTTTAAGAAGCTATGAGACTATTTTGGGGATTTGTCATGTTTTTACAAAACTATAATACAAAAATAAAGAGAATCTCACAAACATTTGCTGTAGGGATTCAAAGAAAAAAGAGAAGACTTATTATTGGACTTATTATTTAGCAGAATTTTTTAAAAAAAACTTATGAATAGATGGCATCTGAATTGTTTAACCTGAACCATTCTACCGATGTTCAATGTATTAAGCCATTCTATGCCTGAGATTGGGCAATTTATAAGTAAAGAGGTTTGCTTGGCTCACTGCAAGCTGTATAGGAAACTTAATGCCATCTGCTTCTGTGAAGGCTTCAGGAAGCTTTTACTCATGGCAGAATGTGAATGGGGTGCAGGTGTCTCACATGCTGAAAGCAGGAGCAAGAAGGAGAGAGGGTGTGGGGTTGAGAAAGAGGTAGAGAGGTGCTGCACACTTTTAATTGACCAGGTTTCCTAAGAACTCACTATAATGAAGACAGTATCAAGCCATGAGGGATCTGCCATCATGGTACAAACACCTCCCACAAGGCCCTACCTCTAGCATTGGGTATTAGATTTCACCATGAGATTTGGGCAGGGACAAATATACACACTATATCACTCAGTAAACCTCAGTTTCTTTCTTTGTAATAATGAAATAATAACAGCATCTACTCCATGGGACTGTTGTTGAAGGATGAAATAAAATATTAAGTACTCAGAACAGTGCCTGCATGTAATAGGCACTATATAAAAATTATTAAGTTATTAAACATTTGTAATAATTATTATTGTTAAGCTTGAACATGTATTCTCAGAATTCCAGAAAGACCTAAGTCTTTTTCATTTTTTGAGGCACCTAGCATATTAATAAACAAAATGGCCAGTAGGATTGTAAAAAATGGAGGTATATTTTAAACTTTCACATATAAGAAATTAATACTTTTAACACCAAGAATTGTAATAACAATCAATCAATTTAATCACTTTGAAGTAAATGCGAGGTCTTTTGTATATATAACATTTAAAGCAAATGGTCCTCCTCACCCCATAATAGGCCCTCAGATTAAGAAATGACCACATGTAAAAAGGTAGAATTGGAAGGGAGGCACTTCAGGTGGAAGACAAAAAAGTGCCGAGCTATCGAGGAAAGAAGATACATGGGGAGCTTGGGGAATAATGAATTGTTGATTTTAGTTGTTGTCTTTGTTTATGCTGCTATAACAAAATGTCACAGACAGCGTAATTTATAAGCAATAGAGATTTATTTATCACAGTTCTGAAGGTGGGGAAGTCTAAGATCAAGGTGCTGGCAGTTTCCACGTCTGGTGAGGGCTGTCTGCATCCAAGATGGCATGTTATTGCTGCATCCTCCATAGGGGAGGAATGCTGTGTCCTCACATGGTAGAAGGGAAGGAAGGGGTGACCTTGTCCCTCAAGTCCTTTTGTAAGGCACTAATCAATTCATGAGTGTAGAGCCTTCATGGCCTATCAGCTCCTAAAATCCTCACCTCTTAATACTATTGTATTAAGGATTAAGTTTCAACATGAATTTTAGAGGGACACAAACATTCAAACCATAGCAGTTGGGGCATAGAAAACATTTAAGAATAAAATGTAGATACTTGGAGGCACATGGTGGTAGATTCTATAGCACTGAATTCAGTAGGGAATAAGACATCAATTCCTTGAGTCTCTATATGTGTGTACGTGTATATATATATAGTGGTCATATAACTGGAATTGTGTCTTAAAGGGATCACTTGCCAAAAGCATGAGTGTAGATCTGATAGAGACAGGTGTCACAGAGATCCTCAGGCAGAGCATTAGAATGAGGGCGTAAACATGACATTGGGAAGAAAAGGGAGGAAGACAGAAAAGATGATGCTGGGAACAAAGATGTACAACATCAGTTCCTGCCTCACATTGATTTCAACAGATAGCTTTGCCTATCCCCTTTATATTGGTATTATAAATAGAGCCATTAGACTGAAAACCAAAACTACACAACAAATAACTGAGCTTCTTCAGCAATTGTTTTTTCTAATTTACAGACTCATCTTTCCCCATAACTATCTTTCTCCAAGCTCTTCCTGCCCCAGAAGAAGAACTCTCCAGATGACTTCGTCCCTCCATCTTGGAATCATGAAAGTATCCTTCTGTGAAAACGTTTCCATTTTAGTCTCGATCTCATCTGCTTCTATCCCCACAGAAAACCCGTGAGTCCATTATCTTCTACTGGATCTTCAACTCTCCCCTTATCCTGATTCTTTCCCCCCGATTTAAACCAGCTCGGAGTATTTCCATTCATGATTTCTACCTCTCTCGCCCATTCATTTCCTCTTTCATTTCTGCTTCACCAAGGGTTCATTCTTTGGCTTAATTCTCTTTTCATTTTATATACCTCATCCATGCTGTTGGCTTCAGTTATCACCAATGTATTTATGATTTTCAAATCTTTGTCACAATTACCACCCATATAGTCAAAAGGTTGTTGAAATGACTGTTTTATGAAAAGTAGAACTCATTATATTATTCTCAACCTCTTGCTTCTGCACTTCATATATCATAGAGTGGCAGCACAGTCATTTTAATCTACCAAACTGCAAGCCTGAGAGGAAGTCTATTTCCCTCATTATTTTTCACTAACCAGTTTCTAATTCTTAGGCTGCATCAGTTTAGCTTCTTTGGATTAAAACAACATACAGAGACATGAACTTGTTGGCAGCCCTTGAGGGCTACAATAGGAACTAGAAGGTTGAAAAATTAGTCCTAAAACTGGCAGTTATGGAAAGCTAGGGAGAAGGAATTGAAGCAATATTGGTTTTCTCAGTGTATATAAGGCATATCAAAGAGGGCTGCACATTTTGTGACATTCCTTCAATTCGGAGATTGAGACCACTATACCTCCCCTTGTATCTGGATTGTCCTGTGATTGTTATCATTGACGAGAGTACAGAAGAAGCAACGCTATGCCAGTTGCAGACCTCACCTTCAAAAGGACTAACTTGGGTTCTTGGAACTCTATTTGGGAAGTCTAACTACTCTACTATGGTGGTGCCATGGAGAGAATCTGAGAATACAGAAGGGTAACATGAAGGAATCTTCAAAATGTTACATGAAGTGAAAGAAGCCAGTAAAAGAGACTACATATTGTATGATTCCATTTGTATGAAACGTCCGGAATAGGCAAATCTCTAGAGAAAGAAAGTAGACTAATAGTTGTTAGGGGCTAGGCAAATAGGTAATGACTACTAATGGGTTTGAGTTTTCTTTGGGGTGACAAAAATATTTTAAAATTAGATAGTAGTGATGGTTACATGACTCTGTGAACATATTAAAAACCACTGAATTGTGCATTTTAAATTAGTAAATTTTGTGTTATGCAAAACTTATCTAAATAAGACCAAAGATTAAAAAAAATGGTGAAGTCACAGTTACTTAAAAGCCTTCTATGGCTCTTCACTGTCTGCAGGCATGCTTCTCTGGCTGGGACATGTATATTCTCTTCAGGGTCAAATCTAAACTGCATTAGGGTGATATAGAAGTCCTTGTTGCTATTTCTTGGCCTTCGGTATCTTTCCCATATCTGGACATGCTTTAATCCACTCATTCTTTCTTTTAGCCATACCTGGCTTTACCTGCTTCTCCTACTTTGACCATTTGTTGCCCTTGATGTCATGCTCATCCCACACCAACTCGTATCCCATATCCTATCAAACTGTTTCTCATTCTCTAAGACTTACTTTGCATATTTTTTCCAGGATATCAGTAATCATTGTTGGCTTTCATAAATGATTCTGGCTAACTTGGGCAATAAAATGAGTGTTTTGAAAAGATACAAGGTGGATACAGGTAGATATAAGTAGCTTAAAGAACAAAAAAAATAACCATTCGAGGCACAGAAAAGAACATTTATGAATCTAGGTTATGGGAACTAATGAATCCCATCTTTTCATGGACAGGATCCTTGGTTCGGTCCGTGGGTCGGTTCTGGTTTTGCACTCTGTGAGATTCAGTTGAAGATTCAAAATTCGAAGAAATTATCTCATTGCCTTTGCTTGGGTAACATGTCCATGTCTCAATCATGAGCTGGTGGGACATTTTGGTGGACATGTCACCAAGATTGCATATAATAGGTTCTCCTATATTTCTAAGCCTCCAGGAAGTGAGATGAGACCATATGACTATTTGAACCAAAAGGAGGCCATGATATGTCTAAGTTAAAGCAAAGAGGCACTAGTGTGAGATGGTCTAGCCATATCTGCCATGTATTCTACTTGGTGTAGCTAAAAGAGATAAAACATTTGTCAGCCTAGGTCCCTGAGTGCTTATAGTCAAATGAAGCCCTCTCTATCCTGTATAGGAAATGTAGCATGAATAAAAATGTGTAGTGTGAGCAAGAAATAAAATGTTGCATTGCTTTTACTAACCTATCCAGACTAAAATATTTCTCAAGTTAAAATTGAGTCAATGTCACCAGAAAAAAAAAAGAAAGAAAATGGATGCTGAGCAAGCAAAACTAATAGCTACCTACTAAATCCAGTGTGGCTCCCTGACCTCCCTAGGGAGAGTTAACGCTTCCTATTCTTGCTCTCACAGTACTTTGGTATATATCTTAACCAGCACATGTTAAGTAGCTGTAATTATTTGATTACATTCCTTTTTCTTCCACCAGCTGCTGAGCTTGATACCAAAAAGACAATGAGCAAATATTTATTAAATAAGAGAATGAATAAATGAGTAAAGAAGGAAAAAGTGAAAGAAAGACAAATCTGGTAATTAGGTGATCATCTCTGCTATATATAAAAGAGTCCCATGGTGTTCTCTTAATAGTTTTTCCTTTTGTGTATATTCATGCTTTGTTTCACTCTTTGGTAAATGACAGATGCTCCAGAGCAAAATGGATAAGTTGCAGCCTGCTTGTCTACCTAGCCTGCAAATTTTCTTTAGTGGTTTTAGTCTGCTCAGTGTCTTAAACATTTTCATTTAGTGGCCATTTAAAAATTTATCCAAATATTTGGAGTTGTAACTTCTTTTGAAAAATTAGAATAGCTGATAACAGTAAGCCCCTATTCCTTTATGCCAACACTTAGCTGGAATTAAGAAGCTTTGCTTCCCACATGCAGAGGAAGTTCCTCCACTTTGCATAGAGTATGTCTAACCTGTTTTCCCCATTAAAGTTACTGCCAGGTTTTGATGGGCATTTTTTCCTAAGATCCCTGCAAAGCCTTTTGGAAACAACAATGTGTTTAAAAGTTCTTTTCTGGGACAGCAAGACTATTGACTGCTCTGTTGATGTGAGAATTCCCCTTTCCAGTTAAAAATAGAACTTTGACTTCACATATTATGAATAAAATGCTAAAGTTTGAAAAACCATTTGGGTAAAGCATTTGTTATATATTATTCTGTAACGGTCACTGTCTACTAAAGGTGCAGGCGATTAACTTTTACTTGGTGATTGCTTCAATTTTAGGGAAACATTTTTGATTTGCTCTTGATGTAGTTTAAATGCATTGTACCAACTTCTTTTTTTCTGAAAGAGTATAATTTGGTTCATAAATTGCAGATGGTGGAATCATGCTAAATGAATATCCTCATTGCTCAGAAAATTAATTCTTTTGACAGAATCATTCACTTAAAATAGGGTGAATATTTAAATTTATATATTAAGAGGTTTGAATGGAGTATCTATGCCTTCATTTTCATATACTGCTTCCTTCAATAATTTCATAGTTCATTTCCTTTTTATTGAAGTTAGGGGTATTTAAGTCATATTTGTAAGATCCCATTGCCAAACATTTTTCTTTCATTCATTCTCTCTTCATTTTTTTTCTTCTTGGTGTGGTATTTATGGTTCCCTTGCATTTGCTGTCAGGTTGAAATGGTCGTAATCAATACATGCAACTTCAACAACAGGTCTCAGGCTGCACAGGACAGTGGTTAGAGTTAGGCTGGCTGGGATTAAATCCAAGAGTATCCATTTTTTACTACGTGACTTAGGCAATCTGCTGAACCTCTCTGATGAACCTCTGTTTTCTTGTGTATATAATGACAGTAATAATGAGTTGTTCTAAAGAATGTAAAAGCCTGTTGATTTTTGTTTTGTTTTGGCCTCTGATCACTATATGCTCCTTCCTGCATTTATTCTCTGCTTTTGCCATTATCCTTGACTATAATAATTTTCCAGTGCCTCGTTCTTATCAGAATTCCTCTTGTCCTTGAAGGTCTAACTCAAATAACATAGTCTCTCATCCTTTTTCAAAATGTAGAACTCTTCATTTTGGAACTGTAAATTTGGCATTTCTATGCTATTTATCTTTATAGTTTCTGTTAATGGAAGCAAATGAGTAGGAGATGTATGGGGATAGAAATAGATGATCTATGATTTTATAAAAAGAAAACAAATAAATTTAATTATACAGGGTCAGAAAAACCATTGTTTAGCACATCCCTGGGAGTTATTTATCTTCAAGCATTTCTTGGTATCATATAGCAGTAGAAGTCAAGCCTTAAGGCAGGGAGAGCTTGGAGTGACAGTGAGAAGGGGAGTTAGACGCAGGGGAAGTAAAGTAAATGAGCAAAGTAGATGAGTTTTCAGCAGAGAATCTGGAGGAAATCAGAACCACCTGGGATTGTGCTGACTTTTAACCTTGGTTCATTGTGTAGTCAACCACTGAATAACAAGCAGGACTCAGCAAAAATTTTTTGTAAAGGCACAGAAAGTAAATATTTTAAGCTGTATGTTTTATGTTATTAATACAACTACTCAATGCTGCCATTTTAAAAAATATATATATTTTATTGGGTTTTAGGTTTTGGGGTACATGTGAAGAACATGCAAGATTGTTGCATAGGTATATACATGGCAATGTGGTTTGCTGTCTTCCTCCCCATCACCTATGTCTGGCATTTCTCCCCTTGCTATCTCTCCCCAACTTCCCACCCCCCTCTGTCCCTGCCCTAGTTTCCCCCCACAGACCCCAGTGTGTGATGATCCCCTCCCTGTGTCCATGTGTTCTCATTGTTCAACACCTGCCTATGAGTGAGAACATGCGGTGTTTGATTTTCTGTTCTTGTGTCAGTTTGCTGAGAATGATGGTTTCCAGGTTCATCCATGTCCCTACAAAGGACACCAACTCATTGTTTTTTATGGCTGTCAATGCTGCCATTTTAGCATGAAAGCATCCATAGACAATATGAAACAAATAGGTCTGACTACATTCCAATAAAACTTTATTTACATATTAGAAGGCAGGTGGGATTTGAGCTGTCGTTTGTTGACTAGTTGAACTAGAATCTTTATAAACAAAATATAGAGCTTGGAGAAGAGTGCTGTGTCTCCCTCTTACATCTTTAACTGTCAGTGTAGTTCAATTTTAAAGATTCTTTAAGGATGAAAATTATTTGCAGCATAAACACATCTCATTTATAATATATGTCTATTAATCCACTCTGATACTTGGAACATTTTCCTCCTATGCCACATTTGTATTGACATTTACTATTTTGGAGACGACAGTTTTAATTCCTAAATATGCTCTCTGTAGTACATTTTATGAATGTTTCATTAGTTAAAAATAATGTAATACTTTCTGTATGATTTTCACAAATTGCTTCTACCAAATTTAATTTATACACACTCTAAAAAATAAATGAACATTATGTATTAACTTAAAAAAAAGAAAGAGAATACCTTACATGCCAACTAACTCCAACTGGTTGGTATTTGTTTTCTGTAATTTTTTGATGATATAAATTTAATGACATGACATGAAGCTACTGGTCCCAAGAGTTGGAAAGCAGTAATTGACTGATGTTGTTTACCATGGATGGAGGTGGGTCAGTGAATAAGGTAGTAGTCTTGACATTCAGATCATGTATCTGGCAAATAGTACAAAAAATTCTCTCTGTGTGTGTGTATGTGTGTGTGTGCATGTGTGTGTGTGTGTGTAGTGTGTGTATTCTGAGAATGTGTGTTTATGTTTGAAAAATACTCACCAAATTATTAACCTGAATTTTCTGGATAGCTCAGTGATGGGACAATTTATTTTTATTTTTGATTTAGGATAATGTGGAATTTCCAATTTTTTTACAGTGAAAAATGTTACTTTGAGGTTTTTTGCTTCTGGTAGTATGAAGGAACTAGATAACCTAAAAAATTGTTCTGCTGCAAGACAAGCTAGCTCCCAGACAATGTGCATGAAGTATATTTTTGATGCCTTCTGGACTTTCAGTAGAGTTAGGAAAATAAATTAATTAATAAATCATTTGATACCACTAGGATCAGAGAAGTCCTGAAAGTAAATGTCAATACCAGTGCTGATACTGACGGCTAAACTGGCTGCTACACATTGAAGGGGATGAATCTCTCCTTCCTGTATGAACCTGGAAACTTAAAAGTGCTAAAGTGGTGCTATGATAATCCTGCAAATCTCCTCAAGAATAAAAAACTCCAAATGTATATCAATGGTATTCCTACAGGTCCAATTCAACAAAATTTGAGCTCACGGTAAAAGGAAATTATCAAACACAAAATGAAATAAGGAACCATGAGTGAGAATCAGCAAAATCAATGATGGTTTAAGATCCCAATTGAACGGTGGCTCACGCCTGTAATCCCAGCACTTTGGGAGGCTGAGGTGGGCGGATCACGAGGTCAAGAGTTTGAGACCATCCTGGGCAACATGGTGAAACCCCGTCTCTACTAAAAATACAAAAATTAGCTGGGCGTGGTGGCGCGTGCCTGTAGTCCTAGCTACTCGGGAGGCTGAGGCAGGAGAATTGCTTGAACCCGGGAGGTGGAGGTTGCAGTGAGCAGAGGTCACGCCACTGCACTCCAGCCTGGAGCCTGGTGATGGAGTGAGACTCTGTCTCAAAAAAAAAAAAAAAAAAAATCCCAACTGAAGAGTTTAGATACTGGAATGATCAGGCACAGAATACAAACATAAGCATAGTATAGTATACATTTAAATAAGTAGAAAGTGGAATAAAATCTGAGCAAGGAACAACAGACTCTCAAGAATGACCAATCAAATTGAGTTTTTAAGAAATATGAAATATAACTGTTGAAAATTAGACTCTAGATGGTAGTTATACAAGGCATTACATACTGCTGAAGGGAAATGAGGGAACTAAAAGATAGATTCAAATAAACTACCTGATATGGCTTGGATATTTTTTTCCTCCAAATCTCATGTTGAAATGTGATCCTCAGTGTTTGACATAGGACCCAGTGGGTAAGTGTTTGAGTCATGGGGCCTCATAAATGGCTTAGTGCCATCTTCACAATAAGGAATGAGTTCTCACTTTGAGTTCATGTGAGATCGAGTTGTTTAAAAGAGACTGGCACCTCCTCCCTCTCTTGCTTTCTCTCTTGCCATGTTATAGGGCTGCTCCCTTTTCATCTTCTGACATCATTGTAAGCTTCCTGATGCCCTCTCCAGAAGCAGTTGGTGACACCATGCTGCCTGTACAGCCTGAAAAACTGTGAGGTGAGTCAATGAAATCCTTTTCTTTATAAATTATCCCATCTCAAGTATTCTTTTCTAGTAACACAAAATGAACTAAACACCAAATTTGTGCTGAGGAGTGTAGCATTGCTATAAAGATACTTGAAAATGCAGAAGCAATAGGCAGAGTTTGAAGGGTTTAGAGGTGTCAGAAGAAGACAGGAAGATGAGGGAAAGTTTGGAACTTCTTAGTGACTGGTTAAATAATTGTGACCAAAATGTTAATAGAAGTATGGACAGTGATGGCCAGGCTGACAAGGTCTCAGATGGGGCACTCAGATGGAAATGAGCAATTTATTGGGAACTAGAGTAAAGGTCACTTGTGCTACATCCTAGCAAAGAGCTTGGGTACATTATGTCTACATCATAGGGATCTATAGAAGGTTGAACTTAAGAGTGATGTCTTAGGGTATTTGATGTAAGAAATTTCTAAGAAGCAAAGCATTCTTCTGCTCCAAACAACTTATGATCAAATAGGAGCAAAGGAATGACATAAAGTTGGAACTTATATTTAAAAGAGAAGTAGGGCATAAAAATTTGGAAAAACTGTAGCCTAATCATGTGGTAGAGAAAGGAAACACTTTTTCAGGACAGAAATACAAGCAACCTTTGGAGCAAGGATGCTAGAGAGATTTGCACGACCAAAAGGGAGCCAGGTGGTAATATCCAAGGCAATGGAAAAAAGCCTCCAAGATATTTCAGAAATCTTTGGGACAGCCATTCTCATCACAGGCCCAGAGGCCTAGGAGCAAAGAATGGTTTCAGGGGCCAGGCCTGGAGCACTGCTGTCCTGTGCAGCCTTGGGATGCTGGTCCCTGCATCCCTACTGCTATTGTTCCAGCCTTGGCTCTAAGGGCCTGAGATACAGCTTGGGCCACTGCTTCAGAAGGTGCAAGCTGTAATCCCTAGTGGTTCCCATGCGGTGTTAAACTTAAATGTATGCAGAATGCAAACATGAATGAGGCTTGGCAGCTTCCCCATAGATTTCAGAGGATGTATCAGAAAACCTGGCTGCTTAGGCAGAAGCCTGCTGTAGGGGTGGTGCCCCTGTAGAGAGCCCTGTTAAAGCAGTGCCAAGGGAAAATGTAGGGTTGGAGGCTCCACACAGAGTTTCCACTGGGGCACTGCCTATGGAGCTATGGGAATAGGGCCACTTCCCTCCAGCCCCTAGAATGGTAGATTCATTGGCAGCATGCACTCTGAGCCTGGAAAAACCACAGGTACTCAATTCCAACATGTGAGAGCAGCTGTGGGGCTGTACCCTGCAAAGCCACAGGGGTGGAGCTGCCCAAAGCCTTGAAGCTCACCTCTTGTACCAGTGTGTTCTGAATGTAGAATATGGAGTCAAAGGAGACTATTTTAGAGTGTCAACATTTGATTAATGCCTTACTGGGTTTCATACTTGTGTAGGGCCTGTTGCTCCTTTCTTTTGGCCAATTTCTCTCTTTTGGAATAGGAATGTTTACCCAATGCCTATACCACCATTGTATTTTGGAAGTAAGTAACTTGATTTTGACTTTACAGGTTCATGGGTGGAAGGAACATTCCTTGAGTCTGCGACGAGACTTTGGACTTTTTGAGTTGGTAGGAATGAGTTGAGACTTGAGGACCATTGGGAAGGAATGGTTTTTTTTTTTTTTTTTGAGGCGGAGTTTCGCTCTTGTTACCCAGGCTGGAGTGCAATGGCGCGATCTCGGCTCACGGCAATGGTTGCGTTTCGTAATGTGAGAAGGATGTGAGATTTGAGGGCCCAGGGACAGAATAATGGCTTGGATGTTGTCCCCTGAAAATCTCATTTTGAGGTATGTTTCCCAATGTTGGAAGTGTGGCTAGTGGAAAGTGTTGAGGTCATGGGGTAGATCCCTCATGAATGGCTTAGTGCTATCTTCACAATAATGAACGAGTTCTCACCCTGAGCTCATGTGAGATCTGGTTGTTTAAAAGAGCCCAGCACCTCCTTCCTCTCTCTTGTTCCCTCTGTCACCATGTGAGATGCCTGCTCCCGCTTCACTTTCTGCCATGATTGTGAGCTTCATGAGCCCTCACCAGAAACAAATGCTGGTACCATGCTTCCTGTACAGTCTCCAGAGCTACGAGTCAATTAAACCTCTTTTCTTTACCCAGCTGCAGGTATTCTTTTATAGTAACACAAAATGGACTAATGTAGTATCCACATATGTTATAGGGAGACAGGGATGCATGTGAGAAGTTAAAATATACGTAGAATAGAAAAAGAAGGGCTGGTATACTCCCAAAGTCCCAGGAAAACAGACTGGAAATAATGGTGCAGACAAGAAAATATCTTAGACCTTTCTACAACTTAAGAAAGACATGAGTTCACAAATATAAAATGCACAGCATATAAAATTCAGAGGTAAAATAATTAGACAATTGTAATGAGCCCAGAGAACACCAAAGTCAAAAGAAAAGCCTTAAAAGGACTTCAAGAGAAAAGGCAGATTAATTCCGAATTGAACGGAAAGTAGACATTCTGCAGCAACAATGGAAGCTAGAAGGTAATTGACATCTGGTTCTGAGAGAAAATGACTATTAAACTGAACATGAACAAAGCAAAACTATTTTTTAAGAAAAAGGGTAAAATAAGAGAAAGGTTATTCTTTGGGGGATTTTGTTTAAAATTATATTTCTTCTTTAAATGGCTCCATTTTGGCCTGGTGTTTTCTTCCTTTCTTTCTTTCCTTCCTTCCTTCCTCCCTCCCTCCCTCCCTCCTTTCTTTCTCTCTCTCTCTCTCCCCCCCTTCCTTCCTTCCTTCCTTCCTTCCTCCCTCCCTCCCTCCCTCCCTCCCTCCCTTCCTTCCTTCCTTCCTTCCTTCCTTCCTTCCTTCCTTCCTTCCTTCCTTCCTTCTTTCTCTTTCCTTTCTTGTTGAGATGTACTCTTGCTATGTCACCCAGGCTGGAGTGCAGTGGCCCGATCTCAGTTCAGTGCAAGCTCTGCTTCCTGAGTTCAAGCGATTCTCCTGCCTCAGCCTCTCAAGTAGCTGGAATTACAGGCCTGGCTAATTTTTAGAAATTATTTTTAAAGCTGGGATTTCACCATATTGGTCAGGGTGGTCTCAAACTCCTGAGCTCATGATGTGCCCGCCTCAGCCTCCCAAAGTGCTGGGTTTACAGGTGTGAGCCACCGTGCCCAGTGATTTCATACTTAATCTCTAAAACAAATATAGGATATTCATTTTCTTCCTGTGCAACAACAAAGTAGCTGAATTTTCCAGAGAAGTTTAAAATTTAATTTAAAGTTTCAAATTTATTAGCACACAGTCATTCAAAATATTTAGTTATTATCCTTTGAGATAGATAGTTATATTACTTTTTCATTTCTCATATTATTTTTGCCTTTTCTCTTTTTCTTGCTTATACTCATGAAGATTTTACCAGTTTTTAAAAATAATTTCATCCTTGGACCTTGTTGATACTCTATTTTATATGTCTTTTCTATTTAATTAATTCTGTTCTTGGCTTTATTGTTTCACAGCTTTCTTTTGTTTTAAGGTGCTATTCTTTTTCTAAAATTATTGGCATGAGATCTCAGGGTGGCTTCTATATCGTTCTGTTTTTTTCTTCTTCTTTTTATTTATTTATTTTTTTTTTGAGATGGAGTCTTGCTCTATCACCTAGGCTGGAGTGCAGTGACTCTATTTCAGTTCACTGTAATCTCCACCTCCCAGGTTCAAGCAATTCTGCTGCCTCAGCCTCTTGAATAGCTGGAATTACAGGTGCCTGCCACCATGCCTGGCTAATTTTTATATTTTTAGTAGAGATGAGGTTTTGCCATATTGGCTAGGCTGGTCTCAAACTCCTGACCTCAGGTGGTCTGCCCACCTCAGCCTCCCAAAGTGCAGAGATGACAGGCATGAGCCATCTCTCTGTTTCTGTTTTTCTAAAATTTATCTTTAAATTCAGTAGTTCTCAAAGTTGACCACCAGACCAGCAACATTGGCATCACTAGGGAGCTCGCAATTTCTTGAGCTCACTCATATTTATTAAAACCAAAATTCTCAGGATTAGTGCAGCAATGTGTGTTCTCTCAGGATTAATAATAAAAGTTGTTCATAACAGTTAATTAGATTAAAAAGTAGGTTAAAAGTAGGCTACAAGCTATATATGCAGGTGAAATTGTTCATTTTCTGTAAGAGACAAATACTATTCCTCAATGCCTTCTGAACCACATTTGGTTAAGAATACTCTGGCAACATCAATATCAAAAAAAAAAAAAAAAAAAAAAAAAAAAAAAAAAAAGCAAAATCACATACAACTCAAAATTCTTACTGAGGTAGAAAGACTGATCACTGTGTTATTAAAAACAAAGATTCATACTTCAATCATAAGGTTTTCTAGAATTTTAATCTACTCATTTTCTTATATCAAATAATCTTCTTCCCAGACAATCAAAAAGATATTTTCTCAGCCACTGCTGTGTATTTCAAGTGACATCAAAATAATTTTCTTCCTGATAATCAGGAACTAAGTTCCTTAAGGATAATTCTCAAAGAAGCAAGATATTTCAGCTATTTTGTAAAATTATTAAAGAAACAATTTTGACTAAACACTAACAAAAGAAAAAAGATTCCAGTAACATCATCTCAAACAGATGGTTTCAAATAGTTGGAATGCTAGTCCCTGCATGATACAGTAGCTCCTGAAATAACATATTAGTCCATAAATAATTTTTTAAAAAAGGAAACAGACACATCAGATGTAGTAACAGACTTCAATTATAGTTGGTATGGATATTGCTGTGTTTTCAAAGTGTCCACAATCAACAGTATGTTACATATAATTGCTAGATCTAGTTTTTAATTTTTATGGAGAGAACAGTATAATGAAATAGCAATACCAGTAGATATAGGCAAAAAGTTTGTCATTTAAATTTGGGAAAAGAAGGCATCAGTGAGATAAAATTATAAATGGAATTCCAATATCCAATTAAAATCCAGACCAAAACATTCACGAAATACTTAGGACTGCATAATTCAAGAAAAAACTACTTGTTTATCAAGTTGTATATCGATTATCAGTAATTCTACCAAAACTGTTTTATCAGTGTGTCTACATTCACAGCTTTTTTTTTTTTTTAACTTTTCACCAGGAAGCCAAATGAGCTTGTACTTTCATATGAAAAAAACAAAACTGATCAAAACTTTAAATGTAACAAATACCATTTAACATTTTTAAACTAAAATAAGGCTAAAGACATGTTACAATTCTACAAATTGTTCCTAGTTTGACTACAGTTGTTGGAATTTGTCAATCAGTTCAGAAACAAATCTTTTTGTCTCCTTTTTAAATCGAATCACTGAAGATTGAGTCATACTTCCCTTTTTATTTCTCCCTTTTTAAAAGCTTCCCTTAAAATAGTTTTGAGACATTTAGAGGAATAAATAATGGAAGAATAGCAAAAAGTAAAATTATCAGGAAATGGTGATAATTTTTTTTAAATTTTTCTTTATTAAAACTGAGGAAGTCTTTCTTTAAATAAAATCTCACTCGGAAGCCATATATCTGTAATTTAGATATGTGTGCATATATGCATATATAACAAAGATCTTTACAATGATTAAAATCAGAACTATTATAAATATATACACAGAATTTCATCTGAGACTTCGCTCTCCTTTGCCACATGAAGGCAAAGCTCCTACAGAAAATAATAACAAGTTTTGCATTTATGCAGAAAAGTTTAAACTCCACAAATACCATGTATGAGTGATAACTAAAGAGATTAATAAAATTAAAATCCTATGTGTAGAATTTACATAATACCTCATACCCAACGCAGTAAACCAATATAATTTCCACATATTAATATCTGACTTTATATGTGGGTGTGTGGGACAATGATAATTCTTTTTACTGGAGAGTCTATGGATGCTTATTTCAATTATTTGTATAGTAAAATATAAATATTTTAGAAATGTTACTGGTTTTTAAATGTTGGTTTATAGCCAATGCATATTTTAAAATAAAAAAAGGATTTATGAAATGTCTTTGTTCATTTGTGCATGTCATTATGCTCAAAATGGATCTAAGTAAAAACTTTAATTTTTTTTTCATTCATGTAAATATTAATGGCATATAAGATTATACTCTACATATTGGAATTTATTTGTCAATGTACTGCATAATGAAGAGAATCCTTGAATCATAACAGCTAATGTAACAAGTGTCCTTCTCTCCCCACATACCATTCATTCTATCTAAAAACACCTGCATGTGGAAATATAGTATTGAGACTGAATTAAATTATTGCACCAACAATAATTTTTTCTTTGATAAAACGTTTTGGATATTAAAAATACTAGAGAGTAATGTGAGTGTAAACCATGTCAAATGTTCAAGTATTCACTTTTAAAAGAGCTAATAGTCTGCTTCCCAAATTGTTTGTCAAATTTGACAATGAAAGAGAATGAATAAAGCAGAAAGCAACCGTACATTTTAAATGAGTCAGAAACCAAGGAAAATAATGTGAGATATCAACAGAAATAAGCAAATGCAAGCAATAACTGTGGTGGATTGGAGTGTCTTATTGATACTTTCTTCCTTTTTTTTCTCCTAGGTCATCAGTTAGATGACTATGTAGTCAATAGCTGTTCATTCATTGCAGAGATGTGAGTAAATAGTAGTAAATATGTCCCTTGGCACTGATTAACTCAAAGTAGCTCTGAGCCAAAGATTTTATGCTTCAATGGAGACATTTTTGCCAGGTACATGTTTTTGGTGATATCACACCCCAAATGTTACTTTAAAAGTCTATCATAGCCTGTGGCATTATTTTTTTCCAAAATGGGCAACTATGTTGGTTATTATTAATCTGCTACAAAAAAGAACTTGGGGCTTAGAATATTTTAAAATTTCTTAAAATATAAAACACTAGCATGCTACTAAACCTGCCAGACCTATTTTCTTTTAATCCAGACATGTTATTTGTAATAAATAGAGATATGTAAGATATGGAATTTTTAAAACATTCATTTTTGATAGTAGAACGATGATTAGATTTGGCATCAGAATAACTTTCTTCTATTTTTGGACAAGTTCTTCAAAATTTCTGTCCTTTAGATTCCTTATCTATAAAATTGGAATAAGGAATTGAGGAAATACATGTGAAAAATGACTTAGGAACTGTAAATGGATTTAAAAATAAAAGTTATTGTTTCTATACTTTGTGAAGGCTCTCTTGCTGTTCAGATATTATTTTTAAAATACTATTTATAACATTATTAAAAAGTTCATCATCAGTGATATATGACATTATTTAAAAACTACCTTTCCAGCTACCTCTTGACATTTTTTTTTCTCATTTTCATGAATTTATTTTTGACACTTTGAAACAGAGACAGGATAATTTTCATTTGATTCCTTTAATATGTCAGAATTAAAGAAAATTTAAGTGAGAAAAAAACCAACAAGTTGTACATTTAAAATTTTTACTAATAAATTCTATTTCTAAAATAAACAATGAAATTTATTGTTTTACAGTTCTGGGGGCTAGAAAGTCCACAAACAATGCACCAACAGATTTAGTGTCTGGTGAGGGCTTGCATCCTGGTTCATAGATGGCATCGTCTTGCTGCATCCTCACATGAGTAAGAAAACAAATCTAAGGAAGCAGTTTAACCTCTATTCACTCAAACACTTTAGAGAACTGATCGTGTGCCAAGCCTTGTTCAAAGTGCTAAAGACACAGTGATGAATATGATTCCCACCCTGTCGATCTCATAGTCAGAGGACACACACATATATATATATATATATAATCATAATAACTACAACAAAATTACAATAGAAACCCAGTGCAATGTGGAAGGATCTATTTTTATTTAGTCTAATAGGCAGTAGTAAACAAAGTTTGGTTCATTTGCTTGCTGGGTGTTATCTTGCTATGTGCTTACTCTATGCAAGATTCAGCTCCCACAGTGGATTTGTGCAGTAGCAGATGGGAAAATTAGGATAGGGGACTGTGGAAAGAACTTTATTTTCAGCATTAACTATCATATAAGCAACACTACCTGCCCATTCTACAATGGATATATTTTATGTCAACTAACCATATGTAATTTATTCATACTATCTAAATATTCAGAATTTATAACAAGTATAAGAAATTGAATCTCTCTTTACTAAAGGATATATAGTAAGCCTTTCTGTTTTGGATTGATTAGGACATAAAAATCACCTATTTTCTCATAATCCTAATAATGCATTTTTGGATAACAATTTATTGTGGTAAAAGAAAATACATAACTTAGAAGATTTTTTACCCCAATTTTGTTTTACTAAATATTGGTAAAATAGCATTGGCTTTATGGGCATTACTCTGCATAGCTCTTTGTTATTAAGTGGGACGTTGATCACCTATTTTGGCATGTATGTGAGTAAGAATAGGTACTGATAAAAACATCTTAGTTTATTGCAAATATAAACAATAGAAAACAGCATGTGCAAAGATTAAAAAATAGTCTGTGTAAGCAAAAATTACGCTAATTCTTATCATGTTATGACATGAGGAGAAAAAAATGTTTTGATTTAAAAGTCTGTCAATTATCATGTAATTTAATATGTAGTGACATATACTGCTAAAAGGTATATATTAACATTAAAGACCCAAACTCCAATGATTAATATTATAGTGATGACAGAATGAAAGTGCCCAATTTTAATCCACTGTTTATCTATGTGGCATAATTTATAGATCACTCGACATGTTTTAATAGTAGACATAAAAAGATATCCTCTAATACCCACTTGCTTTCAAGATCTAACATTTGCAATTACAAATACAAAGACATACCAGGGGTTGGCTTCATTGGGTATGTATACAAATAGCTAGTCATTCCATACGCAGTTTATAAAAGTGATCGATTAATAACAAAACTGCTCCAAAGACCCAGGGTCTCTTAATATTCTAGTTGAATAGCAAGGGGTTCACTTAAAATGAGGGCAGAAACACAAAGAGTGGTCAACACATTGATTTGCCTGCCAAATATAGTTTTACCATCATAAATCTCAGGCTGACAACTGCACAAAGCTTTCTTCACCCAAACACTGCCAAGTAAGGGCGTTTATTCACTGATTGGCTGATAGTCTCCATGACAACTGATGCCACAATTAGACAAGTACAATCCTACTTTCAAACACGCACACAATTCATTAATTCAGCAGGACTTTGTTGACCGTACATTATCAGGGAAATATTTAATACTATTTGGAGACTGATATATTTTCCTCTTATCTAGAGTAAAATAAATTATAAGAAGTGATGAAAACAACTATTTAATTAGACTTAAGTAAGTTTGACAAGCAACTCTGTGAATTTAAGTGTTTTTAATAATTTCATAGGTGTCACATTCTATAAACTCAATGGCTATTGAGTTAATCTTCAAGATATTTTCCTATGAGCCCTTTTAAGAGAAGACTGGAAAGAATGCGAGTCCAATTTTCTACAAACTAAATAAGATAACAACAAATATTTCTTCGGCTCTTGAAAGGAGATAATTTTAGTCAATGTTGAGTGCTTATTGAATTTAACAGATATTCATCTGTAAAGACCCCAGTGAAAATTGCAAAGGAGTCATTTGCTTATCCTTGGTCTCCATAGGAACCGTGTTTACCAGAGATGTTTCCCAAGACAGACAACAGACTGACCGTGTAGTTTCAGAATCTAAGTCCTAATAAAAAGGAGTTTAATGAGGAGTCTAATAGAAATCAAATGTATTTATCAACTTGAATTCTATTTTAATGCATGAATCTTAACAGCCAAATGATTAATATGCTGACATTGCTCAATTCAGTTTTTCTTATTGTGCTACCAAAAGGCGTGTGAAAATGCAGTTTGTGAATTAAAATCTTATACACGTTTATGTGTTTCTGTTTATATTTGTAGAAACACACAGCAAAAGATGTGGAAGCTAGACACCAAATTGTTAATAATGCTTACTTCAGAGATGAGGGTTAAGGGAAGGTGGGGAAATAGTTTTTCTTATATATTCCTATACTAATTGATTGAATTACAGTGAGGTTTAATTTTTTAAAATTTAAGTATAAAATCTAATAAAGTATTGCAAAAATGACTGTGATAAAATCAAGATAGTAAAGTAGTATGTTTAGTGGAATCTCATATATTTACATATAATAGGTGTCATATAAATCAGTGCCTATCTGTGTATGTGTGTAAAATAAAAAGGAAAACCTAGAAGAACACACACCAAATATTGGTTATTGCTAAGCAGTGATAGTGGGATTGTGAATAATTTTTATTTACTTCTTCCCTACTTATTTGTATTGTTTATAAGAAGGATAATTTAATTCTTTAGTTTAAAAGTTATTGTGTTATAATTATTAAAATAAGTGAATGAAACATTTGTTTTTCACCTTCTTTATTTGATGCTCATTGTTAGGAGCACACAAAGGTGCAGAGAAGTTTCAGAGTCTCTGTCTTCAAGGTCATTGCAATTTAATGGGGAAATACAATATATAAATATGAAAAGTTATAATACAAAGTATGGGGACTATAGATGATGTTGTGCAGGGGTTCAAAATAATCATCACATACCTTTTTAAATATACATATATTTGCCGTATTTACCCTACCACATTTGGTAAAGTTTAAAGAATAAGTTTTTTAATCCATGTATAGCTTCAACACGTGTTGTTTAAATAACAACCAAAATTTAATTTGTTTAATCAATAAATAAGTAATTTGAAAAGCATTTTGAAGTAGGACAACAATAAAGAAATTAAACCATTCCTCTTTAAAAAAATGATAGTTTAAATGGGCCAAGTTTAGAAACATTCCTCAGAACACAAAATATTTTATCTTTTTTATTTTGTGTGTGTGTGTGTGACAAAGTCTAGTTCTGTTGCCCAGACAATGGTGTGATCATGGTTCACTGCAGTCCTGACCTCCCAGGCTCAAGCAGCTCAGCTTCCTGAGTAGCTGGGACTACAGGAATGCACCACCATGCCTGGCTAAATTTCCTTATTTTTTGTAAAGACTAGATCTCACTATGTTGTTCAGGCTGGTCCCTAACTTTGGGGCTCACGCCTCCCAAAGTGCTGGGATTGCAGGGATGAGCCACTGTGCCAAGCCTTCTTCTTTAATGTTGAATATAGTAACCCAAAAGCTTGTTTAAAACATTGGCTTAGGCTTTAATTAAGTTGTATAAATTAACAACCATATTTACTATCACTTTAACATGCTTCTTTTGTAAGAATAGCTGACATCAATTGCCCAGTAGCTGGAGGGCTCCCATCACACTACAGATCATTTCTGTTGCTTTACAGTATGTACAGAAGTGATTTTCATATATGTTTGTCCAATTTGTCCTCTTCCTAATAGTTGGCGTTCTATTTAACCAGAATTTATTGGGAGAATTGGTCCATATGAAAATAAATGATTGTGGAGCTAAATCCAAATTTTACATCTTCTGAAATGACAAGATCAAGTTATCTACAAGCCACTCATGAAGTGCCTGAGATCATTGGCTTATGGTATCTAAGATAGATATGTTGTTTTTTTCATCTAACAAGATATCTGCATTCCTTTGAGAAAATTCATGTCTTAGTGTGTATTCTCCCCAGAAACAAATACCTGAGATAAGAGCCTGAATAAAGAAGGTGATTTCAGGGACGAGGAGTTGGGAGTTAAGTTGAAGAAGCATAGATGGAAAGTCAATGTATGAGTGTGTCCTTGAGTCACTACCAAAAGCAGCTGGTGCTAATCTCACTGAGATCTTCTGAGGAGCCATGGAAATGGCATCTCAGAGGTTTTGTCTGGGTGACATAAGGGAACACCATTTATTCACTGGCTCCCATGTCTCATTGATCAAGAGTTAGCCCATGGCATGTTAGGTCTCCTGCACTTCCGTGTTTTGCAGCAGGAGTTTCTCCGAAGATATTTCCATGCCAAGGCATGAAAGCTTCAGAGCAGAAGGCAGGAGATCACCTGAAGCAATGTTGTCACAGGTTATAATTGCATGAAACTAGTTACTCTAGCCATAGTTGTCATAAAAGTTGGGATAAGAAGATGTGAGGTGGGGGACAAGGAAAGACACAGTCAATCGTAATGCTATGCCTTGCACCTTTGCCAAATCTGGCCAATGGGATGGGCATCTGACTCAGGTCCAGCCATTCTTAGAGCTCTGTTTAGGCTGAACCCAGTTATCCTACCCAAGCAAATATATGAATACTGGCATAAAGAAGAACTCATTCCACATCGATTGCTAAGGTTGGAAAGATGTAAATGTGGGCTTCCAGTGGCCTTCTGAAATGCTTTATGATAAAGGCTTCTGTTTGCAGGTGC
This sequence comes from Cebus imitator, assembly GCF_001604975.1. Classification (NCBI taxonomy): domain Eukaryota; kingdom Metazoa; phylum Chordata; class Mammalia; order Primates; family Cebidae; genus Cebus; species Cebus imitator. Next base: position 4,230,011 of record NW_016107462.1, on the reverse strand, counting down.
AGCCAAGCAAAGGCGGAGGCAAACAAAATCATGAAGTCTCGGTTCTTGCAGCTCTGATTTTCTGAGCTGCCCCAGCATGCTTCTAGCTATGAGAGTCACCAAAGTCCATCTCCAATTTTGTTTGTTATGGTACTTTGAATTGGTTTTCAGACACTTTCAACAGAGTATGTCACCAATTCATTTTCTGGTGTAGAGTATATGCATCTGTACATATACTGTATAGACCAGTTATTTATTACTTCCTTCCAGTCTTTCTCTCATTCTTTCCTTCCTTCCTTCCTT
>NW_016107462.1:4125889-4229354 GCF_001604975.1 Cebus imitator | reverse complement strand
TTCCTTCCTTCCTTCCTTCCTTCCTTCCTTCCTTCCTTCCTTCCTTCCTCTCTCTCTCTTTCTGCTTATTGGAGAGCTATCAATTTTTTTTACCCTTTATTCATTTTAAGTTATATACATGCTTATAGTCCAAAAAGTAAATGATATATGTAAATTTAATTACCAAAAAAACCTGCTATGCACACTCCCATCACTTTTTCAATGTCCCTGAGGCAACAACTTTCAGCTCTTTAAGTTAACTTTTTTGAATTTATCTCCATGTCTCTAAAATATCGACGTGTATTTTAATTCTTGATTTAGTATTTCATGTTATCTCTTAGTTACTTTTGATATATTCACTGGTATTCAGATTCTTGGTATTTTGCTGTGACCTAATTTTTTTCTATTAGTTTTTAAGATTCCTCCTCTTGTCCCAGGGTTCTGAGATTTTGTAATAACATACTTTGGTGTGGTTCAATTTCATCCATTGTGCTGAGTGGATGATAGTCCTTTGGCATCTTTAATTTGGAATCTCATGACTTTTCTTTCTGCAAAAGGCACCTGGATGGTTGAAGTGCTTGGAAAGATCTTCCAATTATCTTATCCTTTCCCTCCCACAGTTCAGCTCTATGTCTTTTTGCACAGATTTCTGAGAGATTTTCTCAATTCTCTAATCCCATCCTTCTATGAGATTTTTATTTATGCAATTTTATTTTTAATTGCTGAGACCTTAATTTTTGTTATCTAAATGTCTCTTCTTGTTTAATTACTGTAATATCTCTTATCACTGAGGACACTATATATATAAATAAATAATATACACTCTCCCAACAGTTTGCTTTTTTCTATGTATATGTTAAGGCAATTGTCTTTCATGTTGGAGGCTTTGCTAAGATATCTGGCCATCTCTGCTGGTCTGCTCATATTTTTAGGAGTGGGAGGCTAAAAAGCTGATGAAAAGCTCCATGTGCATGGTGGTTGTCTACATTGCGTCTCACTGCAAGGTAATATAGGTAGGCTGGTTCATCGGCAAAACCCCAGTGTCAGTGTTTTTAAGTTTTGTGATTTGGGGCTAGTTGGATTCACTAGAGAAGAATCCTACCATACTCAGTGTGTAAGGTGAGCAACCGCCTGCCCACTTTCTGCTGGTGAAGTGGAGGAAGAGGGCTTGAGGAGAAGGCTGGTAGTCTCAACATTCATAGTTATAGACTGTCATTTAACTACCATATTTTTAATACTGAACCTCGTCTTCACCTATGAAGAAATCCCTTTGGCTCCTCTTTGGGGAATTCCAAATTATGTATAGTTTTGTACATTAATAGCTGCTGCTGACCACAAAATGGAACAGATCTTTTCCTACTATCAGGGAATAGGCACAAATAATCTTAACTAACTAGAGGCTCTCCTTCTAAACTTTTGAGTTCAAAATTAGCTACACAGGATGTGGGAATGCTTGGGGTCATATTTGCGACTGTGTTGGGTAGGTCTGATTAGTTTTTTTGTGTCAATATTTTTCTGTAGTTCTTGCTGTAGTGTCATTTAGAAGGTTGCAGATTTATGCCTGTATTCGAAGAATGGCCTACCAGTATTCGATTAATTGTGTGAACCCCTGAGAGCCTGCCAATAAATTCTGTTTGCCAAAGATTACCAGCATCAGTTTCTATTGCTTGCAACAAAGAATCCTGACTGATACAACTGCTACTACTCAAGTGACACGGCACCTAATGATAGCATGTGAAATACCTAAATTCCAGAGCCACCTGGTTGTTACATAGCTTATATGTGGTCACATTGCACCAAAATACATGTACCATTGCTGTAAAAATTATACTGTGCCTATGCAAATTTTGTAATCGTTAAAAATGGATGGAATTGATTAGAATAAAAAGCTCATAGATTCATTTTTTAGAAAGTTGTGTGATTTCTCGTCAAGGGGAAGACTCAAATAAGGAATATCCAGTCCAATATTTCTATGAGATTACATAATCAAAACAGAGCACTTGCTCGCTTCAGGCATTTGTATGACATTTTCCCCCCAAAATCAGCAACTTGGAAGAAGTGGTTATTTTTTTGTAATTAGCATTTGTGCAATAAAGAGGGAGAAGCAAACTCTTTGCCCTGAGTGTATACTCAACATTCTATTTAATTGGCTATGGCATCTTGAAAAATATTACCAGTCCTCTGCACATCTCCTAAATACCTCTTTTTGTCCTCTTATATTTAAGCTCATGAGTGCTGAAGGTTAACATTTTCTGAGGCAACAGTCTGAAAAACAGCCCTTCTTCATCATCTTTTCTTTCTCTTGCTATATATTTGTCCTGGATCAGAATTGGAGTGTCTTAGACGCCATATAAAAAATGATACCAGTCTTTTCTTGATGCCTTATGTTCTATTATGGAGCGCTAAAGAGGGGAATTAAATAGTTGTTCCTACTTTACTTTCTTTCATTTTGTCTTGATTGGACCTCACTTCACATAAATTTCTGTTTTTGTTGAAACCCTGTGATTCAATAGCAAAACAAAACGAAAGTCCCTCTTCTGCTTGCTAACTACATTAACTTGGGCTAGTTCCTCATTTTCTCTGAACCTCACCTGCCTCATTTTACAATAGGAAAATAATACCTGTTCTTTCCTACCTCAAAAGGTTGTTGTCAGACGCCAATGAGGTAATTATGTATGTGACAGCACTTTATAAATTGAAAAGCACTTAAAAAAAAAATAAGGCTGATGTTCAAATAGGCATAGACAACATTCTCTGTGTAATGTCTTGTAGCAATTTAGTGATTCTTACAAAAGCAAATGCTTACACAGAAAAATATTCATCCTCACCAAGAAAAAAGGAATGTACTTTCAAGCAACAAAAAGATAACATTTTTAAATTTATTAAAAGAACCATTTAGAAAATAAGCTTACCCAGTGCCAATGAGACTGGTTTGAAATTGGGACTCATTCAATGCAGGTAAGATAGTAATAATAGTTTTGTCAAATAATTTGACAATATGTCTATTGAGTCTTTAAACATTTCATATCTTTTACCCACTTATTTCATTCACCAAGAATCACTACAATTGCTTTGTATGTGGTTATTTATAACAGCAAAAAAATAAAAACAAACTAAATGACCAAAGATAGGAAAATGGTTTACCAGTGTTATTATATTGACACAATGAACATTCACACAATAATGTCATCAAATTATGCTTTTAGAAATTTTCAACAAGTTAGGGAAGATGGCTGTGCTATATGTTGTATATATATATATATATGTGTGTGTGTGTGTGTATATACAACACAGTATATGTGCATTCAACAAGCTAGGGAAGATGGCTCTACTATATGTTGTATATATATGTACACATTGTATGTACATATATATGTTGTATATATATACACACATATATAAGTACACATATATACACATGCACACATATATACACATACACATGTATGTGTATACATATACACACGTATATGTATGCACACACATATGTACATGTGTGTATATACACAAACGTACATATGTGTGTGTATGCATGAACACAAACACATATGTGTACACATACATATATGAGTGTGTGTGTATGTTATAAATTAATTGAAAAGAGCAGGATATAATATTTATATATGGTGTAATTTAAAACATTTAAAATGGGTCCAAAAAACCTCCCCTCACCTAGAATTAATACACAGAAAATATTAACAGAAACTGTCTCTGAATATTAGCATTATGGAAACTTTATTTTCTATTTCTCAATATTTTAAAGATTTTCTATACTGTATATTTGCATAATCAGAAAGTTAGAAATTGTCATCAGGATCATGATATCTAATCAGGGTGAGATAATATTGCTCCATGTCTTAAATTTTTGACCTACTTAGGAAGAACAATGATAGCTGAATGACTCTGAAATGCACATGCATCTAATGGCTTCCACACAATTGGCTCTATTCCTGACTGCCCATTACTCAACACACTCACAGAGCACACAGAATTTTCATGCTGGCTTTGAGCTTCGGAACAGACTAAAGAATCTTGCTTTCATGGAAGTCTTGGGAAATGCCAATACTTCTTCAAGAGTAAGTCTAAAAAACTTCCTAGTTTATACATCTTTGCATCTAATTTATAATGCAGAGGACACAATCTAATGGCAACCTACCAAGGAAGCTCTCTGCTTTCTTTTCCTCCCCAAGGGATGAAGTCTACCTAAGAGACTTGGGTGTTTTTGAGAGATAACACCATTATAGTTTAAGTCTCTTAATGTAAGTTGTCCCTTTTTAGTCCTACCACATCATTCCCCACGAGAACAACACTTTCTGGCTATCACAACTGACATGACATTATATATAGTCAAAGAAAAAAGAGAAAGAGACAGAGACAGAGAGAAAAGTGGCGCAGAAAGAGCCTTTTATCTAGTTCCGACATATGTAAACTAGTACTCTGGAATAAATTCATGACATTCATTGTTTGATATTCACACAATTTTGCTAAGTTTAGTGTTGTGTATTTTATTTTCCTACTTTAGGTTTGAAGTAGAACAGAAATGTGTCAGGATGCCTTCCAGAAATATAAAGATTACATTTAAATTATTTTATGGAAATTTATTTTATTTTGTAGGATATACAAATTCAAAAAAAAATAGTGGCACATTGGTTTTACTAAGAATGTCTCCAAGAAATCAGTTTAAATAGTTACAAGAAATCTATTAAGAAGAATTGATTTTTTTTTTTTTTTGCTTAATACTACCAACCAACGTAATTCTTTACCAGTTGTAATACTAGAAAATGGGCTGCATCAGCAAACAAAACACCAGATCTCTCTGTATTCTTGAGGCTCATTCAGACATTTCTACAATTTTTTTTTTGTCAACAAAGGAAATGGTGGTGACAAAAGGACAGGTTCTAGGGAAACAGTGACTAAAGAAGTGGCCAAGTGGGCTTCAGGAACAATATTGGCATACCTACCAATACAGAGGAAATGTTTCCATTTTGCGTGGACAATGACAGGTCATCAGAAATGAGGTTTCATGAAGAACTACCAATGTGAAAGTGTAGTTGGGTCTCTGAGAGTCAAATGAAAGCACATGATAAAAAAGGATAATAAAACAAATGAGACCAATAAAATGGCCCTGGTAACTCCTCTCACTGCAGCTTTAAGGAATTAGGAGAATTGAACAAAAATGTAATGGGAGTGGAAAGCTGTGGGAAACATGGTGAACCGGGGGGGCTAAGGGAGTGTCCTCCAACTAGAAGAAAAGTCATTACTTGGCTAAAGCCAACTGTCACCATATAAAAGTATAGCCCTTGCCTGACTTTCAAGGGAAACTAGAAACTAGAAACGTATATGAAATGTACTGATATTAAAACAATGGGTTGTGGGCCACAGTTTGGAACTTCTGACCCCAAAACAGAAAAGGCACTTCTAAATATTATTTTACTTATTTTAAAAAATGAGATAACTGTTATGGTAGAGTATCCCTAATATATTGTTGAATGATAAAAGCCAGTTGCAATACGAAATTTACTAAATAATTTCATCTTGTAAGGAACTGTTTATACAATTATGGGGTGTGCAGAACACATTATTTGTAGAGATTTCCAATGGGAGTAGATAATACTGCCATATTTGTGTGTTGTTTGCTTTGTTTCAAGATATATCACTTTATGATTTCCAAATTTTATTGATTCCAAGATGCATTTTTCTTCATTTCTCAAAATTGGGATTAGTCTTAAAATTACAATTCATAGTGGTACATTATAAAAATCGGCGCATCTTGGATTCAATGAAATACGATTTTTTGAAGTTGAAAGCAAAAAACTTAATATTTATTTAACCTCACTTCTTATGATATCTGATGTCTGAGGAAATTAATCTGGTACTTACATTCCTTAGACTTTCTTTTTATAAAAAGTATAAATATATTCAAATAGAAGCAGAAAATTCAGTTACTCTGTTGGTTGAATACTCATCATGATGCCAAATTTCTCTTGATTGGAAAGCATCTGAATTATTTCATGTTTCATAATAATGAAAGTTTCAAGCATCAAACCCCAAAATCTTCAAGTCACCCTCACACCCTCACACCCTCAGGAACAGATATTGGGATACTTAAAAATTCTTGCTTCTAAAGATGTTATGGACCCAGATTAAAGACTAAAATTTCAGAACCCAAAGTTGCTCTGGAAAGCAAAAAGACCTTTATTGCAGGTTTCAGATTGGAGGTATAATGTTCTCCATATGGCTAATGCATTGCAGAGCTGAGCAATTCCATTCAGCATCAGCTGAAGCATCTATAGGTCTAGGATACATCATATTGCTAAGTGAAATTATGAATAATTCCTAGGAAATACATAATGAACAATTTCTCCCCCACATCTATGCCATTATAGCCCAGACCCTAAAGAAATTTCTAATAAGGTCTATTACATTCTCTTTTCTTCATTAGTAGCTACGATAGGTATGCCACTGATATCGGTGTAGTTCAGGATAAACTTGCAATCAAGTGTATTGTGAAGAGTATGCCAACAGCCAATATTAAAATACAGTATACCCAGATGTAGTGATGTGATGTATTTTTTATGTTATAGACCATGAAATTATAGAATCTCCCATAGTTCTGACATATTATTTATCCTCTTAATCATTATAATCACCAGTCTCAACTCATGCCCCAATATCTAAATGATAATGGAAGCAGAATCACAGTATAATCAAGGAACTCTCAAGATTCATTTTCAGAAAAATATGATGCTCACCCTCGCTAAGTAGATTCTTCATTAATTAATAGTGTCATTGATGGCATTACATGACCCACCACCAAGTTTCTGAAAATCTTACTTTATGGCACCGTAAAATTAGAATCTGTGGAAAGTATTGTATGAATAAATAGTCATATTACAGTCAAACAGGAACAATGGTCTCTGAAGAGACTCTTTAAAAATCCCTCAATCTTCTTTGTTTTCAGGAAATGGTTCTTTCTCCTGGGAACTGAATGTATGGGCTGATATTTTCCCTCCAGACTATCACCAAATGCTGCTATGGAGGGGCTTATGGGAGGGACACATACACTCCATTTCACAAGTAGAGTGTTAGATGAATATCATCTTCTCTTTCCCCTGCATTCCGAAAAGGACTTCCGTAGTCCAGGATCTCATCAGCTCACTCCCTGATTATAGCTTGAGTACCAATGAAACAATCTTATATGCTGCTTCTTGCCTAATTACAGAACAAGAATGAAACCCAAATGTCTAGAACAGTGGTGATTTGGTCATAGTAGGTACACAATAAGCGTGTGTTAAATTAATAAATTTTAGGCATTACAAACATAATATGAGCAAGAGAGAGAGAGAAGAAAGAAAGCAAAAATCTTGTTAACCATCACTCACTCCACCCCATAATCTCTTTCTCTTTTATAGGCAGTTTTTCCAATCCTGGGTACAAGTGTGACTTCATCTAATACACACACACACACACACACACACACGGATATATGTGTAACTCATTCTATATCCTGTTCATAACTTAAGTGCCATCTTTCCAAGTCAATGCACAGAGATCTGCTTCGTTAACTACAATGGTTATATGCTAGTCGATAATATTTATGTGATAACCTAATGATGATCATAAAAGTTGATTTTGATGAAGCCTTATTGTACACAATGTTCTAAAGCAAAAACTTGAACGTTACAAAGTATTTGAGCTTTTGATGGGAAATGAGTTTATTTTCTTTTTCATTCTGTCTTCATCGGCCCTCTTTCCTCCTCGCTACTGTAAATAAATTTTATCCCTCATGAAGCTTTCTCCTGATTGCTCCGGGACACAGTCATTCACAGTGGAGAAGAGTTTTCATTCTGGTGGGAGACATGTGTATTGTTGAAAACTGGATCTGCCTTTTCCTGCTTGTGTGGCCATATCTTCTTAAGCCTTGGTATCCCAATCTCATCATGCCGCTTGAGGATTGGAGAATTAACTGCCTGTGAAGTGTTTAGCACAGTGCCTGGCTTGTAGAAATTCCCTACATTGAAGAGACTGACATTGTTGATATAACTCTTACTACAAAATGACTTGTTAGGCGACCTGATGACACTTTCATAGAGCGATAGCCCAGAATAAAGTAATTCCTTCATCAAATAGAAATGAACTCTGCATGCCAACCAATAGTACCAAGGGATAATATATAGCCAGCTGAATCTGCTTGACAATCCTGTGCTATATTGAAGACCGTATTAGCCAATATTACAAATGAGTATGTTTTATTTTATTTTAGAGATAGAGTCTTGCTCTGTTACCCAGGAGTATAGTGGCATGATTTTGGCTCACTGCAACCTCTGCCTCCTGGATTCAGGCAATTCTCTCAGCTCAGCCTCTCGAGTAGCTGGGATTTTAGGTGTGTGCCACCACGCCCAGCTAATTTTTGTATTTTTAGCAAAGACAGGGTTTCGCCATGTTGGCCAGGCTGCCCTCACGTGATCCGCTTGCCTCAGCCTCCCAAAGTGGTGGGATTACAGGTATGAGCCACCACATGTGGCAAAATGATTACCTTTTAGTTGTGTAATTTTCCCATATTTATTTACTTTTATCCTAATTTACAGTCCTTCAAACTGAGTGTCATTTAGGATATGAATTTATGTCTGTCTGACTTCAATTACTCCTTATTAAAATATTTAAATGCTAAACTGTTTTATCTTTTGTCAAGGAAATAAAGAAAATGCCTTATATAAAAATCTGTTAAAAATTGCAAATATTATACTCACAGAAAACAAAATGAATATGATGTTTCGAATATTTTAATTGAGATATGATCCAAGTACCATGCAATTTGCTTATTTGATTACTGTGTATTAAACTTTTCTGTTCAATAGGTTAGTAGCTGTATAGTACACTAATTCTTTAAACATAATTATTGATAGTCTTCTATGTGGCAGACCCTGGGGATAGGGCTAAATGCTATAAATCAGGATTTGTCAACTTCAGCATTATTGCCTTTTTGGGCCAAAGAGCTGTTTGTGATGGAGGGTTAGCCAGTGCATTGAAGGATGTTGAGTGGCATCCCTGACTCCTTTCTGCTAGATGCCAATACTCTCTTTTACCCTAATTGTGATAACCAACAATATCTCTAAGCATTTTCAAATGTCTCTGAGGGGAAAATCAACCCTGTTGAAAACCACTGCTCTAAACCTTGTATTCAGGCTGCGTACAGGCTTGAATGGGCTTGCTTATGATTACACTTTCCATACCTTGGTTTGGTTTAAACTTACATGTATATGTATTCTTGCATCCAGCACATTACCCAATGGAGCCTTGCACCTAGTCTGTGACTATGTAAATATTTGTTGACTCAAATAGTACTTAAGTTTTCTATTCAGCTCTTCATCAACTGGTTCAAATTACCTATTTAGTGCACAACCTAAAGTATATGTGTTAGGCAGTATATTCAAAACCCATAATAATCTCAGAAGTGAGAAAAATTAAATTTCTTAATTTGTATAGTTTGTGCTGTATCCCACACCAATGAATTTATTTATCAACTTACATTTTAAATATATGTATGAGGATGTGGCTGGGGAGCTTCCCTACTCAGCATTCATGCAAAGGAAACAACAAACAATTCAATAATTCAAAAACAAAAGCTACTTTATTGGGATAAATTTTCTTGTCCATATGCTGGATGGCACTTATTAAGGCCTGCCTGCTGGCATTGTTTAGACAGCTCAAAATTTAAGGTCACTTTGTGTCCTCTGCAATGTCATTCCTAGTTTTAAATTTTTGAATGGACATCTATTCACTTACGTGGTTGAGCCACCCCCAGTCTTCAAAGCCCTCTGCTTCCTTTATTGGCTATATCTCATGCTCGTTTTTCTCTTCTGACTGCAGTGAAATGAGCAGAATGTGACCAGAAATGGTTGCTACATCCCTCTTTAACTCAAGACTGAATGATAAAAGCCAAGAAAGAAAACTCCCTTTAAAGTGTGGCCAAGAAAAACTACATTATTCATTATTGGCTGGTTGTAAATGTCCCTGGTAGTATTTTGTACAACTGTTTGAGCGGTTGGATAATCGCAAACTCAGTGCACAGGATTCCCACTTGACATACTTGATAATAATTCCTATCTGGAAATTACACAAGAACTATAATGAGATACCATTACCTAACAGCTACTTTCCTAAATGATTGCATTAGCGAGGTGTAAATCAATAAATGGTGATTAATGAGGTTACATTTCATTTGTGCTAATTCAGTGGTGTTCAATAAAATAAACTTTTGTTGCTTGTACTAGTTAAAATAGAAACATAGCCATAAAATGTTCTTCTTACTCTCCTTTAAACAATCTTCTCTTTTATGATGTATCTAGTTGGGCTTTTGCTGTTGTAACCGGAAGAGGCAAAGAATAACTATTACTGAAAAGTAGATATGTGCAATATTGAGATCATCCTGTGGCCTTTCGTTGCAATCCAACAGGCAAAGGAATAAGAAGTAAGAATACTTTGTTGAGCACTTGCTATGTGGTAGGCCCTATGCAATGAGCGTTACACACTCTACAGTTTTTAACTCTCATAACAGTAATATGAGAACATGGGGAGGACACTCAACTGCATTTGTCATTATGGAGGAGAAAATTACAACCACAAGGCAATATCTCAACCTGTCAGGATGGCTGAAATAAAAAAGACAGAAGACAGCCTTCAGTGATGATAATATAGAATAATGGGGACTCTTATATACTGTTTGTGGGAGTGTAATTTGGTACCACCACACTGGAAGGCTGTTTGGCAGATCTCCTAATGTTGAATATACACATATTTTATGACTAACTACTTTCTTTCTGAAGTATATACCCAAATAGAAATGTGTACATATATTTACTACATACATAAAAATATATAATAAAAATACGTATGGTGAAATAGTTAAAATAGCTCCAAGCTAGAAACTAAATACATACTTATCTATATAAAACAGGTAATAAATTAATATATTTACAAAAGGGAATACTGTGCAACAATGTTAGTGGACAATTGTAAGTACATGCAGTAACAAGAGTGATCCTCCCAGATGTATTATTAAGAGAAAGAAGCCAGAGAGAAAAGAGACCAAATTGTATACATATAAATATGAAATTAAAAACAGGCAAAACTAATCTGTGATGCTAAAAGTCATGAGAGTGGTAAATGTTGGTGAGATGGTATTGATCAGAAATGAGGAGAAAAATACCTGTTGTTTCTTGATCTGTGTACTGTGTATATATAGGAGTGTGTTCACTTTGTAAAAACTCATTGAATTGTATATTTATAAACTACACACCTTTCTATATGTGCTATAATTCAGTAAAAACACTTTACTAAGACATTTTGAGGTATCAGGGACTATTATTTTCCTCTATTTTAGAGATGCAGATATACACGTTTAAAGAAGTTAAGTAACTTTGCTAAGGTCATGAAAGGAGGATTTGAATATTGGCAGTCTGACCACAAATCCCTTGCTTTTAATGGCCACTCTGGACACAACACAAGAGAGGTTTAGTTTTGTTCCTGTCTTCAATTATTATCTTTCACCTCTGATTATTCAGAGTTGAAGGAATGGAGAGAATGAAGCAGGTTCATTAGGGACCTTCTATGCTCAAAACTTCCCCTGAGTTTTCACACTTGGTGAGGCCTGGGAAAGTAACTGACTCTGACCACAAGCAACTCCATTGACACCAGAAGTATCAACATCCCCTGTGTTTTCATTTGGTAAATGACATGCTCAGTGGTAAGTAATACATGTCCCTCCAGGTTTGATCCCAAGAAGAGAAATCTAAAGGTGAAGACCTGTACACACATGTAGTTGAATGTCTTGGAATATGGAATAAAGCACATAGGGATTGGAAGAGCTTCTAGTGAGATCAGTATAATGGAAAATGAGCAGATTTTGAGGGCCCTTCAGAGGACACTGGAGATATAAAGAGGAGGGAAATAAGGCAAGTTTCTTAATATTGCCGATACAGGAAGCCGCTATAGGCATTGCATTGAGAACTAAGGTAATGATCCTTCAAGTGAATAATAAAAAGTAGTGGTTACACTGTCCTATGCTATTTTAATGGCGTAGTCATTGGGTAATGGTGTTGGGCAACAGCATGCATCAACACACATTAAAAATGCAGATTTTTGGTGCTACTCTCAGTGGTCCCTGTCTGAAGTGGAACCCAATAATCTGAACGTGTTGAATTCTAATTTCAGTAATTCATGCACCAGTGATGCTTTGAAAAGCACTGGTTTAGTGAGGTGTTATGAGAAAAAAATATCTGCAGTGGGTTCTATTGCTGTTACATGTCCTGGAGGTAAAAGGGTAAGAGAAAAACAGAATGGCAGAAGGAGTTAATTCATTTCTCAAGCAACCTTTTTGCAGGTTAAATTTTAATCTAGTTTTAAATTGCTTTACAAATATGACTCTGATTAAAATATAAGGAAACCAAGAACAAAAGAAAGAGTAAAATAAATTCCAAGTAATCCACGGTATGCAAACCAAATTTATTTCTTAAGTACACCCTTCCACACACATACACACAATTTCTTAAGCCCTCCAGGCTTTCTAAAAATTTTAGTATGATGGATATCCTGAAGTTAATTGAAGAAATAATTTAAAATGAGTGTTGATATATTCTGGGAGTTGAAAAAAATGATAGCAACACCAATGTCTTAGAATTTCAAAGTACAACATAAGCTTATACCTCTTCTATTTTATACATATAGCAGTAGAAAATACCACTTTTTCCTACATTATACTACTTATGATTACTGTATGGTTATTTCTGTACCCTAGGAAATTAGTATCTAATTTAAAATTTAATCTAACTTTATCCTATATGATTATTCTCATACAAAAATTTAAAAATGTTAATATGTTTTAAAGAGTTCTGCTGTCCTGAATAAAGTTACTAGCTAACTAGATATGAAGTTGTATATCTACAATTAAATTTTGGCCTGAATTGTTAGCATATTTGTTGATGGCTTATAGTGACTTTCTGTTAGCACCCAGGTCTTGAGATCCTGAGATCTGGGTGCTAGCCGAAAGTCACTATAAGCCATCAACATAACCAGAGAATGTGCCATGCTATTATATTATACATGATTTAGAGAGAAATCTAGAAACATCTGTCCATATATAGTAACATAAATAATAGGAGAAGATGCATTAACAATTTAAAAATTTGTCTCATGTTGCTTAGATTTTAAGGGTCTCAAAAATCTAGGTTGTGAACTTCTGCTTCTGGGTCGGATGTAGTAGGTTACAACAGATGAATATCCCCACTAACAATTAGACAAATCCAGATAAATTTCAAAAGTAAAGATGTTAGTGGGCAAATGAACCCAGAATAATCAAATTTGGAGATTTGAGGGCTCTCAAACAGACAGCTCGTTTATCCATACATTGATGAGTGTAAGAATGTATGAGATGCCAAAGAAATAGACTAAAAGATCCTGAAAGGGAGAGTAAAAAAAATTCCATAATCTTGCAAACTTAAGAGACAAAAAGATTCTGGGAAAGAAGGCCTGAAACAAATTGGGCAACAGATTAGAATCTTAGAAGGAGGCTTCTTATGGAACAGCTCATCAGCTTATTATCTCACCTCTTACTGGTTCTCCTTCTCTTGAATTTTAGTCTAACTGATTTTTGTTGCTTTCTGATGTCTATAAAAACATGGCTTTTGAAATTTACCCAGATTTGTCTAATTGTCTTATGGAGTAACAAGATAATTTTCCAACTTACGTGACTTGGGGCTAGGTACTGATTCTAGATTCAACCGAAGCTGAAAACCTAGAAAGATAGCCTTGAGGGACATTTTGGCATTTGTGTGGTCTGACAAAAAGGTTGAAAGCCCGAGGGCCTCCAGTACATGATCTTGATATGTTTACTAAGTTTTGAAGCTGCATGAGGCAAAAAGTCAAAGAGCCAAGCTGAACATTTTTACAGGGCAGAACTGCATCTTCCACAGAGATACGTGGATGTGCAAAAACTATAGCCCAGCCCCAATCTAGTTCATTCCATAACTTCATCTAGCCAAGCAGCCCATTACACTATCTGCCTAAACAGGGGAAAGAGGAATTTTCTTTTGTGGAAATGAATATCATCTAAAATTTCTACAGTTTTAAAACATGTACAATGTCTCACATACAGTTAAAAATGATTATATGTGAGAAAAGGAATTGCCATAAACAACAACCAAGAGAAAAAATAGACAATAGAAACAAGCCCACAGATAATCCATATGCTGACATTAGCCAAGTCTTTAAAATAGCTATGATTGATATGTTCAAGGAGAAAAAGATAGACAAAATAAGAAAAGGAAAATTTCAAAAGATATATTTGAAGCATAAACAATGACTAAATGGACAGCTTAGCACTAAAAATACAATATCTGAACTTAGAAACTTAGTGGATGAATTTAAAAGTAAATTGGACATAGTGGAAATTAGAATTAGGAAACTGAAGACAAGTCAATAAAAGACACTTAAAATGAGACATAACAAGTAAAAATAATGGAACAGAAAAGTGCATAAGAGGAATACAAAACAGATAAAAGTTCTAGAATGCATAGAATTGTCATCTTAGAAGGAGAGAGGAGAAATACGAGTTCCCAAGCAAATAAAAGATAGCAACTCATATATTCAAGAAGCTTATTAGGGAATGCAAAAAGATGAAAAAAGAAAATCCTATAAACTTAAATTGTGAGTATGAGAACGGGACAGATCATGCTATAGCCAGCTTTGTGTCTTTCAGCATTGTGGGGGCCAATTGAAGAGATGCTTAACAAATCTTTTTTAAAGTAATTGCTTCCTGCATAGCCTTCTACCACCACCACTATGTTGGCAAATGTTTCTGTAGGAATTACAAAACGTGATTAAACCTGTGAATCAATTATCTCCTAGAATTGTGGAATGCTCTTATGAAAAGGGACCTTAGGAATCCTTTAGTAAAATAGTTTCAAATCGAACTTTGCCAGTTCCCAGGACTTTGATTTTGCTCAATTGAAGAGGGCAATGTTGGGAAATAATGACACTGTGCAGGTGGGCTCTGGGGCACCCATTCTTGCCTTATTCAAAGTTACACTGCTTCTATCTATTTTACTGTTTGCTCTCATATTTTATTTGAAAGAAGTATTCTTCAGATAAAAAAAGGATTGTGAAATTATGAAGCTATTGCACCCCCCCCCTTATATTACAGACAATATAATTGAGGCCTGAAGACACAATGCGACCCTCTCAAGGTTACATTGCTAATTAAAGGCAGAACAGAGACCAGATTAAATGTCTCTTGTATTCAGGTTCATGGCCTCTTCTAATACATTACACTACTTCTCCTCCTAAATATTTATGCGAAAAAGGTATTTTTGCAACATAATCATTAAGAACATGGTATTTTTCACCATATTATTTGAATATTTGTTCTTTTTTTTTCCTTCTTCTTTTTTTAAAATATAGAGTCTCTTTCTGTTGCCCAGGCTGGAGTGCAGTGGTATGATCTTGGTTCACTGCAGCCTCTATCTCCTGGTTCAAGCGATTCTCCTGATGCAGTCTCCTGAGTATCTGGGACTATAGGCATCTGCCACCACACCCAGCTAATTTTTGTATTTTTAGTAGAGGCAGGGTTTCACCATGTGGGCCAGGCTGGTCTTGAACTACTGACCTCAAGTGGTCTGCCCACCTTGGCCTCCCGAAGTGCTGGGATTACAGGTATGAGCCACAGCATCCAGCCTGAATATTTGTTCTGAACTCCTATAAACCCATTTTCTTGCTCTCAGAAACCAGACCTACTTGAATATCATTGTTCCTTCCACACTTTTCCTCTATTTCCATCTATTTTTTCCCCGTCCTAGCTTATAATTGCTTGAATGACGTGGCCATAAGCTTGCAACATCACGGTGTGATTATGCCCTTCTTGGTTCGTGATACTACTTCCTGATCTCAATTTTAGGTTCAAGTCTAGCTCAAGATCCATTTATTCTAAACATTTTCTGAATAGCATCACGGGGTAGTCTCTTGTTACTTAAATTTTTCCAAGTAGTTAGCAAACTTTTATATATTTTCCTTTGCATTATCTTAAAATTAATACCTATTTCAAAAAAATTAATCTAATAATCTCAACAAATACTTGGACAAAATTCAAAATATGTAGAAGGTTATAGAATGATAGGTAAGTTGCCATCTCACCCTGTCCTCCAGACTACAAATTCATCGGTTCAGAGATTAAGGATTTTCTGTGGGCAATTCTATTGGTAGTTTATATATAAGACAGCATATAAATATATGTTTTACCATTTATCTACACAAATGGGAGTATACTTTAACACTGTTATGCATCTTGCTGTTTTCATTTAACAACATTCTTAGAAACAACTCCTTAATTATACTCACAGAGTTGCTTCTTCTAACGGCTGCATAGTACTCTATTGTGTGAATGTGCTGAAATGTATTTAACTTGTCTCCTATTAATGGATATTTAGGTTGTTTCCAACGTTTTTATATAGCAGGAAGTGCTGCAATGAATAGCCTGCATTTTGCCTGTATATGAGAATGTCCTAGAAGTGAAATTGTTACGTGCATTTTTGGATAGATATTGCTACATTGTTCTCCAAGGAGTTTATAAAAGTCATGAAAGCATCCTTAAAATGCTTCTAACAATTTATACTCACACCGTTGCTAACAGATTGGTTATAAAACCTTTTTTATTTTAACCAATATGCTATGTGAAAATGGTATCACACTAATTTGCATTTATCTTATGATGACTGTACATGAGCATTTTTTTCCAAACGTGTTAGTTGTGTTTCCTGTTCTTTTGTCCATTTTCCTATTACATTGTAGATATTCTTCATATTGACTTATAGGACTATTATAGTTATTAAAATTAGCCATATACTGTGATATGAGCAGAAAAATATTTCTCAATTTGTTCTTTATCTTTCAACATTTTGATATTATTTTGTCATGTGAATTATATTCATGCTTGTGGAACAGAATTTATCATTTTTTAAATGGCCCCTGAGTTTTTGATCATATGTAGAAGTCTTCTACTCTCTAACTCTAAGATTATATAAATATTTTTAAAGGTCTACACTTTCATTTAATATTTTAATAATTTTATTTTGTAAGTTTTAGTTTGAACAATCTGGAATTTATTTTGCTGTAAGCTACGAGGTAGTGATACAGCTTTGTTTTCTTCCTGATACTACGTGTGAGTGTAAGAGTTTTTTTTTTTATCGTTACTTTTCTATTAGGCTGTAACTTAACATCAGAAACATTATTATTGTTTTACAATTGGCATGGTACTGAGCATAAGTTTGGTTCTCAATAAATGTTTATTGAACTGAAATGACACAGACCACGTAATACTATAGTGATAAGCATCAATAAAAAACATGGATGTTAGATCAATTTCATCTTATAACTTCCTTTTTTCAAGCTCAAATGAATAATTTAATTGATTCAATTTTCTAAATTTCCAGTTAATGTTAGAATACTTATTTTCCATAAACAAGTTACCTTCTCAAACATGCTTATTTTTATTTGTATTTGTTATTTTCTCATCAGAAATATATTTTTTAATGAGGAACTGTCCATGACTTGCAAAAAATTAGTCAAAAAAGAGAAATTCAAGCCAGGACAATGCAAATCATCTAAGTTTCCTTAGAAACATTTAGAGAATATTTTTTGTCTCTATGCTTATGTTACTTTCTCACCATTCTCTCCAATATGTCTGCTACAAAACAGGAAAAACCCCTTTCGAAAAGCAAACTTTATCTAATAGATAAAGAATAAAGAAATCATAATGAATATATGTTTTAATTAGAAAAATGGCTTTATGAGTTAAAAAGAGACAATAGTGACCATAAGTTACTAAAGTCCCTGGGCACCAGCCTCAACACCCATCAATATTTTATGCATGTTTTATTTGCCTATTTATTCCACAGTTCAATAAAAATTACATGTTGCTATGGAAACATGAAAAATCACAGATACTTGCTCTACTCAGAGGTATAGCATTTCACTTTCTTAATGAAACACACACATCATAAGGGCTTAAGCCTCGTATTTGGTCATAATGTAAGATTTGTTATAGAATGATCAGTTAGTTACTTTTGGTATTTGTACTGATTTAGCAAATGTGATAGAAGTATTACATAAAAAATAAAACGTAAAAAAAAGCATAGATGGAGAATAAGGTGAGTAACATCTCTGTCTTCCTAAAAGTATAAAGATATTCTTTTGTATTTTGAAGAATAGCATCTAGAATAAGACTTAGTGTGGGTAACATAAGATTCGAATAAAAGAGGAAAAGACTGACTACTCACTTTCTTTAGTAGAGGGGGTCAGAAGTGTTGGTTTCATGAAACATAAAGCCCCACCCTCCTTGAGCAGACATGTTTGGACTCTCCTGTGTTTTTCAGAATCCATTCCAAGGGGACAAAAAATTCCATACCAAGATTTCCTGGTGCCCGCCATTGGTGCAAACATTACCTAGTGATGTCTGCACAAGTGTCAGAGAGGTGGAGAAATCCTTCAAATCTGTTAAATGTGGAATAAAGAGGAGAATAACTTGAATTAAATTTCTGTCCCCACTTGAAATAGACTCTGACTGTGCCTCTGTACCTGGCCCTGATTTTTGCATGAAAATATTCCTTTTGTCCCTATCTGGTGCTAGCCTTCAAAAAGGAATAGGGTTTAAAAAGCAGGAAATAATGTGAGATTTTAAGCAAACAGTTCAATATTCTTTTAGAATGCTCTCTGTATTCAAAAGCACTTTGATTTATATCTTTAGGAGTCTTTGAAACTGTACCTCTTTTAAAAGAACATCCCTGATTTTGGGTCTTTGTTCCTTTATGAGCTTTGTCCCTGATTTCTAATATAGAGACCCAAGAGGCATGTTGTTAAAGGAAGGAAAAATAATTTTTACAAAGCTTGGCAAACTGTGTTAAATATGCTTTGAAAATTAAGTTTAATATAAAGTTCAGTATAACCATCACCATTGAAAGTATTGTCTGTGCTAAATAACTCTTCCAATAAAAATATCCTTTGTTTTCCTGTAATGTAATTAAAAGTGAACCCAAAAGGACAGCAATAAATCAAGGTGCACAAAAGCAGAAAAATATTATAATTAATATTTAACATAAGTTTTGATTGCTTTTAGAGTAAGTATTAAAAATATCAATTAGAATATATATTCAAAGTTTTCTTCCTTTCCCATTACACAGTGGAAGGGGCTATTTTTAATTCTGGATACTACACACCAAATAATACATGGCCCCTAATTAAATAAAAGGCTGCAATTGAATTGAGAGTTTCTGCTGATGTCATACATAATGAGAGCACAGCTCCAGCTATGAATGAATGGCAGCCGAACCCTGAGAATGAATTACAATGTTAGCATTCAATCAGAGACTAGGTATTGTTATTTGTAATAGATGTAAAATGATTATTATTATTTTTAAATACAGACAAAGGAAAGAAAATTTGAATTCAAAAATCTGAGACGAGGAGGCAAAAAGATTAGAAAGTATGTGATTAAAGTGAATACACTGTATTGGAAAATGAAATGTACAAATTTACCAGTGAATAATTGCTTTATATATTATATGTAGATAAATAGCTAGGTATAACCATATCCATATCTATGTGGGGATAGATGTGTGTGGAAAGCCTCTAAAGAGAATTAGACTTTCAGTTTGCAGGCATTTATTTTAAAATATTAAAAAGGAACTTATGATACAATGAAAAGGTAAAATGGTATGTATTTACCTTATCTAAGATCTGCACAAAATGCTATGATTTACAGCCTCTAACAGAACATATCAAAGACTTTCTTTCAGAATCTTATTTTCAGAGGCACATTTTAATCTCTGCCTATGGTAAATTAAGTATGTAAATCTAATATAGCTAATTATTTATTGTGGTAGAGTATTGACAATATGCTTTACTTAGTATAATGTACGGATAATAATATGTTTTCTGCTTTAAATGCTTTCAAGCTAAAGTAGACAATGTCTTCACCTCTTTCCTCTTTTTTCCCCACTTCCTACTTTCTGTGTCAGATTATCACTATAACACAGGTGTTTAGTGATTCCTAGAGCTCATCTTTTCTTCCCCAAAACTTTTGTTGGCCCCCTGTCTTACTGCCATGTGAGAAAAAATAGACTATCTTCAGTGTAAGAAACTTTTAACTCTTGAAAAAAACTGCAGACATTGCATTTAAAGCACCAAGATAGACATACAGTCTGGAAGTTTTGAGGGAAACTGGCAGACAGAGTAGGAGTTTTGAGACAATTTTAGAAAATTAATATAAAATTAAGGTATTATTTGGTAAACATGAGGAAAAGTAATACAACAAAGAGGTAATGTGTGGAAAAATTCCTTCAGTTTTGTAGAACCAGTGTTTCCAAGTTGTGATATTCATCATTTGAAAATATTACTAGGATAACAAGTTGGCTTGCTAGGTTTCAGTTACTTGTCAATATCACCAATATAGAACATAGAAATTAGGACATAAGCAAAGTTTCCTGAAAAGACAATTGCTCTACTATAAGTCAGTAACATTCATGCCATATGTTCTCAAAGTTTAATGTGCAAGAAATCACCTTTAGTAGCTGTAGAGAGCATACTTTGGCACTGTTTTTAATTGTGTGACCTTAAAACATTTCCCTATCCTCTCTATGTTTCAGTGTCTATAAGGTGGAGATCATAATACCCATCTCTAGCATGGTAAGTTTAAATTAGTTAATATATGTGGAGGCTTAGAGTACTGCCTCGGCTGTTCATATTAATCATTAAATGGGTGATAATTATGTTAATAATTAGTGTTATATTAATATAATTATGTTAATAAGCATTAATTAGGCTAATATTAAGTAAGTGCTGAGGAAATGAAGAGGGATCCCATTGACGTATCTCAAGTCCTTTTTATTTTTAAAAAAACCTTTATTTTGAAGTAATTTCAGACTTACAAAATTACTGCAAAAAGTGCAGAAAATTTTCTCTCATTCTGTGTCTCTTAACAATAACATCTTATATAACCACAATACAATGATTGAATCAGGAAATTCACATGATACAATGTTATTAATCAATCTAGAGGACCTGCTCACATTTTGCCAATTGTCCAATGAATGTCCTTTCTTCTCATCCAAAATTCCGCATTGCATTTGGTTGTCATGTCTTCTTAGTGTCCTCCAATTGGGATCGATTCTCTAGGCTGTCTTTGTCTTTCATGACTGACACTTTTGAAGAGTATTGGCTAGTTATTTTATAGAATGTTTCTGTCTTAGTTTCCTATCACTGCTGCAACAAATTACTACAAATTTAGTGCTTTAGAACAACAAAAATTTCTTTTTACTGTTTTAGAGGTCAGAAGCCCAAAATAAGTCTTATGCATCTAAAATCAAGGTGTCAAGAGGGTTGAGTTGTTTTTAAAAGTTCCAGGGGAGAATCTATTTCTCATCTTTTCCACCATTTAGAAGGTACCCACCTTCCTTGGCTTGTGGCTCCATGTCCCTGCAACCTCTCCTTCCATCATCACATCTCCATCTCTGAATCTGACCTGATACCTCTCTTTGATAAGGACCCTCATGATGACATCAGGCTAAGTGTGTGTTAATCAAGCATAATCTTCCCATCTCAACATCCTTAACATAATTATACCTGAAAAGCCCCTTTGCCCTGTAAAGTAACATATTCACAATTTTCAGGAATTAGGACGTAGGCATCTTTGGGGGACCATGATTCTATCTACTACAGTCTCAATTTGAATTTGTCTGACATTTCCTCATATTTAAATAAAAGTTACATGTTTTTTTGGATGTAATAAAATAAGTGATATTGCGCCCCTCTCAGATCATTATGCTGCTTTGCCCTTTTTTTTTTAAAGAGACAAACAAGAAAGATTTACAATCCTTGAACCCACAATTCTAAAATTGGAAAAGCTCTGAAAACCCGATTTTTTCTTTCCGCAAATTCAGCACAAACTCATTTGGCAGGAAAACCTGACCTAAGCCGACATAAGTCACTTACGGTTTTTATTTATTTTACTTAGTGGGAATAGTCATATGATTTTCGGCAGAGTTATTAATGTGTCTGATAATGAGGTGTTGCCTGCAACTGTACTAAGGGAGGTGGGGGATATTTTATGTAACGCACGCTTCTTCCACTGAATTACTTCTGTAAATCTGAAGAATCGTTAAACATTATTAACTCAAGGGTTTCATATACAGGATTGTGGACCTGTATATTTGAACACAATTTAAAGAGCATCTTCGTTGAACAGAAAGTATATCACGTACTTCCATTACTTAAATTGCTAACTTGTCCACTTGAAAAAAATGCAACAACGTATGAATACATATATGATGTTTGAGTGGTATAAACCAAGAGAATTGCTAAATTAAGTGTCATAGGCATTCTTTGACATTGAAAAAATGTACCTCAAGAAAATGTACCAAGTGCTGAGAGCTATCTTGTATCTCTCACGTATTTTTTTAAACAAAACCATCTTCACTAAAATATCTTTATAAATAGTCTATTTCAGAAAATATATAGAAATATATAAGACAACTGTGACTGATATAATATCTTTTATAGAATCAGTTTTGTAAATTTTTAATTGTAATTTTCAAATTTTCATTTATTTTGTTTTCATTACTAATTGAACTCAGCAAATATGACTGACAAAAAGTAAATAATATATTTATTCTTGTCCTAAGTTTACTTTTAATTTTATGGAGGAATCAATGAATTCAATTTTATTAATCCCCAAATGCAACTTTGAGGAAGATTAAAGGCAATTTTATAAAAAACATTAAAAGTTACAAGACCATGTCAGGCACAGTGGCTGATGCCCAAAATGGGAGGCTGAGGCAGGAGGATCCCTTGAAGCCAAGATTTTGAGACCAGCCTGGGCAGTATGGTGAGACTCTGTATCTGCAAAAAATTTAAAAATTAGCTAAGTCTGGTGGCACGTGCCTACTGACCCAGCTACTCGGAGACTGGAGCAGGGGGGTTGCTTGAGCCTGGGAGGTTGAGGTTGCAGTGAACGGTGATTGCACCACTGCACTCCAGTCTGGGTGATGAAGTGAGACTCTGTCTCAGAAATTTAAAAAAATGCATATATATATATATATATATATATATATATAGAGAGAGAGAGAGAGAGAGAGAGATAAAACCATACCAAAAAAAATACATTTTGCAGAAAATACTAATATCAGCCATGTTTCTCCAAGAAGCTGTGGCTTCTTTTCAAAGAATATAATATTTTAGGACTATATTGCTACTCATTGTTCAGAGATCTTTCCAGTAGAGCTAGAAAATATATTTTATTTATACATACAGATGTACACATATAGAATATTAAAATAGTATATGACAATACATAATATTTGTAGTATATATTATCCTTAAATATATAATTCATTTTATATGAGTTATTATATATTTAAATATTATACTTAAGTATTAATAAAATATTAAATATATACTCTCTATAGAGAGAAAGATAATGAGTATACTTAAATATTTTTTATACATGTAAAACATTTCATTAATATCTTAAGACTGTTTTGTGCTGATTAATAAATTATGCTTTCATCATATTAAAAAAGCACCTGATGGTCAGTCCTGTGGACTTTCAGAGACAGGCTACAGTAGCAAGGCACTAGTATTTGGAATTAGGAACAAGGGCTCAACTGGAGAGTTAGATCACATGGGTATAATATTTAGTGCCACAATTTACTACCTATATGACCTTTGGAAAATTAAATAATCTATAGGCTTCAGGCCCCACATATATAAAATGATAATAAACATAGAAAGTAGAGGTTTTGTTTTCAACTTTTATTTTAATGGGGTACATGTGCAAATTTGTTATCTGGATATATTAAATGATGCTGAGGTTTGGAGCAAAAAAAAAAAAAACATAGAATGCCTCACGAGTTCATACTGATGTTTTCCATTTTTAATCTGGGGCTATAGGCTTTCTTAACTTCTGGTGTATTTCTTCTTACATGCAGAGAATCCTGGAATCTTGATTCTGGTTCTCAAGGACATTCCATAATTTCTCATTTGCTTTATCCCACATTACAAATGCCACTCTCACAGAAGAACAATACTAATTCTACCACCAGCAACTATAATTACAGAACTGGGCAAGTAGCTTTTTGCAAAAACTCTCCCATTCTTTCATTTCTTTAGTTATGCTATGTCTACATTGTTACAGCGTGCCATTTTAGTTCTACAAGTACATATATACATATTCACAAAAATCTTTTGTTAATGTCTCCCTGGTCATTCTGGTTGTCAGAAGCTCCCTTGGCTGCTGTACAGATGCCTGTAACTGACAGATCTGGTGGTTTTTATTGTTTTTTCTTTATCTTCTTGCATTTCGGGGCTTGTGTTAATACATTGTCACTTAGGTTTATTGCAAATACTGTCTGTAGGATTCTGGTTTTGCTGTCTAGTTGCTCTGTTGTTTCTACATGGGAGTTGAGGAAGATCTCAAAACTACACTGCCCTTACAATGGACATCTCCAAATTCTGTCCTTGGTGTTTTTCATGCATTATTTCATTTAATCTTTACCATAAACCTAGTAACCAGTCTTAATGCCCTTACTTTAAAAACATGAAAACTGAGGTCTTAGATATGATAAGTACTGATGTAAGATCAAACAGCTAATTGTTGATGTAAAAGGTATTTGAACTCAGGTGTATCTTACTCTGTAGTCCATACTCTTAACTCCTATCCTGCACTGCAATAGTTTCATACATGACATAAACATCATCTTATTATCAGATAGATTAGGGCCTTGCAGCTTTTGAATCAGTTCAGCTTTTCAAAGAAATGTTTCAATGCACTCTCCAAGTTGCAATAATCTTATAACACTGTATATATAATTGTACGCATAAACTATTTTCTTTCAGAACTTTTCTGTAATCACAAAAGCAATTTCCATTGGATTACTTTTTAAAACTCCTTCATAAATGCTTTATGTTACCAGAAAATAGACTGCTTTCAGCAAGCCTCTACTCAATACTAACAATAGAAAGTATCATTTGTGGACAGAGAACAAGATAAATGGTCAGAATTCCTAGGCTTCATTCTTGATTCTGTCATCAGCATACTGTGTGGCCTCCTGAAAGCCTATTTAGTTGTATGATTATAGGCTCCTTCAACACTAACGTTAATTCACTCCTGCAAAGTTAGTCTCTGGTATCTAATGTCTTTTGACATCATCCTGAGACAACAGTTGGAACAAATATGATAAGAGGCACATAATGGATTATGTATCGATGACATAAAGAGGCACGCATAATAAAGAGTGGAAAATAAATTCTAAGGAAGTATGACAATAAAGGGATTGTTTTGTTCCATCAATAAGAGGGAAAAAGGCATTTTTATTTTCAAAACTCTATTCATAGACAAGAGTTTTATCAATAAACTAATTTCTTGGATAGCTTTGCTTGGAATCTGAGATGGATTTTTATGCATGAGAAACATTCATGGAAAATACTCTGTTTGCAACTTCACATTTATGGTTGGCAACAAGAGTGCAAAAAAAAAAAAAAAAAGAAAGAAAAAAGAAAAAAAATCCAAGGTTACAGAGAAGGAACTGATTTTAAATACATGTCTATAAATATACAGATATTTTGTTCCCTAGGAGTTGAGCAGTGGATTA
This sequence comes from Cebus imitator, assembly GCF_001604975.1. Classification (NCBI taxonomy): domain Eukaryota; kingdom Metazoa; phylum Chordata; class Mammalia; order Primates; family Cebidae; genus Cebus; species Cebus imitator. The sequence goes on along the minus strand of NW_016107462.1, from coordinate 4,203,684 downwards.
AATGTTAAGGGCTAAAACTGTAGAAAAGGCCAGGGAACAGTGGGGAATTCTCATGCATTTTCCCTTCAAAGTCTTGATTTTTCATGGAGCTGTTCTGTATATATGTAAGGACAATAAAAGGTAAATCCTTGCCCTGGAATATTCTTCCTCTTCCCCTCCCCCACCTCAGAAACATGTTTTTTAAAGTCTGTTTTTTAGAATTACTATACGAAATTCTTTCATTAATAACATATGCCTGTGCCCAATTATACAGAATAAGGAGACAAATCAATCTCTCTGGTTTAGATTCTTTCAAAGTGACCTAAAACCTTTATCACACTAAGGTTTTCCCTAGGTACAGACATGGAATAGGAGATAACCAACAGGAGAAACGCCTAAGAGAGTAAAGGGCCCAGAGATCATTTGAAGTCTGCCGTGTAATGCAGCCTGTCAGATGAACTAGCCATCCTTGACTTTCGCCTTCAATTGCAAGCTCACAATCCAGAAAACATCCCACGTAATAGGATGAAGGTTTTATAGTGTTTTTATACTAAGTATGTGAGAGGAAAAAATAGTAATAGAATCACTTCATTTCATGAACATGGCAAACCATGTTAATTCATTATAATTTGAGGCTAATTACGTGTGGACGACACTGAATAGCAGTAATTATTTTAGATCCAAATCACAGTGTCTTCAAGCTATAAGACAGGCAGGGAGAACACGACCTATACTAAGATTTCTAACTGGCTCCTAAGTTCAGTGCTCCTCTGAGGCCACATTTCAATATCTAAAAGTTTAGATGCTCTTGGGTTGTAGCGTGGTGAGGAGCAGGTGGGGGAACAAGAGACTATCTTCACCTCTTCCTCATAAAAAAAAAAAAATTGGTCCCATCCTTCTGTCTCTTGGCATTTCTTCTCTTCATTTGTTTCCTTAATATCATGTAGAAAATACTTGCTTCTTAACCACTTGATTGTTGCAACTTAACATTTTCTAGGCAGTGTTACAAATAGGTAAATCTCAACTTTAGTTATGCAATCTCATTAAGTTTAGAACCAACGTGTCACTTACTTATGGAATAAAACAAGCAGAACAAGAGCATAGTACACGAGAGAGGCACCTGTTGATAAAACGTGAGCTTGGGTAAAACTTTGAACATTGTATCTGCTTAGAAAGCAGCTAGATGGATATTAACAAGTTCCCAGTAACCAAATAATCAACAGGATGACAAAAGATGGCACAAAATAAGGAGAGGAAGAGTGAAATTATTTTTCCTAGAGCTGGCTGTTGTTTGTAAAATCAAGCCTATGCCCCTAAAATTCCCATGTAATATGTCCATAGGAGATATAATACTTCCATAGGAGAAGCAGCTTTCTTTCCACTGGGACATTGCCCCTTATCCACATTGCTCTGTTATTGTGGGATTATTAATGGTTATGAATTACTTGAATAGACACAGCATACTTGGTGACATCTTTAGCCCTATAAAGGAGTCAGAGCCGTGTATTAAAAATTTCCTGCCCGTAAGGAGTTTGCACTATATTAAAAAAATAAGGCCAGTTTATCCCTAAATTATCATTCAAACCAAATGTCAAGTATCTTAAAAGTAAGATAAAACAAAATCGTATGGAAGCTGAGAGATGAAGATAAAGTCTACTGAGAGCATTTTTCCTCTTAGTGGCTTGGAGGGAAATTATTTACTCAGGATGGCACTTAGTTCTGTGTTATTCTATGTCGCTAATGTGACAGGGAGAAAAAAACATAATGACTCTCCCCTTTGTCTCTTTCTTTGACTTGAAAGGTAGATTCTTTGTCCTGTGCATCTCCAGAATTCTTTCTGTGTTGATCTGAATTTAATGGTGGAAACATGGAATTAAAGACAGAAGAGATGTCTGGGAGCAAAATGCCTTACAAAAGAAAGGGCACAGAGATCCACGTGTAAAGTTTTCCTAAATGGTCTATATTTTTCCCACTAGAACTTCTCCTTTTTTGTTCCAGATTGGGAACGCTGGGAACAGGATACTCTTCTAATAAATATCTCTTGCTCCTAATGGTTCGGTGTCAAATTTCTGTTGCTTTTGAGAGTAACAGCATGCAACACAGGACTTTTAGGTGGGTAGGTGAAAACCTAGATTAAGTGGATTTTAAATACCTCAGTGGCATTGGATGTTCAGAGTTAGAAGAGTCTTTGGAAAGTATAACTACTGCAGCCTTTTTCAAATTTTTCTGCAGAATCCTAGCATCTAAGGCAGGTTATGAGTAGGTGAGTGGATACATAAGGAGGAGGTTATGTGGATTGGACTCTGGGACCCTGCCCTCAGTTCAACCAGAACTTATGAGTTTGGCTTTCTCTGCTATATATACTAGGGTTCCAGATAAGATCATTGAAAAGAAAGGTATTATGGCTAAAAAGGAAATATTTCAACACTATCGCGTTCAACCAGCGGTGTCATAGAGGTTGAGTGAGCTGAGACTCGATCTCAGTTAGCTCCCTTTTGACTGCCCATGACTGCTCTTTCAAGTTCATCCTCAAATAAGAAGGTAAGTTGCTTGAAGATATGTAAGGAATTAAACTGGGTTCAAATGATTAGCTTTGGATTCATTGATTATATTTAATACTGGCATCCCTGTTATCACCAAGTGCTGTGTTTTCTGTGTGTTTGACTACAGCAAAGGGCTATACACATATTTGCTGAATCATATGGAGAGTGTTTGTGCATTCATACCTGACAAATAAAATGTAAAATTCTATTCTCCTCTTTCAAGTATCAATCTCCTTGCATCAAGGCTGTACCTTTGCCTCTTGAATAGCTGCTTCTTCCTTTTCATCAAGACGTCTCTCAAGGACTGCTGGCCATCTCAGAGGAAAGCCATATTTGCCTTCTTTACTGGAGTACTGAATCTTGGAACAACAGGCTCTATTTTTGTCAGATACTTCATGATTCCTCATCATAGAGAAATACAGTATGATCCCTGACCTCATCACAAGAATGCTGCAACAGCTACAGAGAAAAAGACAGGTTAGAGAAGAGTAGTCTTGGCAAAAGGGATGAAAGTGGGAGCATTGATTAGATTATTGTTCCTAAGACACAATCTCAGAGATAAAACCTTAATGTTCAGTCCTTACTGATATATTTTATCTACTGTTCCTTTAAACGGAGTCTAGACATGGCCACCAAGAACACCAATTCAAAATAGTCTGGTAATCTGTTTAGGTTTGGTGAACTACAATCCCAACAAAAACTATAACAGTAACAGAAACAACGATCAATACATTGAAAGGCAGATAGGATTCCTGACAGTGTTCTAAGCACTTCCTTTTCATTTTCTCTTGGGTGTCATGTAGCAGAAAAGAATCAAATATCACCCATCTCTCTTCAAGCTTTCCATTTAGGCGAAGAGAATAAAAGGAATATAAGGGTAGTTCTATGATAAAATGTTTCATAGATCTTGGAAAAAACAGAGCCCACAGAAATGAAGAGCTTTGTATTAGCATAGATGAAATTAACAAGTTTAAAGAAAGGACCGCTGCACTGAAGAACAGAATTCATAGTGTCACAAAATAGATTGTGACATACCGTTCCCTCTGTTCCCTTAAAAATGTCAGCTTTTCCATCAACCCACAATTTTATCAAGCATTCACTGTACGTTAAATTTCATATATTTTGTATAACTATTCAAAAAGTCCAGGTGATGAGTTAACCATAAAACATTTCCTTAGTTAAGGGTAGATTAGGAACTTCATATATTAGAAGACTCAGACCTTTAAGTGAAATAATTAAATATGCATACTTAATTTTTAATGACTTTCATAGGTAATCTTTTTTTATCTAAAAATAGGATAACATATTTTGAGAACAAAATTTATTTAATTAACAGTCATGTTATTTAACATTTAACATGTAGTTATAACATTAAAACATTCAAATTATAACTAGAAACATAAAAGTTTTTATATTTTGCAGAAAAGCTGTTTCTAAATGATTTTTTTAACATAAATATTTAGTTGCTGGCATAAAGGCTAAAGTGTTAGAAGCCAGGGGGAAAGAAACTGTAACAATTTTACAGGTAACAATAGGCTCAAAATATAAAAAAGGACCAATTCAGCTGGTTTAAAAAAAGAAAAGAAAGCACAATAGCTCAACAGTAAGTTCACCTATTATATAATTACAGGTTTTGTATACAAGTGCAGACAAGCAGACAGAATAAAAACCTCCTCTAGGAAATCCAAAGAACTTGGCAGGTCTGGCCAGGTGGGATGTGATGCTGGTACCAGCAACAAAAAGAAATAGACTGTAACAAGGGTTTGGCCTAAGTGTGAATTTGGCTTCTCTTTGCTAAACAGCAGTTTGCTGTAAAACTCTGGGAAACAAAGGGAAAATGGAAAGTGTGAGAGAATGAAGGCATAGAGCTCAGGTAACTAAAAAAAGATGTTGTCAATCACAGGCTTTGCCAGGCGATGTTTTTGCCATCACTTCTGAGGACAACTCACTTGAGATCTTTCAAGAACTTCAGAAGACGGGAATTTCATAAACAAAGCTCTTCATCGGAAGGCAAAGGAAGAGGCAAATAAAACTGTTTTTAGAACATAAAGCTGCAGTGATTATATACAATCCATAGATGTGTTTTATACTCCGAGAAGCTCGGGTTTGACTGGGGTCATGCAGTTGGATGACCCCAGACTTTCCCAGAATGCTTATCTTTCAACCTATTATTTTGCACACTGTTACTTGTTATGTATGGAACTCAAAAGACAATCAATTCAGCAATTCTACATCTGGGTATATACCCAAAATAAACTCAAAGCAGGGACTTCAAGAGATATTTGTATACACTCCTGTTCACAGCAGCATTGTTTACAATAGCAAGGTGGCAGCAAGCCAAGTGTCCATCAACAGATCAAGGGATAAACAAAGTATGGTATATACATGCAGCAAAATATTATTCAGCCTTTAAAAGGAAGAAAATTCTGACACATGCTACCAAGAATGAACCTTGGTGACATTATGCTACATGAATTTAGGTATTGCCGAAAGACAGTCACAAAAGCCAGTCACAAAAGCATGAAGTTTTATGATCCCCCTTATATGAGGTTCCTAGAGGGGTCAAATTCATAGAGACAGAAAGTAGCATTGAGGTTGTCAGGGCTGAGAGGAGTGAGGAAGGAATAGTTAGTGTTTAAGGGGTACAGAGTTTCAGTTTTGCAAGATGACAAGAGTTCTGTCGTTGAGTGGTAGTGGTGGTGGCACAACAATGTGAAGGTAATTAATGCCATTGAACTGTACACTTTAATTAAATTAATTAATGAATTGATTAATTGAGACAGAGTCTCCCCCCATCACCCAGGCTGGAGCGTCATAGGGAGATCTTGGCTTACTGCAATTTCTGCCTTCTGTGTTCAAATGATTCTCGCACCTCAGCCTCATAAGTAGCTGGGATTATAGGCACGTACCACTACACCTGGCTAACTTTTTGTATTTGTAGTAGATTTTGCCATGTTGGCCAGGCTCATCTCCTTTGAACTCCTGACAAGTGATCCTCACACCTCAGCCTCCAAAAGTGCTGGGATTGACAGGTGTGAGCCACTGCATCTAGCCAACTACACACTTTAAATTGGTTAAGATGATGAATGTTATATGTATTTTACCTCATTTTAAACAATAAGTATTTGGGGGGCATGGAGGGAGGAGGGTCTAATGCCAGACAAGGTGGGACCAATTAGCACTGATTTCACACAAACTATAGCACATGCTGTCACCACCTTGCCCATAGTCCTTTGGCCACTTACCATTCTTCCATGTCAGTCTGAATTCCAACTGCCAGCACCAGCACCTCTTTGCCTGACAGATTTCAATGAAGCTGCTGGAACCTGCTTTTTTGGAGAATGCAGCAGACAAGGCATGTCAGAGAATTGAACCCTCTTGGTTAGTCAATGGCTGACAGGAACTGGTGTACAGATATTCCAGTTCCCTCACTACATACATGGGATGGATAACTGTGAAACATGTGTTTTATACAATTTCCCAAGTTCCTAGAAGAACTGTGCTCTTACTTCCATTAGAACTTGCTTAATGATGCACCTTCATTGGCGTTTCCTTTCCTTTATTGTGATGGTTAATTTTTGTATCAACCTGGCTAGGTCATGGTACCCAGATATTTGGTCAAACACTAGTCTTGATGTTGACATGAAAGTATCATTTAGATGAGATTGGCATTTGAATTAGCAGACTTTGGGCAAAGCAGATTAACTTCCTGAATGTGGGTGAATCTCATCCAATCAGTTGAAAGCCTTAATAGAAAAAGACTCTTCTGCCTAGAAGAGGAGGAAATTCTGCCAGCAGGCTGCCTTCAGACTTGAAATGCACTTTCAATTCTTCTCTGGGCCTCCAGCATGCCAGCCTGCCCTGTAGAGTTTAGACTTGCATCTCCACAATTGTGTAAGGCAAATCCTTAAAATAAACCTCTCTCTCTCTCTGCATATATATATATATATATATATATATATTTGTTGTGTGTATGTGTGTATATATATTATATATATATATATGTATATTTTCTGCTTCTTTGGAGAACCCTGTCTAATACATTTTCCCATTCCTGTGCCACTGTTCTTTGAATAATTTTCCATTTAAACTATATCTGCCCTTGAATCCTTGACTTAGAGCAAAGGTTTTCCCTCCAGAGCATATTTGGCAACGTCAGGAGACATTTTTGGTTGTTACAGGAGTGGGTCTAGTGGGAAGAGGCCAGGATGCTGCTCAACACCTACAATGCACAGGACAGCAGCCTACTACATGAAAGGCTTACCCAGCTGATATGATTTGGCTCTGTGTCCCCACTCAAATATCATCTTGAATTGTAATCTCATAATTCCCATGTGTTGTGGGAGGGTCCCAGTGGGAGACAATTGAATCATGGGGGCAGTTCCTTCACACTGTTCTTGTGGTAGTGAATAAGGCTCACAAGATCTGATGGTTTTTTCAGGGGTTTCCACTTTTGCATCTTCCTCATTCTGTCTTTGCCTGCTGCCATGGAAGATGGGACTTGCTCCTCCTTGGCTTCCACCATGATTGTGAGGCTTCCCCAGCCACAAAGAACTGCAAGTCAAATTAAACCTCTTTTTTTTTTTTTTTTTTTGTAAATTGCCCAGTCTTGGGTTATGTCTTTATCAGCAGAGTAAAATGGACTAATATACCAGTCTCAAATTTCAACCATGCCGAGTTTGAAAAATCCTGCATTGGCTTCTGGGGAAACCCAAATTAAGGCAGGGATTAAAATGAAAAAGGTGGGCCTTGCTAAATTAGGATGAAGCTCTAGAATCAGGGTTACTAAAGTCTGCAAAAACAAACAAACAATCATAAATGCTTGCAGATGGTGGGTGCAAAGCTATTAGAAAGCCAGGATCATTATGCCAACTCAGAGGTGCTTAAGCGGTGCCTTTTATTGGCAGTGCCACAGAATGGGAACACAACCCTGTGGGATTTACCTCTGTGTGACCACAGACAAATGACCATTGTCACAAAGAGAAATAAGGATTAAAGAAATGCCTAGTAAGATGGTTGATGGAAGACAGACTCTCCCTGGGTGCTCTGGTACTATACTAATGTGACTTGTACCCAAACCCCACCCTCTCAGTACACGGGATTCAAATTCATATCTTAGCAAAAAAGGCTGATTATTTAACATCATTAAGTTTTGGGAAGGTTCTCAAAAGGTCACTCCCCTCAGCCTGCCTCACCAGGAAATCTCTCTTCAGTGTTACCTGTCAAGTCTGTTATTTCTTCTGGGAGACACCATTTTCTTCCATCTTCTGGATGGTTTCAAGCTCTCTCGGTGTGTGAATTTAACAGGCACTGTAGGGTGTTACAATATCTGTTCCTCACTATCTGTGTGTTGTTCATTTTCAGACAATCCAATTGCAGAGCTTGCTTTGGCGTCTTTGATAATGGAGCTGGAACCAGGGCAAAAAAGCAGGGCCAGCAGTTAGTGAGAAAATAAGTGAGAGTCAAGGAGAAGCCTCCAAGAAAACGTTTCTGGCTGCTTTGCTAATGCTTGGATTGATTTGATGCAGAGATATTCTTGGAGAGTTTTGATTGTTAATGTGCCTAATTCTACAGTCTCCATGTAGGAGGTGAGTACTTCTCTAGCATAGGATCCTCTGAAGGTTCCCAGGGCTGGCATCAATGGTAACCTAGCCTCTCGCCCCATACGATAAATATGTTGACTAGAACGTCTCTGACTCAAACTTCAATTGTGCCACTGAAAATGCCAGAAACTATTCTGGGGCTGTAACAATAGCTTCTGTGCCACCTGATTCTATTCCAACATAAGAATAGTACTGAAGCGCATCAGAACCTGTAGTTTTATAGGTAACATTTGTAAAAAAATATGAAAAGGAAACAGTCAAACATTATATTTAGCTTTGAAAGCTGTGAGCTGAGACCCTTGTACTGAAAACCAATTGGTTTAAATTTTAATTTTATCTCCGTTGTGAATTATAGACTTGGAAGTGTTACTTAACTCACTGGGCCTTAGTTTCCTCAATGTAAAAATCAGAGTGTGAGCAGGACTGGGTTCAAGCATCCTTCCAGCTCAAATATTCTATGATATCTCAGCAAAGTGGGGAAAGTCAGACTTCCTATCAAAAATATTGTATTCATGATATTAGTTAACCTGCCTCACAAACCGGTTGATAAATCACAGAAACACTGCTGCAAGACAAAAAACATGGGAGAGGTAATTTTGACCCTGTGGGGTTGATGTAGGATTGAATCAATAAGTACCTTGTGAAAAACACATTAGAGAAACAGTTTATTTAAGCCAGTAAAATCTACTAATGCCTACGAAGAAATGATTGGCATGACCCTCTGTGAGAGGAGGAGATTTATGGTTACCACCATGAAAAGCTTACAATGATGTTCTTTGAGATCCAGAAAGCAGACAGTATTTATGAACATGCTGTATGTAAAAATTATAAGTTGTTCATTGTCTCAGTTTGGGCTCCCCAAAAGCAGATTCTAGACCCTAAGGCTAGAATTTGAATGCTGGCAGTTTATTTAGGATGTGATACCAGGATACAGAAGAGGGGGAGTGAGAAGAGCAAGACAGGAAACAGAGAAAAACCAGAGGAAACACCAGTACATGGGAGCCACAGTAGGAAGCTAGCACACAGTCTCCCTGGGAAGATTCTGAAGAATTTCGTTAAGAATGGAACTCATAATTGACTCACCAGAGGACAGGAAGCATTTGGATATTTCTTTTCTGAACCTCATTCCCGTTTGGTTGAAGGTTGGTCCGGGGGACATCAACCCATCTGTAATTCTACGTTGTACCTATCTATCTGCCACCTTGCTCTTCCTGCCACTCTCTCATGGCTTCAGAGGAAGCAAAATGGAGAGAGCTTTGGCATACGCTTCTTGTGGGACATTTGCAAGAAGACAGAAGTGTCTACTACAGTGGCCTTGGAATCAGGTGGGCTAAGCAGACCTGGCTGGGTGCATCACAAGTGCCACACTTATTTGAGTCAGATACAGTGCATTTACATCTTAATTCAGCTAATGGGAGATAAGTATTGTGGAAAATATTGTGTAAACCTACATTGCTAGCTAAGACACTGACTAAAAAAATGATCTATAATACCAAATAAAAATATCTGTCAAGGAAGTTGGCTTGGAGAAGTGAAGTGGAAGATGTGCATGGAGGGATAGAAATCCCTGTTCTGGGCATTGGGGCCAATAGCAGCGAACATTACGCCAAGCCTCTGTTCTGTTTTTATGTCATAACTACATCACCATTAAGAGGACTGGAGAAGCGTGAGCCCGCACCAAATAGCTAACTACTGACCTTTTCACCTCTTCCTTCTAATCCTTATATTTTTCCCTCTAGATTTACATAACTTGAAAAAAGGGAGAAACAAAAACATACTTAGAAAGGCCATAAGCCTCATTCTTGGTATATCTTTATTAGTCTTGGGCAAATGTACCTTCTAAAGAAAAACTTAAAGAGCCCCAGTTAGGACTTTGATATTCCAACTCCCAAACCTTCAGAGGGGGATGGAGACCACTTTATTCAATTGGATAAAAAAATAAAAACCTCATGACTTTATTGGCTCATCAAGGCCTTTTTGACCCAAGAAACAGATTCCCACTCAAGTTATAGTTAAACAGATGGGATTTATTTTAATGATACAACATAGATATTCATCCACTCAAACAAAGCGCATGGACTTCACAAGAAATGGAATCAGAAACTGAAAATGTAGTGATCAATGTTTCTCTATTTATTAGGGGTTGTCTCTCTTTCTTCCCCCACTTTCTCTCCCTGTTCTTCTATTGATGCTTATTCCAGGGCCCCACATAATCTTCACCCATAACCTCCCAACTCTAGTAACTCTTAAAAAATTGATACTTTCAGGGTCCACATAATAATTTGATACATTCATTTAATCAAAACAGGGTAATTCTAGTAACTCTTTTCAACCAAGATTTCCTATGTTTCTTGATGACCCAAGTTTTAAAGAAAGGAAACCATTGGATCCATTCCAATACACACTAGATCATCTAAGCCATAAATTATCAGAAACTATACAGATGGGTCAAGTTCCCACCCTTTGTTCAAAGCTGTTGCAAGGGGCAGGGTCATAGAGACCACAACATACCCAGTATGGCTGTGGGCAGGGAGGATCCCTACAGGAGAAGATGTGTGTCAAGTTAGCAGCAAATCCTTATCTAGGACTTTCAGAATAGCCTGTTAGAAACCAGATAACACATGCTTAAAAACATCCTGCTTGTGACCAGAATTATACTACTTATGAAGAATTAGATTACTTAATATTCTTATAAAGAATATTAGGTGTTATTACTTAAATTCTTGTGAATACTTATTTAATTTTCTATACTAGAATCACATAGAGGTTCCTGGAGGGTAGTGCACCCAGGGAGGGCATGGAAGCTCTGTGTCCCTTACCCCACCTTCACTCTATGTATTTCTTCATTGGTATTGTAAATGGCTGACTAGAGATGCCAGATGCCAGTTCTCCTCAGAAAGAAGATCCAAAGCTACAGGTGACTGATCATACTCTGAGTGAAAAGCTGAGAGAAGAGGGTTGGTACCTGTAAGAGAACCCACGGGAAAAGGCTTGGACACAGAAAAAGAAGGCACCAAGAGCCTGGCAGAGATTGATCCTGAGGAACTTGGAGTCCCATGAAAAAGGTAGGTGGGGTGTTTCTTTGCCCCCTTACCTCTGCAACATATTGCCAACTGCTGAGTTGTCAGGGAAACTCTCTGAACTCACGTGGACTGCTATACACAGCAATTTTGGAACTTCTGGAGAAGATAGCACCAGACGGCCAGCTGTTGAAGGTTCTTTCATTCTTCCCTCAAACCTGCACTGGGGTGGCAGATGAGATAGTGGTTATAAACCTGTTGTGGGCCACTATCCTGCTCAGGGAATCTTGGTCCTTGTGTCTCTGTATCACTAGATGCCCTGAAAACATTTCCCAGAACCCGCTCTGATTGTGGCACCTGTAGAAATGTAGGATCCCTAGAGATCTAGCCTTTAATATGAGCCACCCTTAGAGCAAGGGAAATTACAGCTCATCAAAGCACTCCTCGGGATGAAGGAAACCAGATTGCACACCATCCCCTGCTCAAGAGTATGCTGCTTGTGATCAGAAGGTAATAAGTAAACCTGGGGCAGCATAGATGCAGGTGCAATGCTGATCTCTGAAGTGAGAAGTATTGTTTCACTTCCGTGAAGAGGTGGCACTGCCAGCCAGGAACAGAGCTGAAGAGAGGGTCTTCTGACCTCGCCCACTGCTGCTGATGCAACCGTGACTTTTCCTGCTACAGGTTGGCACAGGTGCCCTTGGAGACAGCCTTTCCAGTGCTATTTGGGGCAGTTGCACCCCAAATAACATGTGCCCACCAGCAGAGCCTTCCATCAAAGGTGGGGCTCATCTCCCTCTTCCTATACAGACTGGCAGTGTTCCTGTAGTAGAGTAGGAACCAGCCTTAGTGATGTCTGTTTGGGGCTTAGAGGAGGTTCTTCCCCAAGGCTGTTTAGGCATTAGCCATGAGACAGGCATTTTCTGTGGATTCCAATTACATTATAGCCTATAGATAAAGGACAGTGTCTATCTGAACTAAAGGTCATGATCCCTGGGACAGGGGGGTGAGAGGGAAATGGAACGTGTTCCTGCCTACCCAGAACAAAGGTCCAGTGCAACTCCCTACCTGGTTTTCTCGTCTTCTGTGGAGACCTAAACACATTTCATGATGAGCTCCTGCTGCCACCTTCATTAGGGTAGGTGCTTCCCTCATCATCAGATATCTAAGAATGAGCTGGCTCTTACTTGTAAATGCTACTTACTGGATTGGAGACTAAACTGCATCACCAAATAAAAAAACTTGACAGAAGGACATGATGCTGGGGAATGAAATAAGCTTCCCGAACCTCGTCACTCCCAGCCTTTCAGAAAACAGTGAGTTGGTTCATATGCCCAATATATTGCTAAAACAATCAGTATTTGAGAAGTCATTGCACAAAAACTATCTATAATCAAGGAAGTAGTACAGAGCCTTGGACACTTGAAAACACCCAGAATCAAAGTGAAATCATTATACACAACAAACATTAAAGTCACATCCTCAAGGGAAAAGGACTAAATAATTAAAAGTTCTCATTCAAAGTAAGCAAACTCAAAAATAAGAAGTGACATCTCCACCAGATGAAAAGAATGCAGTGTAAGAACTCTGGCAGTACAAAAAGTATTTCAACACTGAAAAGAGATCACACTAGCTTTCTAGCAATGGATCCTAACTAAAATGAAAATTCTGAAATGGCATGTAAAGAATTCAAAATATAGATTGCAAAGAAGCTCAATGAGTCCCAAGAGAAAGTTGAAAGCCAACACAAAGAAATCAGAAAAACAATTCAAGATATGAATGAACACTTACTAAAATATTAATTAAAAAAAATAAAACCAAATAGAACTTCTGGAGATGAAGAATTTGTGGAAGGAATTATAAAGCATAGTTGAAAGTTTTAACAATAGACTAGACCAAGTAGAAAAAGGAATTTCAGAGCTTCAAGATAAGGTTTTCGAATTAGCCCAATCAGACAAAAAATTTTTTTAAAAATAATCAAAAGAAATTAAGAAGGAATTTCAGAGCTGAAGAAAAATCCTTCAAATTAACCTAGTCAGGCAAAAATAAAGAAAAATGAATTTATAAAATGTGAACAAAACTTTCAAGAAATATGCATTATGTAAAGCAGCAAAACCTATGAGATATAGGCATTATGAGGGAGAAGAAGATAAAGTAAAAAGCTTGAAAAACATATTTGATGGAATAATTTGGGAAAATTCCCCAGGTCTAGCTAGAGAATTAGACATCCAGATATAAGAAGCTCAAGGAATGCCTGAGAGATTCTCTCCAAGATGAATTTCATCAAAGCATATAGTTATCAGAGTAACTAAAGTCAATGTAAATGAACACATTCTAAAAACAGCTAGTGAGGAGTATCAAGTCACCTGTAAAGGAAATCGCATTAGACTAACAGCAAACTTCTCAGCAGAAATCTTGCAAAGCCAGAAGGAACCGGGGTCATATTTTCATTCTGCTTAAACAAAAGACCTGCCAGCCAAGAATTTTGTATCCTGCTATGCTAAGTTTCATAAGTGAGAGAGAAATAAAGTCTTCCTCAGAGAAGCAAACACCAAGGGAGTTAATCACAATGAGACTGGCCCTACAAGAAATGTTGAAAGGAGTCCTAAACGTAAAACCAAAAGAATGATACTCACCATCGTAATAACACATGAAAGTAAAATGGTCACAGATTTTAAAAAGTAGTTACATAATTGAGACTACAAAGCAACTTGGTAGCATTATGACAGAAACACAACCTCATGCATTAATATTAACTTTGAACATAAATGACCTAAATGCTCTGCTCAAAAGCTATAGACTGGCAAATTGGATAAAAATACAAGTTCCAACAATTCACTGGTCAAGAGACCCAACCTACTGTGTAAAGACACCCACAGACACAAGGTAAAAGGGTAAAAAAAAAAATACCACAAAAACAGAAAAGAGAAATGAGCAGGAGTAGCTACAGTAATATCAGACAAAACACACTTTAAATCAAAATAGTTTAAAAAAGACATAGAATATTTTATATAATGATAAAGTGTTTATTCAACAAGAAGATATAATTACATGTATATATACCCAATGCTGGAGGACTGACATTTACAAAAAAAAAATTACTAGGCCTAAGAAAAGAGATAGGAAGACAATAATGGGGGGAAGGGACTTCAACACCTCACTGACAGCACTAGACAGATAATTGAGGCAGAAAATGAAAGAATTAAAAAGGCCAAAAAATACAGAGAAACTCTGTATTTAAACTGGATTTGAGACCAAATGGCCTACTAGACATTTACAAAACAATCTACTTAACAACTGCAGGATTTACATTTTTCTCATCTGCACGTGGAACATTCTGCAAAATAGACCATATGCTTGTACATAAAGAAAGACACAATACATTAAAAAATGAAATCATATTAAATATCTTCTCAGACCACAGTGGAATAAAATTAGAAGTCAATACCAAGAAGAATGCTCTAAACTGTACAGAATATGGAGATTAAACAACTTGCTGCTGACTTATCTTAAGGAAAATGCTGAAATTAAGGCAGATATTTAAAAAATTTGAAACAAATGAAAATAGAGACACAACATATCAAAGCCTCTGGGATACAGCAAAATTAGTGCTAAGTGGAATGCTTACAACATTAAATGCCTACATAAAAAGATAGAGAGACCTCAAATTAACAACCTACTGTCACACCTCAAGGAGCTAGGAAAACAAGAACAAATGAAAAACAAAGCTAACTAAAGAAATAAAAAAAGATTAGAGAGATTGAGACCAAAATTTATACAAAGGATTAAGTAAACAAAAAGTTGCTTCTTTGATAAGATAAACAAAATTGGTAGAATGCAAGCTAGACTAACCAAGAAAAAAGAAAGAAAATTCAAATAAACACCATCAGAAATGATAAAGATAACATTACAACTGATTCCACAGAGATACAAAAGTTCCTTACAGACTGCTATGAGTGTTTGTATAGGCACAAACTAGAAAGCACAAAGGAGATGGATAAATTCTTGAAAATATACAACCTTCCAAAATTGAGCCAGGAAAAAATAGAAATCCTGAACATACCAATACCGAATAATGAAATTGAATCAGTAAAAACACAGATACCTGCCAAAGTCCCAGGACCAGATGAATTAATAGCCAGATTTTACCAGATCACAAAGAAAAACTGGTATCAATCTTGGTGAAATGACTCCAAAAAATTCAGGAGGAGCGATTCCTTTCTAAGTCATTCTATGAAACTGGTATTACCCTGATACCAAGATCAGGCAAGAACACAGCAAAAAAGATGATGGGCCAATATCCTTGATGAACATAGATGCAAAAGTCCTCAACAAAATACTACCAAACTAAATCCAACAGCATATCAAAAGATGCCACATCATGATCAAGTGGGTTTTGTTCCAGGGATGGAAGGATGGTTTAACATATTCAGATCAATAAATGTGATTCATCACATAAATAGAATGAAAACAAAAGCCATATGATCATCTCAATAGATGAAGAAAAAGCGTTTGGTAAAATTTAATGTCTCTTTATAATAAAAACCCTTAACAAACCATGCTTCTAAGGAACTTATCTCAAAGTAATAAAAGTTATCTATGACAAATCCACAGCCAAGATTATAGTGAATAGGGAAAACTTGAAAGCCTTCTCTCTAAGAATTGGAATAAGACAAGGTTGTCTACTTTTGCCACTGTTATTCAACATAGTGTTGGAAGTATTAGAGAAAACAGATAAGAGAAAGAAATAAAAGTCAACATACTCAACATCACTAATCATCAGAGAAAAGCAAATTAAAAACCACAATGAGATACCATTCACACTTGTCAGAATGGATGCTATCAAAAAGTCAAAAAAATATATAAAAGAAAAAAAGGTACTGGTGAGGATGCGGAGGAAAGGGAATGCTTATACACTGTTGGTGAGATGGTAAATTAGTACAACCTTTATGGAAAATAGTATGGAAATTTCTCAAATAATTAAAAATGGAACTACCATTCAACCCAGAAATCTCACTACTGGATATCTACCTAAAGGAATATAAATTGTTATGTCAAAAGACCCCTGCATTTGTATGTTTATTACAGCACTATTCACAATAGTAAAGTATGCAATCAACCTAAGTTCATCAATAGATGATTGTATAAAGCAAATGGTATATATACACCGTGGGATACTACACTGCCATAAAAACAAATAAAATCATGTCTTTTGCAGCAACATGGATGGAGTTGGAAGCCATTATCCTAAGTGAAATAACACAGAAACAGAAAATCAAATACATATTCTCACTTCTAAGTGGGAGCTAAACAATACCACATGAACCTACATAGGGAAATAACAGACAGCGGGGTCTCCAAAACTGGGGAGGGTAGGAGGGTGGTGAGAGTTGAAACATCACCCAATCAACATTGGGTATAATGTTCACTATTTGGGTGATGCGCACACTAGAAGTCCAAACCTTACCATTATGCAATATATCCATGTTACAAACCTGCACATGTATCCCTTGAGTTTAGTTTAAAAATACAAAAGTTTTCAGATTTTTTGCCAGCTAAAGGTCTCAGAGTAACTGATTAAAATATTTGAATATATTTATAAATAACGAGAGAAAATGAAATAATATCTAAATGCTATTGGAATAGATTATTATTTAATGCAAAAAAGTCACAGAACGATGCTATTACAGTTTATTAATCGATATGGTTTGAAGTTAATTTAACTGGTACTAAATTGAATCCACAACTCATTTACTTGAAAGACCCTGAGTAACTAAAATAATCCCTCTGGGTTTCCCTTCTATTATCCATAAACAGCAGTAATGATACCTATCACTAGATCAGGAGTTGGCACATTATTACTGATAGGCCAAATGGGGCTTGCTGCTTATTTGGGTAAATAAAGTTTTATTGGAATACAGCCTTGCCCATTCATTTATACATTACAAAACTACAATGGCAGAGTTAAGTAGTTTGTACAGGGATCTTAAGTCTAATAAAACCTAAAATGTTTACTGTCTATGCCTTTACAGATAAAGTTTGCTGACCTATGGGCTAGATTACTATGAGGATTAATTGTGATGGTGCTTCCCAAAGCATGTAGCCTGGAGATCACATGTTTATCAATATGTGTTAAATTTCTTTTGCTATACTCAGAACACATTCAGGGCTCTAAGACCACATGTTTTTTGGGTTAAAAAACTAGCCTACAAATTCAAGATCAAGGAAATGGTTTTTATGCATTTAATAGACTCTTGAAATCTTCACAGGTTTTCAGTTAATCTGTTAAATGTAGCAGTATGTTCATAACTTAATTTGTATATTTTAGCCATTTACATTAATGCAAGTAATTGGCAGGTACCACATTAACACACAAAGATGGTTAATGTCATGCATAGAAAAAAGCATATTTAGTTCTTTATGATTTATTCTAAATAGTATAATGCACAAATCATAGAATTGAAGGGGCTGAAAAGATGTATGAAGGTGGATTCATTCATTCCTCAGCATCTGGGCAGCACTTCAGATCAATTGTCCTACAAAAATTGTTGTATTTTATTCATTAAAATCACTAGTTAATGGGATTCCACTGACTCTTTTTGTAATATGTACCAGGGTCTCACAATTCGTTTATTGGGGCATTTTCCCTAAATGGAGCCCAAATTCTTCCCACTGCTAGGCCCTTTCATCCTGCTCTCAAAAGTCCAAACTGTTCCACCTGAGTGTGTGCATTGTATAAAGTCACTGAAATGCACTCGTTCTTTCCCTTCCTCCATGTGAAGGAGAACTGTGGCCAAGTGGTCACCTGGGTCTTGAAGATCAGTCCCCAAGCCAGGTTAAAGCCCGTTTTGGTAGACTGTGCTCAAGAGGTGAGGCAGTAAGGCTTCTAGGACAAAATAACATATTTTCCTCTGTCTTGCATGCATGGGGCATTGTTGATTTTCTAACTATAAAGCAAGAAGGTTGTCATTGTTACGGTATTATTAAATATATAAACAATGTCACCTTCTACATTGGAAGACAGTCATCTCCTCGGAATCTTCTGTGACCTTTGTTTTAATATTTGAAATGCATTTTCTTACATCTATATCCTTGATAGGGAGAAAAGCTCCCGTATGTCATGACAGTAAAATGCTTAAAATATTGAAAAAAAATTAACCACTTCAGGATGAAAGACGGTCGTTTAACAGCTCTATCAAATTAGAATTCTGCTTTTCTGAAAATGCTTTCTAAGACGATCAGGCTACCTAAAAGTATAGTCAAATGTATTTCAATGAAAGTGTAGTTAGGAGTAAAATAACGTAAGTGAAGATACGTTTAATACTGCATTTCTTTATCTTCCTAGGAATAAAAAAAGCATAGATTTATTATTCAAGAGTTCTCTTCATTTGAACGACGACTAAAAATACAGGGCTTGGGGACATACCTGCCATTCCTTGTTTAGCCCTTTCTCCAGGCTTCTATGATTGCACAGCCTGTATCACATCCTCCTCACAGATGGACTGTTT
Source organism: Cebus imitator (assembly GCF_001604975.1). Lineage (NCBI taxonomy): Eukaryota > Metazoa > Chordata > Mammalia > Primates > Cebidae > Cebus > Cebus imitator. The sequence goes on along the minus strand of NW_016107462.1, from coordinate 4,185,031 downwards.
CTGTGACTTAATTGCTATCGGTCAACAGACTTGGTGACAAGGAGGCTACCCAAAGAATGTACAGTTAAAGATGTACCTCTGTGTAAAGGCAGAAAAGGAAATAAAGGTTTCTAGGTAGCAAGAGAGCTGTTGAAGGGAAGAACCAGTGGCATAATTTGATAAGACTTGTTCCTACAAACCCGAGATATATCCATTCACCTCTATCAAGGGACTTTAAAAATAAACAGTGGTGAAAGAAACAAACCATTTGAGACATATTGACTGACGTTTAAAAAGTCAGCAAAAGTTGGAATGTTCTTTGGTAATTATGTCATATAAAGTAAACAACATTTTGTCAATATCTGTTTGCAGGTATAAGATTGCTACTACATTTCTAGAAATGTACATGAGAGTTAAAACAAATATTTCTCTGATAATTTTAAGCTATATTTGGCTCCTGTTTTAAAATGTAGTATTTGTGGGTCTGGCCAGTTGATAGCTCATACAAATGCTAATGTTTAAGTCACTGATCTAAAGTGTAGTTATTACCCAAAATGGGTCAGATAGTTTTTATACCTGAGCCATATGCCTTTATTTACTGCCATAAGTAGCTTTGCAGAAATAGATTAAAATAGCTCAATTTTAATCCAGATAGAATTTTGAAATGTATTTTTCTCTTTAAAATTTATTTCCAATTTTAAAACACCACCACCATTTGTACCAATTTTTTAAAGAAGAGTCAAGGATGACTTCTTAGGTTGGATGAATTCAAATTTCATATTTGATTAATCAAATGTGTTATATGCTTATATGCGAAAGGCTACTGATTTCTAATTTAGTTAGAAATCACATCCTCACCAAAACACCGCGAGAGGCACCTTTAATCATGCTAATTTCAGGCAGGTTCATAATGTCCTGGAGATTTGTATATTTCAAGTTGAATTAATCATCATCTCCCTCCTTCCCCAGCTCCTACCATGTGGTCCCCTCCTCCTATTCTTTTCTATTCTGCTAATGACACTACGGTCCTCCCAGCCACCCAGGCTCAAAACCTCAGAGTCATTGTTGTGGCATTTCTTTTCCTGCATAATATATAACAAAATGACAAGCACCTCAGTGCTACTTTTGTAATATTTCTTACAGCCATTCCTCCTCTTTACCTCACTAATTCACGGATATTTCCTCTTTCTCACACCAGATATTGATAAACCCTTATCTGCAGGTCTGAAGCCCAGAAAGTTCTTGTAATCTAGTTTTTGTGCTTTAAAAATTATTTGTGACATGAGCTGACAGGAGGATTTTATAGACACCATTTGTAATATGTGGTTTGAATTTATCTGGAGAAATATAGAGACATTTGAACACAGGGAGCATCTCCAGAACCCAGTGTTATTCAATATATGGTATAGACCTTGTAGCACCTTTCTAAACTCTAGAAAATTTTGAATCCAGGAAATATCTGGGCTCAAAGGTTTCAAATGAGGAAACGTGAATATTTGTTATTATAAACTCATGAAAGAAATTGTACTTACTATTTGTATGTTCAATAATCAATTCTATACATTCTATCAAGTGAACATTTCTGAATATATCTACTGAAAACTCGTCTTCAGTGGGTACTTCTACCTCCACATTTTGGCATTTAGGTCTTTTATGATCTGATCTATTTTTTCCTGCTCACAGCATATGGGTCTAGAAGACATTTGATTTGCATACAGACTAGCTTTGAGAAACATAACATTTCAAAAATTAAGAGTCATATCCAAGTTACTTGTATGCCCATTGGTTAGTTATTGAGCACATAGGTACTCAATAATCATTTGTTGAATAAATAAAAGAATGAGAAAGAATAANTAAGTCATTCTATGAAACTGGTATTACCCTGATAAAAAGATGATGGGCCAATATCCTTGATGAACATAGATGCAAAAGTCCTCAACAAAATACTACCAAACTAAATCCAACAGCATATCAAAAGATGCCACATCATGATCAAGTGGGTTTTGTTCCAGGGATGGAAGGATGGTTTAACATATTCAGATCAATAAATGTGATTCATCACATAAATAGAATGAAAACAAAAGCCATATGATCATCTCAATAGATGAAGAAAAAGCGTTTGGTAAAATTTAATGTCTCTTTATAATAAAAACCCTTAACAAACCATGCTTCTAAGGAACTTATCTCAAAGTAATAAAAGTTATCTATGACAAATCCACAGCCAAGATTATAGTGAATAGGGAAAACTTGAAAGCCTTCTCTCTAAGAATTGGAATAAGACAAGGTTGTCTACTTTTGCCACTGTTATTCAACATAGTGTTGGAAGTATTAGAGAAAACAGATAAGAGAAAGAAATAAAAGTCAACATACTCAACATCACTAATCATCAGAGAAAAGCAAATTAAAAACCACAATGAGATACCATTCACACTTGTCAGAATGGATGCTATCAAAAAGTCAAAAAAATATATAAAAGAAAAAAAGGTACTGGTGAGGATGCGGAGGAAAGGGAATGCTTATACACTGTTGGTGAGATGGTAAATTAGTACAACCTTTATGGAAAATAGTATGGAAATTTCTCAAATAATTAAAAATGGAACTACCATTCAACCCAGAAATCTCACTACTGGATATCTACCTAAAGGAATATAAATTGTTATGTCAAAAGACCCCTGCATTTGTATGTTTATTACAGCACTATTCACAATAGTAAAGTATGCAATCAACCTAAGTTCATCAATAGATGATTGTATAAAGCAAATGGTATATATACACCGTGGGATACTACACTGCCATAAAAACAAATAAAATCATGTCTTTTGCAGCAACATGGATGGAGTTGGAAGCCATTATCCTAAGTGAAATAACACAGAAACAGAAAATCAAATACATATTCTCACTTCTAAGTGGGAGCTAAACAATACCACATGAACTTACATAGGGAAATAACAGACAGCGGGGTCTCCAAAACTGGGGAGGGTAGGAGGGTGGTGAGAGTTGAAACATCACCCAATCAACATTGGGTATAATGTTCACTATTTGGGTGATGCGCACACTAGAAGTCCAAACCTTACCATTATGCAATATATCCATGTTACAAACCTGCACATGTATCCCTTGAGTTTAGTTTAAAAATACAAAAGTTTTCAGATTTTTTGCCAGCTAAAGGTCTCAGAGTAACTGATTAAAATATTTGAATATATTTATAAATAACGAGAGAAAATGAAATAATATCTAAATGCTATTGGAATAGATTATTATTTAATGCAAAAAAGTCACAGAACGATGCTATTACAGTTTATTAATCGATATGGTTTGAAGTTAATTTAACTGGTACTAAATTGAATCCACAACTCATTTACTTGAAAGACCCTGAGTAACTAAAATAATCCCTCTGGGTTTCCCTTCTATTATCCATAAACAGCAGTAATGATACCTATCACTAGATCAGGAGTTGGCACATTATTACTGATAGGCCAAATGGGGCTTGCTGCTTATTTGGGTAAATAAAGTTTTATTGGAATACAGCCTTGCCCATTCATTTATACATTACAAAACTACAATGGCAGAGTTAAGTAGTTTGTACAGGGATCTTAAGTCTAATAAAACCTAAAATGTTTACTGTCTATGCCTTTACAGATAAAGTTTGCTGACCTATGGGCTAGATTACTATGAGGATTAATTGTGATGGTGCTTCCCAAAGCATGTAGCCTGGAGATCACATGTTTATCAATATGTGTTAAATTTCTTTTGCTATACTCAGAACACATTCAGGGCTCTAAGACCACATGTTTTTTGGGTTAAAAAACTAGCCTACAAATTCAAGATCAAGGAAATGGTTTTTATGCATTTAATAGACTCTTGAAATCTTCACAGGTTTTCAGTTAATCTGTTAAATGTAGCAGTATGTTCATAACTTAATTTGTATATTTTAGCCATTTACATTAATGCAAGTAATTGGCAGGTACCACATTAACACACAAAGATGGTTAATGTCATGCATAGAAAAAAGCATATTTAGTTCTTTATGATTTATTCTAAATAGTATAATGCACAAATCATAGAATTGAAGGGGCTGAAAAGATGTATGAAGGTGGATTCATTCATTCCTCAGCATCTGGGCAGCACTTCAGATCAATTGTCCTACAAAAATTGTTGTATTTTATTCATTAAAATCACTAGTTAATGGGATTCCACTGACTCTTTTTGTAATATGTACCAGGGTCTCACAATTCGTTTATTGGGGCATTTTCCCTAAATGGAGCCCAAATTCTTCCCACTGCTAGGCCCTTTCATCCTGCTCTCAAAAGTCCAAACTGTTCCACCTGAGTGTGTGCATTGTATAAAGTCACTGAAATGCACTCGTTCTTTCCCTTCCTCCATGTGAAGGAGAACTGTGGCCAAGTGGTCACCTGGGTCTTGAAGATCAGTCCCCAAGCCAGGTTAAAGCCCGTTTTGGTAGACTGTGCTCAAGAGGTGAGGCAGTAAGGCTTCTAGGACAAAATAACATATTTTCCTCTGTCTTGCATGCATGGGGCATTGTTGATTTTCTAACTATAAAGCAAGACGGTTGTCATTGTTACGGTATTATTAAATATATAAACAATGTCACCTTCTACATTGGAAGACAGTCATCTCCTCGGAATCTTCTGTGACCTTTGTTTTAATATTTGAAATGCATTTTCTTACATCTATATCCTTGATAGGGAGAAAAGCTCCCGTATGTCATGACAGTAAAATGCTTAAAATATTGAAAAAAAATTAACCACTTCAGGATGAAAGACGGTCGTTTAACAGCTCTATCAAATTAGAATTCTGCTTTTCTGAAAATGCTTTCTAAGACGATCAGGCTACCTAAAAGTATAGTCAAATGTATTTCAATGAAAGTGTAGTTAGGAGTAAAATAACGTAAGTGAAGATACGTTTAATACTGCATTTCTTTATCTTCCTAGGAATAAAAAAAGCATAGATTTATTATTCAAGAGTTCTCTTCATTTGAACGACGACTAAAAATACAGGGCTTGGGGACATACCTGCCATTCCTTGTTTAGCCCTTTCTCCAGGCTTCTATGATTGCACAGCCTGTATCACATCCTCCTCACAGATGGACTGTTTCTGTGACTTAATTGCTATCGGTCAACAGACTTGGTGACAAGGAGGCTACCCAAAGAATGTACAGTTAAAGATGTACCTCTGTGTAAAGGCAGAAAAGGAAATAAAGGTTTCTAGGTAGCAAGAGAGCTGTTGAAGGGAAGAACCAGTGGCATAATTTGATAAGACTTGTTCCTACAAACCCGAGATATATCCATTCACCTCTATCAAGGGACTTTAAAAATAAACAGTGGTGAAAGAAACAAACCATTTGAGACATATTGACTGACGTTTAAAAAGTCAGCAAAAGTTGGAATGTTCTTTGGTAATTATGTCATATAAAGTAAACAACATTTTGTCAATATCTGTTTGCAGGTATAAGATTGCTACTACATTTCTAGAAATGTACATGAGAGTTAAAACAAATATTTCTCTGATAATTTTAAGCTATATTTGGCTCCTGTTTTAAAATGTAGTATTTGTGGGTCTGGCCAGTTGATAGCTCATACAAATGCTAATGTTTAAGTCACTGATCTAAAGTGTAGTTATTACCCAAAATGGGTCAGATAGTTTTTATACCTGAGCCATATGCCTTTATTTACTGCCATAAGTAGCTTTGCAGAAATAGATTAAAATAGCTCAATTTTAATCCAGATAGAATTTTGAAATGTATTTTTCTCTTTAAAATTTATTTCCAATTTTAAAACACCACCACCATTTGTACCAATTTTTTAAAGAAGAGTCAAGGATGACTTCTTAGGTTGGATGAATTCAAATTTCATATTTGATTAATCAAATGTGTTATATGCTTATATGCGAAAGGCTACTGATTTCTAATTTAGTTAGAAATCACATCCTCACCAAAACACCGCGAGAGGCACCTTTAATCATGCTAATTTCAGGCAGGTTCATAATGTCCTGGAGATTTGTATATTTCAAGTTGAATTAATCATCATCTCCCTCCTTCCCCAGCTCCTACCATGTGGTCCCCTCCTCCTATTCTTTTCTATTCTGCTAATGACACTACGGTCCTCCCAGCCACCCAGGCTCAAAACCTCAGAGTCATTGTTGTGGCATTTCTTTTCCTGCATAATATATAACAAAATGACAAGCACCTCAGTGCTACTTTTGTAATATTTCTTACAGCCATTCCTCCTCTTTACCTCACTAATTCACGGATATTTCCTCTTTCTCACACCAGATATTGATAAACCCTTATCTGCAGGTCTGAAGCCCAGAAAGTTCTTGTAATCTAGTTTTTGTGCTTTAAAAATTATTTGTGACATGAGCTGACAGGAGGATTTTATAGACACCATTTGTAATATGTGGTTTGAATTTATCTGGAGAAATATAGAGACATTTGAACACAGGGAGCATCTCCAGAACCCAGTGTTATTCAATATATGGTATAGACCTTGTAGCACCTTTCTAAACTCTAGAAAATTTTGAATCCAGGAAATATCTGGGCTCAAAGGTTTCAAATGAGGAAACGTGAATATTTGTTATTATAAACTCATGAAAGAAATTGTACTTACTATTTGTATGTTCAATAATCAATTCTATACATTCTATCAAGTGAACATTTCTGAATATATCTACTGAAAACTCGTCTTCAGTGGGTACTTCTACCTCCACATTTTGGCATTTAGGTCTTTTATGATCTGATCTATTTTTTCCTGCTCACAGCATATGGGTCTAGAAGACATTTGATTTGCATACAGACTAGCTTTGAGAAACATAACATTTCAAAAATTAAGAGTCATATCCAAGTTACTTGTATGCCCATTGGTTAGTTATTGAGCACATAGGTACTCAATAATCATTTGTTGAATAAATAAAAGAATGAGAAAGAATAAAATAATAAAACTGGCTGAGGAAAGAACGAATAAATGAAAGGATAAACAGTAAGCATTGATTTGAACAAGAGTAAAGAGTAATTTAAACTGGCAGAAGATTTAGTTCACACTTCTATGCTGAACATTGGTTGGGCTCTGTTCTGAGTCAACCTCATACTCTACTCGAGAGGCACACTGAAATTTTGAAAAGATCTAGAGAAGAGACAACTAAATGATCAAGGGACATTATTAGAAAAATCTAAATAAAAGGCTCTTTTTGAGTGAAAAAAATAGCTGCATGATAGTCAGCTGTATGGTAGTCAGCTGTGGTGGTCTTGTGGTATTAATATCAATTGCCTCAGTAACCAGCAATTGAAAGAGAACCGGGCCAGAGGTCACATAAGGCTTGCAATTTGGCACATTCAGCAAAAATGTGGAGGGACATTCAGGGCCCACGGTGGGTTTCCTCTTTAAGTAAGTTGGTTTAATCACAGTAAATGGGATTTATTTTATGCTAAATAGAGTAAATATATATGAACTGCAATTTGAGGTATTTCTGTGATACCTATTGATGGTTTAAATGATGTTAGACTATATTTAGGAAATAAATCAAGAAGAACATCATGAAATTGGTTGACGAAATTGAAACAACGATTACATGTGTATTTGATTTTCAGTTGGACCACTAAAAGAAAAATATAGATGCCTATCTTCTTTGAATAGTTGAAAATTACTCCAGCTGGGGAGAAGGCAAACAAACTCAATAACTTTTTGCATAGATTTTTTTTGTGATGTGGAATTCTGAAGAACTATATTCAAAGAGCATTAGAAGATAATAATAATAATAATAATAATAATAAAGCAAACAAGCTACTGGTGATGGAAATAGAAGCAGCAGGGAGGTTTGTCATCCTTTTGACAATTCATAAGGAAAGCTTCATATGTCATAACATTAAGCACAGTAGAATATCTATGAATACTCCAATAACGGTGGCTTATATTAGAATCACCTAGTCAGCAGCTCTGGTAGTATCAATATGACATATGTGAATGGACCTACCCAACCCGCATTCCAATCATTCACTATCATTCACTTCACTTCTAAACCGAGACTTTAATGACTGCCAAGCTTCAACATTCTCTTGCGTGCACTCATCTCAGACATGTGCTTTTGACAGCTTCTTCAAACAAAAGGAATATGACTAAACTTCCCAAGCAGGTTGAAGGGAGTCCTATGCTGAAAAGCAAGCCAAATTTATAATTTAAAAATAAATTCTAGCCATGTTCAATAAATTACATATTGTCTACTATGAGAATTACATTGTTATTGCCATAATAATATATGGCAGTTATTAGAATTACAGCAATAACACATGCAACTGTTAATGGACTTATAATGTAGCATGCCACTGGGAAATAAAAACTAACTATATTTTTTTCATTATCAAACAAATGCTGCTATAATCTGTACAGTAATTTGAAACTGGATAGTTAGAAGTAGAAGTTTATACCCATGTTTGCTATGCATATATGCTCCTCTGTCACATAATTTCCCACTAAAGTTAAATAAGAAGAAAATATCACACGTGGACTATTTCTATACACCCAAACTATTTTGATTATTTTGACTGACTAAACCCACAAAGTCAAGTTATTCAGTTAAAAAAAGTTGAACTCAACCAAAAAAAGTCAGAGAGGTCAAAACAATAATCAATTCAGTCAAAAATCGAGTTACATGGTTTTGTTTTTCTCTAATGAGATTGATTTGACTGGTCAAGTCAGTCAAAAGAGTCAAACCAGTTTCATAGACATAGCCACAGTATGGAGTCATACCTAGCTCACTGGACAAATTAACAATATCTCACATTTATTAACTCATTTGATGTTTGTACAAGCCCTCTGAGAAGAGCAGGGCAAATTCCCCACCCTATTATTTTCATTCCTATTTTTAAGCTGAGGTTAGTGGCTTATGCCAATAGTCCCAGCTAATTGGGAGGCTGAGGTAGGAGGATTGCTTGAGGCCAGGAGTTCAAGGCTGCAGTGAGCTATAATTACACTACTGCACTTCAACCTGGGTGACAGGGTGAGAACCCCTCCCTTTAAAAAAAATAATAAAAAATAAAGAGTTTTAGAGAAAAGTGGTTAGAATGTGTTATTTATAACTGTGTAACAGATCATCTCAAAACATAGTAACTTAAAACAATGATGGTTTGTTATTTCTCACAATTCTGTGGGTTGAATGGGTTTGTATGGGCAGTACTTCTCTATTTGATAGGGACTAAGGTCACTCATGGACTTGCATTCAGCTGGGAGCTTGGGAATGGGATATCCAAAGTGACGTCTCATCCTCAATGTTTTCTCTCCTGTGTCCACTCATTATTCAATAGTCTAGCCTGAGTTTTTTCTAACAAGGCAGTGGACTTACAAGTGGAAGCATTCCAAGAGGACAAACCTAATGTGTGAGCATTTGTCAAGTCTCTGATTTTATCACACTTGCTAATGTCCCACTGGCCAAGAGGAGCCCAAAGACAAGGTGGGAGGGGACTACACAGGAGGGTGCATAACAAGTGTGGTTCACTGGGGTCACCAGCGTGACATCTGACCACAACACGGAATCTCATACAGCTGGCATGCCACAGAGCAAGATTAGAACTTAGGGCTCCTTAATGTGGTTTTCTTCCCGTCATAGCAAGCTGACTCTCCAATGTCACATTTATTCTTCCTTTAGTAGCATTAAGATGGTTTATCATTTTAACACTGGTCACAGCTTAGGTCATAGTAGAGGACAATTCCTGTTGTATATTGGTTTTTAAGATACCAGTAAAATTTACTGCCCAGTTTAAATTCTGGTAATTTTTACCTAAGAAGGAAATCTGAGTAAAACATATATTTGTTAGTTTTGAAAAACCTTTATTTTCAACAACTCGAAACCTTACAAACCTTACAACCCATGACTGATCTTGCTATCATCTTACATTATACGTTCAACACTTAGAGGAAGAACTGGGATTCTTATGTTTCTACACTGAGTAGTTGAGGAAACTGTGACTCAGAGATGCTGAGTTTCTTCTCAGGAGCTCATGGTGCATGATAAAGCCTGGCTTCTTACTTCAGAAGATTCTTGCCCTGGAAGAACTCATAGTCTTAGGAACATATTTGCATAAAGCCTTCTGCAGCAGCTTAACTTAGATCTTCTTCACTTTCTGATTGTTTATAGCACACATTGATGATGTTCTATATTTTGACATTTGAGGAATGTCATTTTTCACAATATAGCACAAAAGATACCCCAAATTGGCACTTTTCTAGCTTGCTGAACTCAGAACCCCTTTACATTCTTAAAAACTTATTAAGAACTCCAAAGAGCTTCTTTTTTTATTGCATTTTAGGTTTTAGGGTACATGTGAAGAACACACAAGATTGTGTTTATGAATTATGCTAATCAATACGTACTGTGCTAGGAATTAAACCTGAGAGGTTTTTTTAATCACAAGAATGCAAAAGCGTACATTCCATTAGCTGTCAGAATAATGACATCAACACACGTCACATTACCATTGTACTCCACCGTATTCTCAGGAGGGAGGAAGAGTGAAAAATGCAAATCAAATCCTTTTATTATTGTGAATATAGATTTGACCTAGCAAACTCTGGAAAAAGCCTCAAAGACACTCAAAGCTCCTAGATCACATTTTAAGAGCTGCTCTTCTAAACAATTTCTCCCCTGAAAAATAATACATAATGCTGGATGAAAATTTTGAAGATTTGTTTTGAATTCACTGCTAAGCTGATAAGAAATAAAAAGCTATTTTTAGAGGACAAAACTGGAGTGAAAACACAAACCCAGAGAGGTAAGACAAAGCAAGGCAGGCTTGGGAACAGCTGTTCATTGTTTGTGTGTGACCAACAGATTTTACTTTATCAGGTGTGTAGAGAAGAGGGGTCAGGAATTTAGAGCTGGCTCACAGAGGTTAATTTGATAGAAGGTGACTTCAGTGGGCTCTTAACTTTAGGCCAAGACCTCAAAGGATGCTGCTATAACTCAGTGAAAGGGTGAATGAGGGAGAAAGCCTGGCCCATAGAAAAAGACACGAGAGAATTTTCTTTCAATATTGGTTTTGAATGGAAGGGGGAAAAAATTCCCCTACATGGTCATAACCACAAGCTTGGCCTTATGAATTTTAGCCTGTTCTCCCAGACTGGAGGCGCTTCCAGGAAGCTGATAAATACAAATGCAAATCCTACTTCGGGGAATATACCTTTATCTCAGACTTTAAAGGATTCCCACACCTTAGTGTTATTAAAAATAAGTATAATTTTAAAAAATTATGAAATAAATAAGGAAACAAATTGCTGAGACAAATGGATGAAGACCAGAACTTTAAAGAGTAAGCAATAAGACTGTTTAACATGCTTATAAAAATAAGAGATGATTTGAAAATATATCAAAGGAATAGGCAGAATTGAAAAGGAATAAAATCAAATTTTCAAATAAAATAATCAAATAAATCTTTCAGAAATCATAATACTTGAAGTTAAATAGTATAAGAGAACATGGATTGGTTGGAATTCTCACATACTGAAAGGACTGAAAATTGGTAAAACCACTTTGGAAAACTGTTTGGCAGCATTCACTAGAGTTAAAAAACATGTACCCTATGACAAAGCAATTTCTTTAGGTATAAACCCAATAAAAATGCTCAACATGTGCTCACCAAAATATATGTGAAAGAAACTTTATAGAAGCCTATTTATAATGGTTATAAATGTGTGTTCATTTTATGAAAATACATCTAATTATAAATTTAATATTTCTGCATTTTACCAATCATGCTTTCACCATGGTGGGTTCATCGTGGGAACCCACATCTTGTATCAGCATGACCCAGATGCAAGATATGGAGTCAAAGGAGATCATTTTGGAGCTTTAAGATTTGACTGCCCTGCTGGATTTTGAACTTGCAAGGAGCCTGTAGTCCCTTTGCTTTGGCCAATGTCTCCCATTTGGAATGGCTGTATTGACCCAATGCATGTACCCCCTTGTATCTAGAAAGTAAATAACTTGTTTTTGATTTTATAGGCTCATAGGTGGAAGGGATTCGCCTTGTCTCAGATGAGACATTGAACTGTGGACTTAGGAGTTAATGCTGAAATGAATTAAGAGTTTGGGAAGGCATGATTGGTTTTGAAATGTGAAGACAAGAAATTTGGGAGGGGCCAGAAGTGGAATGGTATGGTTTGGCTCTGTGTCCCCACCCAAACCTCATCTTGTAGCTCCCATAATTCCCATGTGTTGTGGGAGAGACTCAGTAGGAGATAATTGAATCATGGGGGCAGGTCTTTGCCAAGCTGTTCTCATGATGGTGAATAAGTCTCACAAGATCTGGTGGTTTTCTTAAAGGACGTTGCCCTACACAAGTGCTCTTCTCTTGTCTGCCACCATGTGAAATGTGGCTTTCACATTCTGCCATGATTGTGAGGCCTCACCAGCCATGTGGAACTGTGAGTCCATTAAACCTCTTTCTTTTGTAAATTGCCCAGTCTCAGGTATGTCTTTATTAATAGGGTGAAAATGGACCAATACAATGTTGTGCTTCTATTAAAAAAAGTCTTCATACAAAACACACACACACACACACACACACACACACACACACAGCTCACATACAAATCCTTAATATCCAAAGAAAAGATGATCTGTGATAAATCAGAACAAATACCACTTTTAAATAGGCTTATTGTACAAAATAGGGAAAAAAAGTCAGCAAATGAGTCCAGGAATTGATCCAGGAACAGATTCCTTTAAAGAGAAAATTAATTAACAGGAAATTAGAAAAGCGTGATCCAAAAAGACCAAGAGATGAAAGGTACCGAAAAAGAAGTTGACAGACATGGAGGACTAAAATTTAACTTATGTCTATTTTGAATCCCAGAAGGAGTTAATACACAGCATTATAAACAACATTTGAAGTTAGTAATAATTTTCCAGAATGGATGCAACACTTGAATCCTTAGGATCTGGAAGAAACTAGTTTTCAAGCTTGATACATACAAGAAAATAAAGCCAAAACACATCATAGAAAAACTGCAGAACAGCAAGGATAAAGGGGAAATCCTAAAAGCAGCAAGAAGCGATAGGGCAGATTTCATACAAAGCACAATGCAAAACAAAGCAATTAGATGGGCAGCAACAAGGGAAGCCAGACAACACAGAATGATGTACTGAAAGTTGCAACCTAAATATAGTCAAAGTTGGAAGGAAGTTAGATAGAGTTAAAGCTTATGAATACTGAGTGTTGTCTATAAAGATATGTTACCAAGATACTGTTCTTTTCACTGTGTTCTTCAGCTGTTTGTGAGATTTAAACATCTCATTAATAAAATTATTTTGCTAATGAAACATGCCTACAATGGGTCAAATAGATGTAATCATTCAGTCTAGTCCAAAAGCTGATTCACTTCTCCAGGTGCTAGCATTAGGTCAGCTATGTAGTAGATGCTCAGGAAATGCATAAATGGATGAATGGATAAATGAATGGATGTATGGTGGGTGAATGGATGAATAGACAGATAGATAAATGGTTAGATAAATACATACATTTGTGGATTAATTTTGCCATCTCTGACCTTGATACTGAGTATCTTATAGGCAGAATCTGATATAATATAGCATTCAAAATGCTAAATTTTTAAGTTTTCAGTTCTTGATTCTGATCAGCGTTTCTTAGACTAAAGGGAACATAGGAAACAGCTTTATGTATCCATAATACAGAATGTTTGTCTGTAGGAACAGTCTTTGGGCACCACTGGTAATTTAGTCAGTGGAATTCCCTGATGAAAGAGCTCTGTCAGGGTGGAGGTCAGTGTCTTTCTCCTTTTCTGAGTGAAATGTGGCATCCAATCTTGGGCCAGTGGTGAATATCTTTGCCCAAGGCCCAGACCTTATTTGCATTCTCTGGACACTGACAAAAAACAACAAAACACTGCATGGCACACTCTAAGGAGTGTGTTCCTGTTTCCTGAGAGAAATGATCTCCTCTCTAGGATTTGACTAAAAATCATGGGCAATTGAAAGCCTGGTTTATCCCTGTGGACTATTAGTCACCCTATAAAAGTTAATTTAAAACAAATTAATCCATAAATCTTGACATTGTCTGCAAATACTTACCACCATAAAAAAAAACCTAATTTAAACTCTTTTCCCTCTACTCTAAATTAGGGTTGCACTGCATTTTAGAAAATGTCTTCCCAACTCAGAATAAATTACCAGTTATTTCCTTTCTTATTGATGTTGGTGGAGGTTCTGAGGGTAATATTAGGTCCAGTATCACAATCTCTTAGTGCTCAAAACGAAGGAGAAAGAACATGCAATATTTTACATAAGCTTTAATACATAAACTTTATGCATTGGAGAAGTTTAATTTTAAATGCAGTTCCTCAGGCCATTCTTCCTGAAAGTCACTTAATATAGTTTCTTAGTCAATGCTGCAGTCAAACTTAGAATATAGGAGCAAGTGAAATCAGAGTGGTAGTTTTTTGGTGGAGACAGAATTTTTACTTTCATCAGGGTCATCAATATTAAAGTCTCAAAAGAAAACATAAAGGAGTAGCCTTCACTTGACAATCAAAAGGCTAAAAAGGACAACTTGAACCATTAGATGGTTTAGATTTCTGTTGAAAATTCAACATGAAGATTCTATTTACTCTAGGAACACTGCTAAAAAACATTTGTGGAGCATCGTAAGTGACCAGGATAAAAGTGATTTTTCCCCTATTTTTGTAGGTAGATTAGGTAACAATTAGAAAAACCATCGTTCAAAACACCAATTTGTAGTTCCCGCATCTTGAAAAGCAGCCTGTTCCAAAAGGGGCATTATCATCTCTGGTAGTTGGAAACTTTTAGAAATTCAGTTTTTGCATAGAAAAATCCTATTTCTGCAATTTTGATTCTGCATATTTAAAAATAATGGTTATGTTCTAAGTCAGAGGAGGATTCAGGTGTTGATTAAATCAATTAAGTCCAAATGCCACCCCCCCCATCAGTCGTTGACAGCCAATAAGAATAAACAAGAGAAAATTTAGTACATGGAGACATTTCATGGAAAGGTGTTCTGTGGCTGTCATTTCATAAGCTAAAAAAAGGCATTTATGGAGCTGCTAATTATCAAGCTCCCCTACACCACTATACTGATGTTAAATGGCACAGTTCCATTAGCTGTAATTATTCCATTTGTAATAAATAAGCATTAACCATTTTCAAATGTACACTCACAAATCATTTTTAAAGGATGAGTCTCATACATTTAAAATCATATATTTCAAAACAGCCCAGGCGACAAATCTGTATGAAGCCCTAAATTCAAATTAGAAGAGCATTTAAAAAATTAAAATGAAATATATTCGGTAACAGAAATTATTACAGCCTGCAAAATCTTAAAGAGAGAAAGAGAGAGAAAGAGAACTACTAAAACTGGATAGAGAAGAAAAATGTTTAGATATTTAGTTGGCTGAATGTTTAATTCTTCAAAAGACCTCGGCTTTTTTGTAGAATTCAGCACCTGGAACTTAGGTAGTTATTTGCATGAAAATAGACTCTGCTGGTTGAAGACCAGATGCAGTCATATCACAACCCAGATGTCTTTGACCTCTATAATTCCCACAGGAAGTGGGGAGTAAACAACCCGTTGTATATGCAGAGATATAGATGTGGATGGGAGGGAGTGACATGAGGACTTTGGAAAGAGATAAGTAGCTAGAAGTCGGAATAGTCTTAGAGCT
The DNA here is from genome assembly GCF_001604975.1 of Cebus imitator. Classification (NCBI taxonomy): domain Eukaryota; kingdom Metazoa; phylum Chordata; class Mammalia; order Primates; family Cebidae; genus Cebus; species Cebus imitator. The sequence continues at coordinate 4,169,348 of NW_016107462.1, read as the reverse complement.
CTTCCACAACTGCTTCCTGGAGATTCCTTTAAGGATTTACTGTATTCACCAATCCTTAGAAATTTACTCACCTTTTTTAAACTCAGAATAAAATGATTAATTAATGATACTATAAAAAATCATGGATGCACATCTATTTGATTTGTGCACCTTTCCTATACATGCTGTACTTCAATAAACTTTAAAAGTAATGTAAGCACTAAATTAAAAAATTATAAAATTACTGTAAAAATATTGTTATGTTTATTTGCGGGTAAGGCAAAAGGCTGATGTGAATGTAATGGACGAACCCCAGCAATAATTCTTCAAAGCAAATAAAAAATAAGTTCTTATTTTATTAGTAAATCTGGAGGGACAAAGTTTTGTTTTCTACCAAACTTGTATGGAAAGGGGGTGCCTACACATTAGTCCATGGGTTCTCAATTATTACAGACATGGACTCTCTGAAAGTCTTGGTGCTTTTAAATATTATCAAAATACAGCAGAAACTATTCTTACATCTCAACTGATTTTATAAACATCAAGTAATTTGATTAACAGGAATCATGACTTATACATACATAATATAAAATCCCAACCACAGGAATTAAAAACTTGTTAACAACAATAACAACCAAAATTAATCTATTGGCTATTGTGAACGAGTGATTACTTAGCATTACGTTTGGGTTGGAATAGCTTACAGCTGTGCTGTCTAATACAGTAGCCACTAATGTGGCTATATAACTTTAAATTAGTTATAATTCAACAAAATTAAAAATTCAGCTCCCCAGTTGCACTAGCCACTGTCAAATGCATCTCAGCATTTTCTGGAGGTACTTTCCAACAGTCAGCAAGGAGAAAGCTGATAGTTTTCTAGCCAACTAAAGAAGCTGATGAGTTGCTTTTATTGCTTAGGTGTTCTGCAACAAATAGACTCTTCAATTTTTGTGGTCAATACATGCTCTGAAGTTGAAGATTATATTCCTGAGCAATTAAATTAAGCCTCAAATCTGAAGTTGTATGTCTTGGAGATATGCTTGTGCACATTTTCTATACACACTGGAAGAACTGTGATTTTTTTTCTGATGACAAGAAACAGAAACTGTATAGATTCAAACTCAACAGTTTTTCTGCCCTACTCACCTCATATTGTCTGTTCATTGTGCTTCTGCCCTCACCTAAGTGTAAATGTATTTTCTAAACTTCTCCTTCTTATCTTTGCTCATAAGGATAATAGCCAGTACATTGAATTTTCAAATACCTAGGACAACAAGACCATTTTATTTCACATATTTTCATCAAATACCATGGTCAAGTCAAAGTTTTGTGGCTTAAAATTTTATTCCTCCCTATGAACATCACTTTTTTCTTTGGTTACTTAGAGCACCTGTAACATTTAGTGTGGCTGAGACAGTACTAACATCTTGGCTGATAGTTGAATAGAAAGTTTAAACTATTGTTTATAATTTGATATTATAAAATTATACCTCAAAATATTTTCTTCCAAATTTTTAAAGCAAAATAACTGAACCCGTAATTGATATAGAGAATTGGCATAGAGTTTATTCTTGCAATAGATGCATATTATGTGCTAAGGAATGCATAGCACTCAGGGGACCTTGTGGAAATGTCACCCAGCATAACTTGGAGTGTGGTTGCTGGAAGATGTGATAGGATCTAGTTGTCCTTCTATGGACCAAATTGTGCTGGTGCCATGTGATCATCTGATCTGTCTCAGAAAGCCTTCTTCTTACCCCAAGGCCTTTATTAGAAGATTCTACCTCTGATTATACACTTATCCAAAGTAAAATGTCTATGTTCTGAATGATGTTCTGAATATTTAGCCAATAGATTTATTAGGAAAACTTTATTTCCCTGTATTAAAAAAAAAAAAAAAAAAACCTGATTGTGTCAATTGCTGTAATTCTCTCTAGTTCTTTCTTAAAGTGTAATCTTACCTACTGCCAATTGATTAAATCAGAATCCACAGGTTTCAAGTCCAGGTAAAAGTATTTTGGAGAAGCTCCTCAGGTAATTCTAAGGCACATTCATAGATAAGAACCTGGTCCAATCTGAGCAAGAGTCACTTCACTCCTCAGTGCATGGGTGCACATCCTGGCCCTGTCACTCATTCATGATGTGATCTGGGGCAAGATATACTAAACCTTCCTGTGCCTCATTGATCTCATCTGTAAAGTGGGGATAATAACAATTTTATATAATTGTGACAGAGGCAGGAGGCAGAGAAATCCTAGGCAGACAGGGGCACATCCCTGGTGAAACCTCACCTTCAAGCCAAAGAAAGTTTAAATCCTGAAGACCAAGCTACAAGCCAAATCCATGGACTGAATTGAGAACCTGTCTTCTTGCTTGGCACACTTTCCTTTGGTTGATCCCCACACTTCACCTATTTTATGTATACCTAACCCTTCCTAATTGCTTTTACATTGTGCCTACCTTTGACTGGTGCTTTTGCTTTGACCTTTTTTGCATACTCACAAACCAATCTATACACACTTCTTTATCCTGTGCCTATAAAAACCCAGGCTCAGCCATGCTGGGGAGCTGACTTGACTTTGGGAGAAATGATTCCACCTTTCTGTCCCCTCTCAGCTGAGAGCTGTTTCATACTCAATAAAATTCTCTGTCTTCCCCACCCTTCAGTTGTCAGCAATGACGTCATTCTTCTCAGATGTAGGACAAGAACTCAGGACTCACTGAACATGGATATCCAGAAATGCTGTAATACTGGCCCTCTGCCCTCACTGGCAGAGGGCAGCCACTCCACGCCACAGAAGCAGCGGTGGAGCCAAGCCAGTCCCGGAGGCATGCTGGTCCCAGAGCCATGGGCTAGCGTGGGGCAAGAGGCTGACTGAGCTGCTAACACGCCACTGTCCTTTGGGCTGTGGATGGTGAAACTAAAAGAGCAAATTAGCACACTATAGCACCCCCTCTGGGGCTTTGGGGTCGTGGGCACCCCTGTCTGGGTGTTGTTGCATTACCCTTGGGGAGACACAGCTGGTCTGGCTGCAGGCCCTGCACAGAGCTTCCTCCTGTGTTGGTGCTCCGAGCAACTGGCCAGCCCTTGCACTCACTCTTCCATGTGCTCCCTCCCAACAAGGGCTGAGGGCATTGGGCCAAGTAGATGGTGCACCCCCTAAGTCCAGCAAAGGGGCCAAGAAAAATCCTGTGTCATTTCTGGGGGTTCATCTGGGGTCATTGGAAGGGTGAGTGAATATGGTCCTGACTCTTCACTTTTTTCCCAGGACTTCTTGTCCTCAGACTTTCCCCTGAAGGCAGATGAAGGGCTGAACCTCTGATTAGTCAGTTAAGAATGAATGTCTCAGCCATAGAAGACAGGATGTGACCCTGCCACTTGCCTTTCTCTTTTGGGTGAAAGAAATGCTGGCTTTTTTCCCCGTTGTGGAGGTCTGGCTGTTATGTGAGATCAAAGTAAGGTCCTGGGGAAACTGAAGGCATCTGGCCAAGGCCACACCTCGGTGTTGGTATAAGGCCCCAGACCAGCTCTGGTCCCTGACCGCTTGTTAGGGCATTAGCCAACACTCCCAGACTTTTCGATGATATTTTTTCATCTTTCTTTCATGGATTAAAATGGCTCCCAACTCTTCTTTTACAATGTTAAAGGTGTGTTGCTGCAAACTACCGATATTATTGGGTAGAATGAGTATCTGAATCAGCCATCAGATATGCAATTCAGACCAATGTGGTTTCCATCTGTTCTTAGAGGCAAGGTTGATACAGTGATTAAGAGTTTTTTTTTTTTTTTTCCCCCTGTTGAAGGAACCTTTTTGCATAGACCAAGAGGCTTTTTCTCCCAGGCACCTTCCCCCTTGCACTTAAGCACTTAAGCTGTTTTTTTTTTTTCCCTTTTCTCTACCGTGTCAGGAGTTCACATAGCCCTACAAATACAGAAAGTTTTCCCCCTTTTGGGAGGCATCTTATTAGGCCAGGCCCCGAATTCCTTGGACTTCCTTTCTTGCCCTCGTTTGAGGAGGGCCTGATTCCAGTGCTTTACCTTAGCACTCTGCTTATGATAGGGAAGCAATGGAGGAGTGGCCCATTGGCTGCTGGTTGCAAATTTGGTGAGGGACCCCTGGAACTTAATTTAAATGAATTCATGAACTCTCTTGAGGCATCTTTTTGTCTCAAATCAATTCCAAGTTTGAAGTTGAAGCCCTGTAAAGGAAAGCTAGGTCTGAGGGATCCAAAGACAGGCAACAATGGAAGTCAAGGGGCACAGTGTAGATGGGCAGGACCAATTTCTGCCAATTCAGCCTCCACTTCATGGGAGGAGGCCATGCTCGTATCCATGGCATAAAGGAGGTCTAAGGAACTCAAAGGTTACCAACAGCAGGGAGGATAGGCAGCTGTTGGTACCCAGGGGCAGTGCCCACCTAGGTTTCCAGTACTCAGGGATAAAAAGATGAAAGAAAAAAATGAGGACACCCTTTTTTCCTCTCCCTCACATACCCCTGAGAAGATATGAAAAAGAGAAAGGGTCTAAGGGATATCTTTTTCTGTTTCTCTTTCAGATGAGTAATCAGCTATCTGCAGTCTACACTCCTCTGGAATGTATCCTGAATCACTGGGAATGCTTTGACACTCAGACTCTAAAGAAAAAATGCCTTATAGCCCTTTGCACAAAGCTTTGGCCAAATTATGATTTGCAGAAAGGACTGGCTTGGCCTCAGGGAGGAGCCATTCATTTTGACATCATCCTGCAGCTGGATCTTTTCTGTAAATGTGAGGACAGATGGTTTGAGGTCCCATATGTGCAGGCTTTCTTTGTCTTGCAGGGTAATTCAGACCTTTGCTGACATTGTAGGTTTGATCCAGGCCTCCTATTGGCCATCTCAGGAGAGGCTACAGGGGCAATCCCAGGGAACTAGAGAAACAAACTCCAGAGTCACCTCCAGTAGGAGAGCTAGCTCCCTCTGGCTCTGTTCTTCTCTGGGTCCACCCTGTCCTCCCTATCCAATTTCTGTCTCTTGCTTGCCCACTCCTAGATGCCTTCACCCTAGATAAGCTCTAGTCTACTTTTGCTCTTCCAACAGATGCCTGGTAATCCGGTCCCAATAAGATACAGGTACCCTTCTCTCTACAGGACTTAAGGCAAATTAAGGGGGATCTTGGCAAATTTTCAGATGACCTTGACAGATATACAGAGGCTTTCCAGAATTTAACCCTAGTATTTGAACTGTCCTGGAAAGACTTTATTTTACTTTTGAATTAAACCCTGACTAACACTGAGAAGCAACCCACTGGGCAAACAGCCCAGAGATTTGGGGATGAGCTTTGTCTCTCATATAGTGTCAGGAAAGGGGGTGAGCCTTATCCGATTGGAAAAGTAGCAATACCATTGGAGGACCCTAAATGGAATTCCAATGATGAACTGAGAGAATGGAAGAGGAAACACTTTCAGATGTGCATACTGGAAGGCTTATGAAAGACTAGAAGTAAGCCTCTTAACTACTTCCAACTATTCATGATAGACTAGGGATTAGATGTGAATCTAACTGGCTTTCTGGAAAGGCTGAGAAAGGCCTTGATAAAGCAAACCTCTCTACCTCCCAATTAAGTTGAGGGACAACGAAGTCTAAAGGATACATTTATTACTCAGGCAGCCCCTGATATCAGGATGAAGCTGCAGAAACAGGCCATGGGACCATATAGTACTTTAGAGAGCCTCCTGAAAGGGGCCACCTCAGTCTTTCACAACAGAGATAGGGAGGAGGTCCAGGAGAGAGAAAAGAGACAGAAGAAAAAGGCAGAGGCTTTAATGGCCACCTTTCAGGCCCACAAACCCCAGAATCCCTGGAATGTACCTGTTAACTGCTACAAATGTGGCAGGTCAGGCTATTTTTAGGAAGGACTGTCTAGACAGCATGAGGAAGCCACCTTGCCCCAGTCCAATCTGCAGTGGGGACCACTGGAGGATGGACTGTCCCTGGAGACATAGGTCACTAGTTCCAGAGCCAATCTCCCAAATGGTCCAGCAGGACTGATGAGTCCCAGGGATCTTCTCCCTGGCTCCAGTGGTCCAGACCACCATTACCATACATGCACCCAGGTAATTCTGGAAGTCAGAGGGAAGAAGGTGAAGCTCTTCCTGGACACTGAAGCAGGATTTTCAGTTCTCCTCTAGTAGCCTGGGGCCCTCTCCTCTTTTAGCATGACCATGAGGGGCATCTCAGGAAAGCCTTTAACCCAATATTTTTCTCAATCCCTTAGTTGTAGTTGGGGAGACCTCTTATGTAATCGCGTCTTTTTAATCATGCCTGTTGGGCAGGGATATTTTGGCTCATGTGGGAACCACCTTCCATATGGCTCCAGGATAGACTATTTGTCTCCCCCTCGAGGAGACTGATCTTAAGGGCAACTCACAGGAAACTTGGCTGAGTCACAATCGCCACACTAGTCTGGACCCACCTCAAGGATCCCACCTCCTTCCTTAACCAGAGACAATATTCCCTGGTTATTATAAAATAAAAACTTCCTATAAAACTGGGAGTTATTATAGGAAAGGACTAGAAGCCATCATTAGTAACTTGAGGATGCAGGGCCTCCTCAAACCCTGCAACAGCCCTTGTAAATGCTGATATTGGAGGTACAGACCCAATGGGGAAGAGAGACTGGTCCAAGACCTCTGCCTTGTTATTGAGGCTGTGGTTCCAATTCACCCAGTGGCTCCCAATCCCTTAACCCAGCTACTGCCAACACCTGAGGGAATTTAGTGGTTTACAGCCCTAGACCTAAAAGATGCCTTTTTCTGCATACAGTTACACCTCAACTCCCAGTATTTGTTTGCATATTCAAGGATCCCTCCAGTCAGGCCACGCAGCTAACCTGTGTGGTGTTACCTCAGAGATTCTGAGACAGCTCCCACCTATTTGGGCAGATGTTGTCCAAACACCTCTCTGAATTCTTTTATCCTCAGGTTAAAGTTTTACAATACATAGGTAACATTCTCCCTCTGTTCCCAAACTGAGGAAATCTCTCAGGAGGGAGGTAGGAGTCTTCTTAATTTTCTGGATAACAGAGGCTATAAGGTCTCAAAATCTAAGGCTCAGCTCTGCCAGACTTCAGTGAAGTACCTAGGTCTGCTCTTATCAGAGGGGACCAGACATTGGGTAAAGCAAGGTTTAAGTCCATCTCCTCCTTTCCCCTCCCTCAAACCATTAAGCAACTGAGGGGAGTTTTGGGCATTACAGGATTCTGCAGACTATGGATACCTGGATACAGTGAAATAGCTTGTCCCTTACATCACCTAATACAGGAGACTCAGGCAGCTAAAGCTCATTCCCTAATTTGGGAAGCAGAGGCTATAAGGCATTTGAGCAATAAATAAGACTTTCTTGAGACACCAGCCCTTAGTCTTCTCATAGGGAAGATGTTTAATCTTTGTGTGATAAAGGAAGAGAATGGCCCTGGGAGTTCTAAGTCAGACCTGAGGTTCAGCCCAGTAGCCTGTAGGTTACTTAAGTAAGGAGCTTGATTTGGTAGCTAAAAGATGGCTGGCCTACATCCAGATAGTTCCAGCAGTAGCCTTTCTGGTACCAGAGGCTACTAACCATGGGAAATAACAACCTCTTATACCCCACATAATGTGACAGAGCTGTTATCTTCTAAGGGGAGCTTCTGGGTAATGAACAACCACCTCCTCAAACATCAAGCTGTATTATTAGAGGGATGTGCAGTCCAATTAAGAACCTGTCCCTTCATAAACCCAGCCACCTCCCTCCCAGGGGTACCTGGGGAGCTTGAACATAACTGCAAATGGATAGTAGTGCAAACCTATGCAGCCAGAGAGAACTTCAAGGAAACCCCTCTAGGAAACCCATATTGCATTCTCTTTACAGAGGAAACTTCTTTTGTAGAGCAAGTGATCTCTAAAGCAGAGTATGCAATAGTTATTCTGAATGTTGTTGTGGACAGGACATCTCTCTCCTCAGGCACAAGTGCTCAACTGGCTGGGCTAATTAAGCAAGGGGAAAGCAGTTAACATTTATACTGATTGTAAGCATGCTTTTCTAGTCCTCTATGCCCATGCCACCATCTGGAAAGAAAGGAACTTCCTTATAGCTAATGGGTCTCCCATGAAATAACATCAGGAAATTAATAGACTATTATCCTCAGTTTTACTCCCATGGGAAGTGGCAGTAATACATTGTAAAGGCCACCCAAATTGGTCTGACAAAATAGCCAAGGGAAATAGGTTGACTGACCAAGCAGCTAAATCATCAGTGAGAGGGTCCTAGATTTCCAATCCACTTGAAGCCCCTCTGGTATGGTAGGGCTCCATAAGGGAAATAAAATGTCAATATTCTTCTTCAGAAATAGAATGTGTCACCTCTCAGGAATACATATTTTAGTCCTCAGGATGGGTATAGTCAGAGGATGGCAAGCTTTATCTACTAACTGCCAGCCAGTGGAAAGCATACCAAATGGGAAGACAGGTTCTCAATCTGGTCCGTGGGTTTGACTTGTAGCTTGGCGTTCAGGCTTTAAATTGTCTTTGGCTTGAAAGTGGGATTTCACTAGGGACCTTCCCCTGTCTGCCTAGCGTTTCTCTTTCTCCTGTCTGTCGATTGTCAAAACAATGAAATGAGATACAACTTGCACTCTCTTTAAGAAATATAATTCTTCTCTTCCACCTATGTTCTCTGTAATGGGAAGACACTTCAAAGACATATTTTTGGGAAGAGGCACATTCTGACTTGAAGTTCAGCATTGAAGTTGTTTCTATATTGGGGGACTCCATAACATGGCACTGTTCACACATCACTCTCACTTGGAGAAACAATACTCTGTTTAGTCAATTTTAATATTTTATAAATTGCTTATTAGCAAACAGGGAGGTTCCCGTCATTTAGGAAACCCATGGATGAGAGGAAGTTTCACTTGAGACAATTTCAACGATATGCTTAATTTAGTTTGGTGAATTGTGAAAAGACTGTTATTCTGTTTTAGTGGCAGAATACCACTGACATAGTTAACATGGGTAGAGGATTTGTTTGGGGAATCATGAGATAAAGAAGGAGCTTGGTTTGAGTAGCAGAACACTGTTTCCCTAGTGAAAATGATGTGTGAACAGTGCCATGTAATGGAGTCCCCCAAAAGGAAACCAATTTCAATGCTGAACTTCAAGTAGGAATGTGTCTCTTCCCAAAAATATGTCTGTGAAGTTATGCAAGTCAACTACATTTTCTGAGCTAATAAACCACATGAGACCAGAAGTCATACACACACACACACACACACACACACACACACACATATAGTTCATTTGGGAGTCTCTCTCCTATTGACAAATAGGAGATGTTCAGTAAATATTTAGAGAATTGCAATTAAGAGAAAGAGGAAGGGTTTCGATTCCAAACAGTAGATAGTCTGAAATTCTGGTTTCGTTTTTTAAATTTGGAATAAATTAGTTCTTACCAATGTCTTACCTTCCCAGATAGAGTATGTTTTAAAAGATTCTGGCTTCATTTTGCATGCCTTAAGCCAAAACCAACTCATAATAAAGAAGACCAAGAGAGGAGAAAACACACAGGGGTTGCAGTTTTCCACCAATACTCCACATATATTTTCCAATATTTCAGACGTTAATAAAGTAAAATCTGAATGCTCTTGCAGAGCCACAGACTTTTATGACAGCTTTGACAGACAAATCAATTTGACTCCTGACAATGTGAGAGGGGTTGGTTCATTTTTAGCATGGTGATGTGTAGCTGTTCAGATGAAAAGTGAGAATTACCCCAAATGACCTGCCATGCATCCCAGAGTGGGTCTAGCCACAATCTAGTTAAATGACTGTGAAGTGCAACTATCAAGGGGTGATACTAGTTGAGGCTTTCTTGGGCAACATCTTGAGATAAAGAAGAGATCTTCACTATAGAAACAGATTCTGAAACAATTAAAAGTTAAAAAGTATATCTTCACATTTCCTAGAAATAGAATGGCTTTCAGGCCCCATTTCCAACTAAAGTCCAAGGGTCTAAACCGTGGACAAATTTGAAAGACACAAAATGTGTCTTCTTCACCTCTAACCTTTCTCTGCCCTCTTTCCACGCCTCTTTATCGGCACTCCTCGGGTGCCAGGAGCCCCTGAATTCTTGTCAATCATTTGTGATGGCTGAGTGATTGGCATTCTCTGAATGAAACCCGTTCACACTCAAATGTTACCTTGAGCTCTCATTTGCATTTAAACCCTTTTCCTTCTCAGGGTGGAATTGCCAGCTTCTTTTTTTCCTTAAAAGATTTTCAAGCAGAAAACATGAGCTATCTAGAATGGGGGTGGGGGTGGAGTGAGAGGGCGAGAGCTAGGATTTATGCTCACCCCACATCTATTTTCCCAAGTCTGAAAGAAAAGCTCAGAGTGTCTTCTGTGTTTCACTTGGGGAAAGCAAGGGGAATGGAGAGATGGAAGGATGGAGGAGTGCAGAGATAGGAGGAAGGTAGGCAGGAAGAGAAGGAGGGAGATACTGTTTTTGGTTTTTATTCCAAAGTTGAAGATTTCCTGTCTGATGTCTTGGAAGTCATAGGGTAGGGGAGGATGTGTCCTCGGGACGATGGTTGCTTCTGGAGCCTGAAGACTTCCCTTCTCTATACAAGTGACTAGAGGCCTGAAAGTCTCCATAGTCCCACAACTTTAACACAACCCATCTTATTCCATTCCCCTGGCCCAAAACATGGACATACATGCATTTTGTTCTGCAATATTTTTGGCAGGTGTTTTTCTTATTCTTATATATTTCAATGATGTAACCCAGTATATCATTTTATTGTTCTAATTTCTAACCAAAGAAGGAGTCTGAATGTCTTCACAGCAACACAGAGCATCACAGAACATTTTGTTGTCCCTCAGTGAGACGCAAACTCCAATCCCTTCACAGCTTGTCCACTTAGCTGAGCACTGGACCGGGAACTGGCTTCAGACCAGACAGCACTCTACAGAAACATAGACTTCTCTAAAGCTGGATTATTAATAGTCTCACTGGCCTTGCATGTTTAGAGGTAAGATCGAATAGCAATGTCTGCTCTGGGCACAGGGGGACTGCGGGACACTTATTTGCCTTCTCTTGTTTAAGCTTCGTAATCAGTCTTAGCTCTGTCCAATCACAGTTCTCAGGCATTGTAGCCCTGGTTGCATTCACGCTCTCTCTCACACACACACTTCCTTAAGTGTTACTTGGTAAGAGTCTGTCTGTTGTTAGTTAGGTGGCCTGAGTTCATGGAGATGACCTGTGAGTGCTTTCAGTGTAGCATCCCAAGATGTTTTCTTTCCCACAAACAATTTTATAAACTTTATCTAGCCTTTGGGTGGGTGAACGTGTCATAGAAAGTTCATGAATACTGCCACTTCTAGTTGTGTGATGGTGTTAAAATTGTAAATGTTGGCCAGGCACGTTGGCTCATGCCTGTAATTCCAGCACTTTGGGAGGCTGAGACGGTTAGATCACCTGAGATCAGGGGTTCAAGACCAGTCTGGACAACATGGTGAAACCCTGACTCTACTAAAAATAGAAAAATTATTTGGGTGTGGTGATGTGTGCCTGCAATTCCAGTTACTCTGGAGGCTGAGGCAGGAGAATCCCTTGAGCCCAGGAGGTGGAGTTTGCAGTGAGCCAAGATTGCGCCATTACACTCCAGCCTGGGTGACAGAGTGAGACTCTGTCTCAAAGAAAAAAAAATTGCAAATGTTTTCTATCAAGATAATATTAATGACGATGATGATGGCTAAATACTTATCTTTAAACAACAGACTCACAAGGCAAGTTAGCCAAGACTGGCTGAGGGAACAGCAGATTGCCAGCTCCCACCTCACTCTCACTCCACATGCAATGGCAGGTGGAATGACTGGCACTATTGAAACTATTCCCCCATGCCTTTTGGGGGGTTGTAGTTGCCAATTGTGTAGTGCTGAAGTCACCTAAGTTAGACATTCTTTTTTTTTTGAGACGGAGTTTCACTCTTGTTACCCAGGCTGGAGTGCAATGGCGCGATCTCGGCTCACCGCAACCTCCGTCTCCTGGGTTCAGGCAATTCTCCTGCCTCAGCCTCCTGAGTCGCTGGGATTACAGGCACGCACCACCATGCGCAGCTGAATTTTTATCATGAACGGGTACTGTTTTATAAGCCGCAGTCATACCTCAAGAGCAGCCCTGGCAGCTTCTTTCAATAAGAAGGGCTAGAGACGTCAATGGGCACATGCTAGTGACCTCCAGTCTCCCAACACAACCCCAATCCTGGACAATTGCCATAAAAATGCACTTTGCTAATTAGAAGGGGAAGAGGAGTAAATGACTAGGTCAACATAGGCCTTAAGACACAGGCTTTGAAATGAGGCAGTTAAAAAGTAGAATCCCAGCTTTGCCGCTTATTAACTGTGGCATTGGCTACTTATTTAATGTCTCCAGGTTCTTTCCTCCTCTGTAAAATGGGTATAATAGTACCTACCTCATAGACACTATAAAGTTGCATTTTACAATACGGTGGCTCATGCCTGTAATTCCAGCACTTTGGGAGGCTGAGACGGTTAGATCACCTGAGGTCAGGAGTTCACGACCAGTCTGGGCAACACAGTGAAACCCTGACTCTACTAAAGGTGGAAAGCACTTCCTTTTTGCTTTGCTTTGCAAATGAGTCCCAAACACAAGTATGTCCCCTCTAGCCCAACAAATCATATACACTCAACTAAAATCACCATCATTAACCTTGGCAACTAGCAGAAAACTGAAGAATCTCTTAACATTGACATGAGAATTGTCTGTTCACATAGTGAAGGTGATGTTGGAATCTTACAAACTAACTGGTGGGTTGGGGTTCTACGTGTTCAAATCTAATTATGAGTTCATCAGTCAGTGTCTACAGAGGTAGGCTCCATCTTATCAAAGCCTAAATAGGCACAGCCTGGCTGGACTGGAAATTCAATATCACCCTATGAATATGATAACAAAATGTAGCACGTATGCCAGTGTTCAGATGCATTCTACTTGGAAAGCAGGAGAAAAACAGTAAAAGTGCCTGTTTCTGTGTATAAAGTATATTCTATAAGTGCTAAATGTAGTTTTACATTACAATAGTACATAAGCAAAGTGCTTATAATATATTTATAAACTTCCACATACAGAGATTCAGGGGAAAAGAAGCAGTTGTGTTTAGTCACATTCAATTTTCCTCGTGAGAAGTTGAGGAGACTTATTAAGTGCTCAGAGGTGCATTTAGAATTCATTTTGTCAAAGCTTTTCCCCTCCCTAGCAGTGTGACAAGGGAACATGACTCAGTCTCTGAGTTTCATCTGTTCAATGGGGATAAATACTAGATTCTACTTCAGAGGTTGACGACTCAAAGAGTTAAAGAAACTTAATGTAAATGTGCATAGCCCAGTGCCCAGAACACAGTGAATGCACAGAAATTAACTATGAGAACAAAATGACTAAAGTTAAACTAGTGAAACTCATATAAGAATAATTTAGCTTTTTAAATTGGCGAATATTTTTATTATGACATCTAGCTTGGAGCAAATTGCTAAACAAAGATTGTGACTTTTTCTGATGTTACTTCTCTAAGGTATGAGTTAAACGCCTTTATCCAGGACGAATTGCTGGAGAACAGGTATTCTAATGTAACATCTTTAGGGTTATGAACAAGGAGCTTTTGCCTTGTAAACTCGTGGGGTGAAATCTCATCCCTTGATCTTCACAGTGTGACAAAGAGCTATTGATTGAGAGCATATTGTCATTTAAATTACAATTAAGGATGGGTGAAAGGTGGTTATTCAACAATTCAAACCTTTCTTTTAATACTGTCAAGGACGACTTAACCTTAACCCAAACACACTCCTAAAACTCCTGAGTTTCAATATGTCTAAAATCAATGTGCTTTTCTTAAAGTGAGAGAATCATGTCATTACTATCAGATGTTGAATTCGGTAGTTTTGTATCTGGTGGTGAAAATCTTTCAGAAAGCTTTGCTCTCAGAGGCAAAACACTTGTGTCTCAACGCAAATCCAGTACTACATTTGCACTTTAATATGAAATTAAATCATTCAGCACATTTTTCTGGAGTAGCTAGTTAGAAAAGTATATGCATTTTCAAAAATTAAGTGCTATGTGGGTGATGTATGTTTTACTTTAGAGTATTTTAAATAGGAAATCATCATTCTGAAGGCACAAATTGCTAAGAACTTCATGTCTTTTATTACCAGGAAAACAAGGTTCGATTCTAAAGGCGTTAGACAGTAGTATCTTAAATGAAACAATGGACAGAATTGAAACTGTATATTACCGACTGTCTTGCATTTTGCCATATGAATACACTTCATAAATAATTTGCTTTGATGTCACACACACACACACACACACACACACACGTGTGTGCAGGCACACATACTAGCATGCCATGCTTGCATTGGCAAAATGCTGGACTCAATCTCACCATCTTGCTTGGGCCAAGTTCCCTGCAGTTTTCACAGGAATGCAGACAGCATGAAGACTGCGCCTTAGATCTCCTATGTTTCGAATTTATTTTGCCAAAGCATCCCTTCTTTCTCTGTCTCTCTCTTTCTCTAATGCATGCACACCTGCCTGTTTTTCTCAGGAATGGCAGACATTTACTGGGATGACAGATTACGCCAGAGGTGCCTTTGGCAGCCTCTCACCCTCAGGGCAACCACTGCTTTGGCAGCAGTGAGTCAGTGAATAGTACAAGGTCATCCATCCCCCTGGTCTCCCGCCCCTTTTCCTGTGTAGGGCATGTGTTCCGAGGTACACTTCACTGGTTTGACACCTGAAGTCATGGATGGTAGTCTCCAATTCGGGTCCACACCATGCAAGCAAAAGCACCAAGGCAGCTGGAGCTAGTCATCTGCGAGTGGGATTCCTGCTACAGTACTGCACAACTACTGAGTCTTCCATTCTGACTATCTTTAGGTGTTTTCTCACTTGTGAAGAAAACCTATTAAAAGTGTATTTTGCTGTACTGCAGTGGTTTGTCAGGGTGTCTGCTAAACAAACGGGAACATCTGATTTTACATTTCATTTGAAAACTCTGAATAGAAAAATCACCTGTGAATCTGCCTTTCTATAATATAATTAGTGAGAAAAATAAAAAGATGTCAAGCTTCATATTGGCATTGGTCAGATAACAAATTCTCTTATCAGAGAATTTACAGGGGCCCGCTGTAACCTGGAAAAACAGGAAAGGAGTATTGCTTGTCAATATAAATAAATAGGCAATTTATGTTAGCAAAACTTGAAGGATTTCTACTCATCATCTATTGTAGGAAAAAATAAAGTCTCTCATCATGACTAACTCATATTTACTAATACATTCTATTGGAATGGCAAAGTAGAAATTTAAAGGCAGAATAGTTTTTAGTTTTATTCAGTCCAACATAATATCTAAATGTTTGGAAAATGAATACTTGGAAATTCAAGATATTGGGGGGAAGCAAGATGTTTTACTGCCGCCTTGTGGACAATTTTAAAGAATTGAGTTTTTATTTATGTCTGTGGTTAATTTGTGAATGTTAGTCAATAATAGAACCAGACAAAAATGGGTACAGGATAGACGTGGGATATAATCAAATATGAATTATTTAAATTTAGTCAGAAAAAATCTTTTTTTTAACCCGAGGAGATCCATAAAGTCTTCAAGTGATTATGCCCTATAGTTCAAGAAATTCTTGACACACGCAAACAGGAGATGGGAGGAAAGGCAATGAAATTGAATATTCAGTAACAGAGTTTAACCAGAATCATGTTCTAGCTTTTTTTTTTCTTCTAAATCCGAGGGGTTCCATGAGCACCACATAGTTTTGCCACTATATTTCAAGAAAATTTTTAAAATCTCAGTTAATTATCATAGAATTAAATGCAGCATCAGAGAAGCAGTGATAAGAAAAACTGGACATATTCTGGGGTTCAGTCCAGCATTTTAACTTAGAATGTTTATTTAAACATAACTTGAGTTTATAAACTTGTTTTCTAGGGAGATTTATAGTGCTTTCTGATTTTGGCTGGATTGAAAAAGTCCAGCTTGACTTCCTGCTAAGAATGTGCTTGTGTAAACCACCTTCTTCTTACATTCTGGCATGAAAAATATATTTTAGTTGGACACATTTCTAATCACAAACAAATGTTCAGGTAGATGCTTAATTTAAACCTAGCTACCAATATCATGGAAATAGCATACTAGAATGTTTCAGCATTCCAGCACCACATAGATTCTTGTTGACAAAGCACTAACAAATGTATTGTAATTTCTAATTTCCCATTGTTCTTCTGTTGGATAAATACCTATCTAGGTCTGAACCAATCCATTAAGAAAAAGATGCCTTAACAATGTTGGGTGATGATTTTAATTTAAAATTTAAAAAGCAAATTTAGATTTGTAATAAAAAACATTTTAAAGCATATCAAATACTAAGATAAACGGCTTTAAGACTTAGAATACCGTTTTCAATAATTTTGTAGTCACTATTGAATCATCATATTTTTTTCACTGGCAGGGAAATTGCCTTCAGTGAAACAATCTGAAACCAAACAATACATAATCTAAATGTGGATAAATAATCTAAAATTTAAATTATTCATTTTTATTATCAAAATACTTTGATCTGAGTGAGGAGAAGTAGCTATAGAAAAATAAAAATAAAATAAACATAAACCCACATTCTTACCAAACACTAAGCAACTCTCCACAGGCTACAAGGCAGGGTTTAGTGATTTTCCTGATTTTTCTCTTGGTCTGGGACATGGCAAATCTTAAGTGAATGTCATTTTCCAAATTCCTATTTGTTTTTGATGTAGTAAGGAAGGCTTTAAGATCACTGATAAATGTACTGGTCCTCTATTTTTACAACAAAAATTTAGTTCTAAGTTATTTCACAAAGATGTTATTCATGCCATCATCAGTAAGATAATAATCTTTTATTTTTCAGCATTGTTGAATGTTAATTATATATTATGCACTTTATTTGCATTCTCATAATAACCTCATCACATCCAATAAATAGATTGTGTTACTATAATTTCCTTTTTACAGATGAGAAAATGAAGGCTCAGAGAGGGTAAGTAAATTAGCTATGATCACACAGCTTTTCAGTGGTTCTTCTAGGAGCACCAATGACTTTGTGTGCCTCAGTACTTCCTGGACATCCCTCTGGGGAATCAGCATCACCTGCTTTTTTTCAGTGATGGGCATTGTTTTTTAGTGGTACTCTGGCTCATCACAAAAGACCATTCAAAAATGTTGAAGCAAGTATTCAACAAATGCAAAATATGTTTATTGTTTGCTAGTTGGTTCATTTAATAAACTTTACTGAAAGCATTTTCTGTGCTGAGTATAGTACTGGGAACAAAGGTAAGATAATGCTGCATCCAGAATGGTAACTGAATGTTTGGAACTCACAGTTTAACGTCAAACAATGAGAAAGTTTCAATATGTAAACGTGAATGGGACCTAGTTCTTCATGATAGAGAGGAGAAAAGCAGTAGTTTGGAATCAGGTAGAATTCAAGTGGCTCTGCTCTCTTTTATTTTTAAGAAAATGTAAAGCCATTAGTTTTCCTGCCTTTGTTTCCTCTTCTGTGTAAATAGGTTTGTTCAGAGGTTTAGCACAAAAGCATGTCATGTTCCTGGACTAAGTTAGGTGGCCATGCAGAGTGATCATTATTCCAACAGGTCAGGGGAAGAAAGAGAAATGTAAACAATTCAGTGATTATGTGAAAAGCGCCATGCTGATGATAATGACAAGGCTTTTGGTAACCTGGGGCAGGAAGCATGCTGGAGAGAGTTGATGGAAACTTCAAATGGGAAGTGATACTTGACTTGGGTCTTCAAGGATGAGAAGAAGCCTGCAGAGCAGCTTCACAAACAAGGACGTAGCAGGGTGTTTCATGGAACCAGAAAGTTAGAGTATTCATAGGATTGGAAAAATAGATGGCAGCCAGTTCTCCAAATTCCTAAACTCCAATTTTAAGAATTGCACTGTAAATGAATTTTATGATATTCTTTTCCTGTATCTTTTAGGAATCTTTGACTGTAGGTATAGGTAAGTGCAACTCAAGCTGAATTAAATTAGTAGATAATTTTCTGGTTCAACTAAATAGAATTTCAAAGTTAACACTGGCATCAGGTGAAGCTTATCCAGACATCCTTGTGCCCTGTTCTACTATTCTCTGAGCTCTACTTACTTCCATGTGATGATGTCATTTTCAAGGGAGGTTTCACTCTTAGCAGCAACAATGCCTGCTAATAGTGAAGTCAGGTCTCATGAAGCCAATAGGGTCACATTCTTATGCTTTAACCAAACACTATTTCTTAGGGGAAATACAAGCTGATTTGCTACTACAGTTTGGTTTGTTTGACCTCTCCAAATCTTATTTTGAAATTTGATTACAAATGTTGAAGCTAGGGCTCAATGGGAGGTGTTTGGGTTATGGGGGTGAATCTCTCATGAATAGAGTGATGCTCTCCCTAAGATCTGGGTAGGGGGTAAAAAAGGGAGGTGAGTGAGCTCTCATTCTATTAGCTCCTGCAAAAGCTGGTTGTTAAGAAGAGTCCTGGCAACTCCCCCTTTCTTGCTCATACTTTCTGTCTCACCATGTAACCTCTGCACATGCTGGCTCCTTTTTGCCTTTCGCTATGAGTGGAAACAGCCTGAAGCCCTCACCAGAAGCAGATGCTGGTGCCTTGCTTTTGTACAGCCTACAGAACCATAAGAAAAATAAACCTCTTTTCCTTATAAATTATTTATCCTCTGGTATTCCTTTATAGGAACACAAATGGACTAAGACATTGGCATAAACACTCCCGAAGAGTGGGAGCACTTCCACTCAAACCACGTGGCTATGAATGAGAGAAGTAATATGGCAGCTATTGGCTAATGGGAGAAATGCAACCAGTCAAAATCTAATACTGTCTCCTTATCTGATGGAGTCTCAAGGTCTCCCTGTGAGTTGAAGTTGGCCCCTGGAAGGGCTGGCATCCACTTCTTATGAAATGATTAAATTAAACAAAAGTAGATTTTTACACAAGGAATATATTCATTGACTCAGCCATGAGTGATACAACAAAAAAGAATTCCCCAAAATTTATTTACCTGTTCTTGAATGTACATCCACAAAGGTGAGATGTACTCTGAATCAAGCACATTTTGAGGCTAATTCTGGAAAACACACTAAAAGAATGTCTCTTTAGTTCATATTTCTTCAGTCTATTTTTTTTTTCATGCTAATACAGGGCCTGGAATGAGTACTAATATGATGGCATCAAGAAAATTTAAATGAAAGTATTTTTTCTTTGTCTTTCCCAAAATGTTTCCCTTGCGTAGACTTCTAATATCTATAGCTGTAGATGTGTCATCATTACTTAGCTGGAATGTTTGCATTATTAGAACCACATTAGGCAGTAAGCAAAAACACATGCCCGGGAGTCTAGTTATGAGATTTGTGCATGTTTTCTTTGAGTTGAAACAAAAGAATAATGACCAGCAGCATTCAGCAACTTAGCCTTGTCTCTATCCTATTAGGATCATATTCCCAGGAGACAGCTCTGGTTTAAAAAGCTATTTGCAAATGTATAGCGACTTTTTTGCGTGTAATTTTTCACCAAACAGTTACAGAAAAGAAGGAGGGTGGGGTAAGCACTAAACGTCATGACTTGAGGAGGTCTTTTTTTCCTGAAATAAGGAGTGAATGACAAAAATACTGCGGAAAATAATGCTTTGTGTTTTTCATTTAGGAATATATAGGGATTTTTTTTCCATTTGCAGCTTTTAGCTTGTAGAGAAGGGTCTTTGACACGTTCCACTTGATGGTGTACCTTGATTAGTGGGGACTATACTAATGTGCTAAAAGAAAGTCTTGTCAGTTTGTTTTCATTCTTAATACAGACATGTACATTGTCTTATCCAAAGTCTATAAATTAAGTCTAAGGGAAATACGACTTCATTTTATTCCTCTATTCAAGGTGTTTCAATGTATCTCACTAGAGAAAGTTCCTAAATTGTTGACAGCTTAGTTGGGACAACCATTCATTTACTGAATATTTAGTGATCCCTACTATGAGCTAGGCATCGTTTGAGCTCCTGCAGATGTAGAAATCAAGAGTCTCTACTTTCATAGAGATAAGGCCAGGAGAAGGGCAAAGAATAATTAATCCTATGTTTGAGGAACATTTTAAAAAGAAAGGGGAGGATAACTAGTAGAGAGAGCTATAAGGACATCTGAAAACTGGCTCTAAGCTAGTCTGTGGGGCAGGTGCTCGGAGGTTTCTGGGAAAGTGGCTTTTAAGTTGAGATAAGATAGGTGAATAGGGCTTAGCTGGGTTAACATAAGAAGACAGAAAAGCCCAGGAAAGAAGTCTCCAAACTGAGAGTGAGCAGGATTCAATGCAAGACTCACAGACCAGTACTGGAGGTGAGAACACAGCGAGGGTGTTCAGGGCTGGTGATAACCCAAAAGTGGTAGAAGGCAGATACTGGCAGACCTTGAAATGAAAGCCAAGTTTTGGTACTTCCCTTATTGGCAGAAAGAAGCCATTGTTGGATTTTAG
The DNA here is from genome assembly GCF_001604975.1 of Cebus imitator. NCBI lineage: Eukaryota > Metazoa > Chordata > Mammalia > Primates > Cebidae > Cebus > Cebus imitator. Next base: position 4,148,784 of record NW_016107462.1, on the reverse strand, counting down.
TATGGGAGTGTGTGATGGTTAATGTCACGTGTTAACTTGAGTGCCACAAGGTGCCCAGATTAAACTTTATTTCTGGATAGGGATAGCATTCGAATCAGTGGACTCAGTAAATTAGGTTGCCCCCTTCAATGTAGATGGGCTTCATCCAATTAATTGAGGTTCTAAAGGAACCAAAAGCCAAGGAAGGAGGAATTCATCCCATCTTTCCTGCCTCACTGTTGTAGCTGGAGCATCTCATCTTGTCCTCTCGTGCCCTTAGAATGGGAGTTACACTGTCTGCTTCTCTGGCTCTCAGGCCTTCAGACTCAGGCTGAATCCCCTGCTTGCAAATGGCAGATTGGTGAATTTCTCAGTCTCTGTAATCTCATGAGCCAATTCCTGAAAATAAGTTTTTTCATACCTATGTATACATATACAACCTTTTGGTTCTGTTTCTCAGTAAAACCCCAACTAACATAGAGGGTAAAATGGCTGGATCTGAATTTTGAATTTTACATGATTGCTCTGACTTCTGCATGGAGAAAGGGTTTCAACATGTGTATAGATTATAAATAGAATGCTTTCCCCCTTGTGTAGATTATAAATAGAATGCTTTCCCCCTTGTAAAACTTGATCTCCCTCCTCATTTGCTTTGAGATGGCAACAAGGACTCTGGACATAAAGACCTTCAGTTACCAGATTAACAAAAAGCAGATTCATTCTGACAAGTTATTTCACAAAATGTTTTATGAAATTGGACAGTTTTTGGCTTTATGTGATTTTTTCTTCCAGAGGCTACATAAGTACTATGGTAACTTCCAAATTTAAGAATACATAAAAGATTTATTTGTGGGAGTTTCCTTTGGAGACAGCCAGAACTAAAGCCTATAGGTCACCAACCAATTTCCAGCCTTTAAAATTAGTTCCACTGAATTATCTTCTATTAATTATGTTTCTCCATCCTATCTTATACCCCTTTAAGATTTTAGTCATATGACATACAAAGTATTTGAATGACTGACTTTCTACTTCTACCTTTTAAGAAGTCTGCAGCACTCAGTATATGTAATTATGAGAGATCTTATATTTCCCCTAGCAAGTTTTTGTCCAAAAGAATAGAAATGTTCCTCTTAATTCAATGATTGTGCTCTTCATGTCATTAACAGAAAGTCAAACTTTTTGGACTTGATTAGGCTGGAAAATAGAAGTTCCTGGTTTTCTGGAAAATTCACTTTCAGGATGCTGCCAATTCCCTCTTTGCTTTGGCTGTTTGGCATCACAAGGCCAGATTCAGGCCCACCTCTGCTATCACAAATGACGTTTTATACGTATTCAGTGGCCTCATAAGCCTAGAATTAAATTGCATTAAGTTTTTCTTTAGTCTTTTTGCCCAAATTTTCTCTTTACTTACTGCAGATGCGCATATTTTTGTAAGTTATCTCAAGTAATTTTAAGAAGGTGGAGGCATTAATAAATTTAAATTTTTGCTATCTTTAATTCCCCCAACAAAAACGTCTTACCAAATCTTTTTAGGTGTCTTAAAATATATGTTAAGTAATATTTCAAAACCGTATTTCCTACTTTGAAATAGCTGTGGGATTGAAATGCTCCAAAAACCCAAAGAAATGATCTGCAGTAACATGAACCCACTGAAAAAAAAATTCTGTCTACATATAGCTAACAAGACAGCAAAAGCCAAAATTTGTCCCAAGGCTTCTCAATAATTGATCTAAATGTGCTGTGCATCTGAATGAATTTCACCATAGCAAGATCACAGTGAGGTGCATTGGCCACAGTAAGCCATGCTGGAGAACATGTCCCGGCTGCAGTGGCCCCTCACATGAGTGTAAACATGTCCTCAAAAGGAAGGAGAAAGTCAGCCTGAGATGGGCTTAGCCACCATCACTGTCATCTCGCTTTTCTTTCCAATCAGCAGAAGTCCTATGAGCCTGCAAGTATTTTTAACTAAAAAGAAAATGTTTTTGTCGTGTGGTCATGCCATCCGCTGAGGAAAAAGAGAGACTAGCCATTTTTTAAAATCTTTTCTTCTATAATCAACAGGTCTTTAAAAGAGATAATATGCAATTAATTTTCTTTTTTCTTTCTTTCTTTAAAAACATTAAACATTTTGGTGGTTTAAGCAATTTAGTCAATTCCAGGACATGGATAGTTAGGGTGTCAGCAATGCCCCCAACCGAATGTCATTAAGTGTGCAACAATGACTTTAAAATAAGTAGCTTTTTGGAAGTTATGTCTTTGAAGTTTCATTAATTAGTCATATCATTGGGAATGTATGGCTAAAGTAAATTACAGTGTTTAAAATATCTACTCTTTCAATGTGAAAAATGAAAGGATCCTGCTACCTTGTCTTTATACTAATGAAGATATTATTAATTGGTTTAGCAAAAACATAGATCTAACCATAATGTGCAACAGTTATTAAAGATAATTAACTACAGATCATTGGTTTGAAACATCTAGTCCAAAATGATTTCTGAAGGGCACATTATTCTACGAGATAAAATAATTAAATTTCTAACTGCTGCATGAGACAACTATGGCATATCTAGCGTTTTAATTTCTTTTGTTCTATTCTCAGGGTACTCTTACTGTTTTAGGTTTTGAAAAAGCTACCCATGTTTCACAGTGAGCCCCCTGTTCAGCATGTTTTACCAAAATCTTTCATGTCTAAGGAAAAATTATGATTGAAAGAAAAGGACTATGATGACACTAGACCTAATAAAAAAAGCCCACATAAATTCAGCTTCTTTTTACTGGGGAGAAGAGTATGGTAAATCAAACAAATAGAAAATGAAACAAGTTACTTTAAAGAAATACCTTTCAAACATGTCCCTCACAGAATCTATTTTTTAAAAGAATGGAAAGCCTCACATTTGCAAAATAAATATGGAAAAATATACATATGGACAAATGCCAGGTACTCGTGGATTAATGAATAATGTAATTATGTGCCTACACATAAAATAAAATGAAACAATTACTGTAAAAACAATGGAGGCAATAGAACAGAAGGCTGTTTATTAAAAGCTGTAAGATTAGGACAAAAAGTTCTGGCTGCACAGCTAAAAACAGTTTTGCTTAGTCTTTACTATTTGAAGATCGGTTACATTAAAGGAAAACAAAATTAAGACTCATATGTCAATAATAGTAGTTTTAGGAATTCTAAACAAAATAGGACCATAACATTGGAAGCGTGTCATGATGTTTACTGGTGATCACATTTAGAATGAGTCCTGATATCTATATTAATGTCAATGTCAGATGTCCAAATTAAAAAAAAAAAAATTCTGACCAGGAACTTGCTTTGTATACAAGCCAACAGTAAAAAATAACAGTGACGTTCTTTTCTTTAAGAAGCAATTCAAATTTATATTAAGTCTAAATTTGTGAGAGGCCTGGAAAATGCCCCAGCTGAAGACTTACGTATAAATTATTATTTTTAGAAATATTATTAATATCTTGCTTTAATCCAGTTAGTGTGAACTTGGCAAGATAGGATTAAAAAGCTGTAAAAATAAGGGCATTTCTCTCTAGGACTGAAGTTTAGAGACACAAGTGAATGAGAAAATTTTGAGCTGCTAAGTTTATACTGATGCTGATTTCATGTACTTGGAAAGAACAAAACCAAAATGTTTAATGCATGCCTTTTTTGGCCTAACACACAATAAAACATAGAAATCCCTGAAAAATGTAATGCATGGAGGGAAAATAGGGTTTGAAGCTAAAAGTGAGTGAAGTCATTACAATCTTCTTCATACCGACCAATGTTTTTGAACATGTGTATGATGAACTGCTAGTCTCTTAAAAACAAACAAAGGTTCTATGGTCAAAGGCTTAGGAATTCAACATACTGTATCTTCCATTTATAGATTCAGAGTATATAAGCAAACTTAAAGGCTCCGAAAAGTCTTACAGTCACAATATCCACTTAGCTCTCAGACTTTTATTTTCCTCAACATTGGTTCACAGGAAATTAGAATTTCTGATAACACTTGGGAGGGGGACCTCTGCTCTGAGGTACTTTGTGAAGGTATAATTAGTTTGATATCAGGACCCTCAGAGTCCCTTCAATATTCCTTTGATGACGTCACATTCCCTTACCTTCAGCCACCTATGACTTTCTTCCTTCTGAAGCCACGTTTAAAGGTTTGTTATATACTTGGAACTTAGTATTTAAGTTGCCTCGTTATTTTTCCTAGGCATATTTGCTTTTAAATGGTTTGTTCTTAATGCAGAATTAAAGACCAACAAAATAATATCTGGTATTGCAGAGCTTGGGGTGGGTGGCAATGAGAATTTTTTTTAGTCTCACTGATAGTATAACACAAATAACTGCTCCTTTCAAAGGTGAGGAGACAGACAGTGGGTGTAAACAATGGGCTTGCCCAAGGGTGCGCAGCCAGTAATGCAAAGCTGAGTCTCGACCCTGTGTCCTTAAATTGGCAAATTCAGAGCTTTTCTATTAACCTGTGTTCTCTTATATTTTTGCATATGTGTCAAGAGGAAAGCATGCCAAATGTAACCAGAAGTCCTAAAATGATAGCCTCCAAGGTACATTAGTCTACAGATATATTTATTTGTCTGTTCAGTGGTTAATTTAAAAAATATAGAGAATTAGTTTCCAACAGTCAATATTTAAGAAGTTCCATATAATAATCTAGTTTCTGTCTTCTCTCCAAAAGAGCAAGGACTTTGTAACATCAGGCCCAGTGGCTGAGGCAATTATGATTTTAGTCACCCAATTTAGAAAAGGCATTCTAGTGGTAATCCATTAGGCCACTCCTTAATGTGTCTACCACTCCTTAATGCCCCTTGGCATGTATGAAGCAAGAGTCACTTACTGCCTTATTCACATTGTTAATTAATTGTTTGGTTTGGAGGCTTCTTATATTTTCAATCCCTGGTATCAACAACCTTATATATCCTAACTTTCTGTTATGTCTCTTTTCCCTCTGAAAAATCTTCATTTCCTTGATAGGGGAAGTACTTCAAGTTGATCACCAGAATGTTGACTTTAGATAAGTAATTAGAACCTGACTGCACTCAACATTCCAGGAGAAATCAACCACCACCCCCACGCCCCCAAACCCTGACTGCTTTGGGTCACCCTGACTAAAATCTTTGGCTTTTCCAATTCCAGCCACACTAGCCTGATGTCTGTTGCCACCAGCACTGTGACAGGTTTTTGCAGCTCACATTGCATGGGACCCAAAAGGCAACCAGTACCCCAGTCATGATTTGATGAGAAGACGCTTTCCCTTTACCTTTGTGCATTATGCATCTTTTCATGGGAAAGACGTCCCAAATGACTGAAACTATAGCTCAATAGTTCATGGCATTTAAGAAATGATGATATTTTCTTCTCTGCTTGATTTCAATCTCTACAACCTCAGGAATGTGTGATATATATTTTCAGCTAAAATAGTAGAACTTCCCTTGGGCTACATAATCATATTTGATGGTGTACCAGCAAGAGATGGGTTTTGGTGAGGAAAGCAGCTTACTTCTAGGCTTTCCCCAAAATCAGAAAACAGGGTGGTCAACATTTGCGTTATTAATAGGGCTATAAAATCAGCATGAACTCTAAAAACCTGAGCCCTGGCTTTTCCAGCCTCCTCCTTTGAGTGTCAGCCATTCAATGTTCCTGTCCTCCTCTGTTGCTGTGAGAGTGAGCTGAGGGGAGGTTATGGATGTGCTGTAATCAGATGGAGAGGTGGAGCCATCTGCTCTAACTTCCTAAGTTATTGTTGGCTCAGTAGCTGCAGCTTTGGTTTAGGTCTTTTAACAGTTCATTTAATTGAGGAGGAGGGAGTGGATTCAGAATAGAAGGTCCTTGGTATAGGAGAATTCTCTTTATAGGTTTTCTGATTCCTCTTTTCTAACTGTCCCCTTCTAATTCCTTCTCTATTCTCAAATACATTCTTTTTGTTTTTGTAAATCCCCCTTTATCCTTTCTTTCTTTCTGGACAAGGAATTGCTACTCTTGCATAGATAGTTACTGAGTCAGTTCTTCCCAGCACTAAGTCCAAGATCTTTACCACCAACTATTGCTTACTCATGAGATTTCAAATGCTAGTACATAGTGTCTTCTGGGATATTCTTGTTGCATTTGAACTGCATCCAGTGACACTGATTCTTACCAAACTGTCAATACCACAAGTATGTCTTCTTAACATGGGTTTTCTAGAGATTTTTTTTTTTTAAAAGGCTGTTGAGCATTATTTGACAACTTTCTTTAATGGGTTACATTTTGGGCTAGAAAAGGTTAGGTGGAATCTTTCATTTTTCAGTCTGCAAAATTTGTCTTTTAGAATTTATTCTCTATTCTTTCTCTCTCTCCTCTGTCTCTTGATCCCTCTCTCTTTAAAGCCATATTCTCTTTATGTAAGACAGTTTCACCTCCAGGAAAATGGTGACTATATTTAAATGAGATCACATGACTCTAACCCACTCTAAATATTGCCTTATTTTTCAGCTGTGTAACTGGATCCCTATACAAAAATATATATGACTTTATTCTGGTTTAGTGACATAACTGTACATTAATCTATCTCTCCGCTTTTTAAAATAAGTTTATTTTTAAAAATTGGCAGTTTTCACTTAAAATTTAAGTAAGCAGCAAGGGCAACAGATAAAGAAAGAGGCTTGAAATTTGAAATGCATATTTAAATGGAAAATAAAGCTTGCTTAGCAGATATCTATTTTTTGTTATTAATTTACTGTGGAAAAATATAAGAAAAGTCAATGCTGGAAAAGAAAGTATAATAAGAACTTCCAAGAGGAAGCATGTATTGCCAAAAAAAAAAAAATGAGTCCTGATCAATTCACCGATTAAACAAAAAAAGGTCCATTATGACACAAACCACCATTTTCTCCTTCGTGATCTTCAGCTTTTCCCCACTCAGCTCAAACACAGCCTCAAAGTCTGGCTCAGCTCCAGCACATGGGACAGGCAAAGGCAACAGAATGACATGAACTGGGGAGATGGGATCTCTTTGGTGTTCTTGTGCTCTTTCACATCCTGACTCTCAATCATTCAATCATCTCTGAACAAAGGCCCACGCTAAACTGTCTGCTGTGTATGGTCAACAATTACTTTCTAGTAGATCTACTTATTTCATTTTACATGAATAGTGCCTGCTGCCCCAACACATGATCAAAGATAAGAATTCTTATGCTTTGGCTGTATGAAGACTTACATATTGGGAATATTAGAATCACAAGACTCTAATTTGACTTCTGCCTCTGGCAGTTACCAACTTTGTGACTCAGAGGAGTTAGTAGGATTCTCTTGTCCCCAGTTTTTTTGTAAAATATTAATAACAAACTGTACTCAATTTAGAAGGTTGACTGTGGGGGTTAAGGGAGTTGACGGCTATTAGAGTTGGAAACTCAAAGTTACTCTGAGTGAAGTGGGCTAGGTAGAAGACAGTAAATAGCAACTGGGATGCAGGCTCCGATTTGAAGGGACTGGTGGTGCCTGTGACCAACTTGAGGCTTTCTATCCTTCTAAAGAAGCTGCTGTTCCCATTTGGCTCCAGTGGGTTTTTGCAATGGAAAAAATGCGAACCTGGTGTTGCCAGGTTTTCCGGGAAGCTGGAAATCCGGACTTTTATGTGAAACCTCACAATTTTTAGCTTTTTGGCAATTAATTCAAATTTAAAGCACTGTGCAAGCCAAACAAAACACATCTGCAGGCCAAATAAGCGGTGGGAGGCTCCCGTCGTGACCTGTGATGTATGTGAACATGTTTGTAACAGAACCTGCCTCAGTATAGATATTCCATAAATATTTGCCTCATCTTTTCATTGCATGTGATATCCAGCACGAGGAAAGAAAAATAATCAATTTGAGCTTTTTAGAAAATCATCAGATTGCTCGCTCTTAAGTATCAGATTTATTACTTAAGTCATACATTAACAGCCTTAGTCTTATCCACCGTTATGTTAAAATGCTTAACCTGGGTAAAGCTTCTACTTTGGAAAATGTTACTGGGTCCTGTGAATTTGTAACAGAAATTTGAATTTTTGTTTGAAAACATATTTAAAATATAGTAAAGAAAATTCTGAATCATCTCAAGGAAAATTCACATTTATTTTTCAATTTTTTTTTTAAATTAACTTTTTAACTGAAAAATAAAAATTGTATATATTTATGATATACAACATGATGTTTTGAAATATCTTGCTGTGTAATGGCTAAATCAAGTATATGTATTACTTTACATACATATCCTTTTTATTGGGTGGAGAAAACATTTAAAATCCACTCTTTTAGTAATTTTCAAGTATACAATACATTTTTATTAATTATGATCATCATGATGTGCAATAGATCTCTTACTCCTCCAGTCTAACTGAAATTTTGTATTTTTGGACCAATATCTCCTCATACCTCCCACTCCCCAGCCTCTGATAACCACAGGAAAATTCACATTTCCGATGTTGGCCTGAGTTCTTTTGGACGCCAGTAAGTGAGCAACTCTAGCCTGGATTTTTCTCTTTGTCCTCAGAGGAGCAAGACCTGGTTTTAACTACCACATCTTCATGTTGCTCACTCCTTAAGTAGTTTAACTTACTTTTTAACTGTTACATGCCAACAAAACAGGTTGCTTAATTGGTTTGACCTTTCACAGTATTTTTTAATTTTTCAATCTTAGTTTCATAGTTCCATCTGGCCCTTTAAAACGACATCTGGTTAACTGTACTTAACCAGCTGATCACTGTACAGTTATTTTTAAATGTAATGTATGCTTAAACAGATGTTATTTTTATAGATGTGGATCTAAACTGCACTTGTGTACGTGCTATGTCTGCATAAACTCTTTCTGCAATTCAAATGTTGACACCCAAAATTACAAGCCAGAATGCTTATGAACTCCACTATTATGGTACTGCACTTTTGTGCTGCTTGTTAGGTAAACATCAATTCAGTTCTTTTTTTCTTTCTTCATTGCACATAAATAAAACATTAGCATTTAGTTTATAAAGTGATGAACATTTTGCTGTGTTGGATTTAGCTTTATAAATACAACTGCTGTCAGCAAGAAAAAAGGATTTATTGAATAAATAATAAGAAAGCTAAGGGAAAATGAAAATATATATATTATGCAAAACATGGTGTCTGTCAACAGGTCACAAAGGGGCTTCAGTGCTCTCGGTATGGCTGCTGGAAATAATTCCATCTCTGGAGTGCTGGCCCTGAAGCATTCTGGACCTCCATCCATGGTGTCTTAGATTTAATCTAGGAAGCATGCTATAGAGAATAAATTTATTTTGTAGATCTCTGAATACTAATTGTCCAGGGCATATTAACATTTAGAGCATTGTAAATGTCTTCCTACATGAAAAACATCGAGAACACATGATAACAAAGAAACCTAAATGGCCATTCAGTCCTACAGTTTGATTCTAAAGTCTTTTCCTATCAGGAAAAGAAAAGAGAAGAAAATGACAAGCAGTTTCTATATAGACGGAAAGGTTTTGCAGTCATGAATGGATCATCACATCGAGTATACCTTGTGTCAGAGAGAACACAATCTCACCAACTGAGAGATCTCCAAAGAACATTACAATGGGAAGCATGCCCATGACAGGAGGTTGAATCTTCCTTGAGACAAAGAAAGTAGCCACAGTTGAAAATATTTTACTGAGGACTTTAAAAGTATTCTCAAGGTTAAAAATTGCTGTTATACATAATATCTCAGTAATTGATAGACATTTTCTCTCTCCAGAGTCCATTTTCTGTGAAAAACACCACATAACATCTGTTCATAAACAGTCCTTCTGTGAAAACACTGACACAGGTCTTGAGCTTCCACAGGCTCAATTCCCCTGCCATGTGCAGATGGCATGATGTATTTATACAGCTGAAGCCTGTGTAACATAAGCCCAGCCATATCTCCAGGTAAGACTTCAGGCAAACATGTGCTGCTGTTCTCTAGCCTTACCCCAAGTTGTTCAAGGAGTTCCTTCTGACACAAAGACAAATTGTTTCCCACGTATGTGTGGGATTCGTCAGAAAAATCACCTTCGGCAATCAACATATAACTCTACAGAGATAAGGACATTTCTAGTCTTTTAAAAGATTCCGCAGAACACATTAATGAAAAACTAATTAGGGTTACAGAGGTATTTGGGAAACTAAATATGACTGTGATCATTCAGTTGCCTTTTTTTTGCCTCTATGTTTAATGTGTGATGTTTTACTGGAATTAATTATTGCAACTAAAAGCAAAAAGTTTGGGGTTAAGGGTTTAAATAATTAATGTTCAGTTTTTCAATAATGACCATGAGAGGAAGAATGTCCTTACAATGCGAGAAATTATTTCCCACATAACTTCCTTTGGTTTCTCCTGTTACACATGAAATAAAATGAAAAACTCAACAAGGATAGAACTTCTTAACTGAGCATTTGTAGAGAAACACTTAAGAGATTCTCAAACCCTGGTGAGCTTTCTTTGCTTTTCAAATCTGGTTCCCTTATTAGTCACCAAGATGTCGGTCCTTTGGCATTCTCTAAATTTGTTCTTTCTAAGAAAGAAGGCAGACTCCAAGGACAAGCATATCCTGTTTTTCATGACCTGGAGAAACAGTGACTTTAAGTAAAAGCAGGATGCTGGAGCTTCTGAAGGGTTTAGGGGCCCTGAGGACCACCCAAATAAACACACCAAGGAAGCTATACACATGCATATCTTGGGTTTGTTTGTACCTGTCTTTGGTTACACAGCTGAAATGCATATGAAAGTCACCATCAGAGAAACATATTTATGGTACCCGCATGTAAGATGAACTATTTGTATTTTATTCTTCATGAACAGCACAGGCAAGTTCTTATTGTATTTGACCAGCTGGGGTCAAGTAAATCCTACTCAATGCTTGGAATTTTTGTTGTTGTTTTGCTCCAGCTTCAATCTCTCTTGAAATACATGAGCTTTCTGGTTTGTGCATTTCAAAGTTTTTTTTACAGCATTGATGAACTCTCAACTTACTGACTATTCTTTGTAGTGGCTTATCAGTTCAGGCTACGAAATCATCTTTGGTAAAGATTTGCACAGGGAAAAGATTAGCCATTTGAGAGTAGGATGAACTAAGGACTCTGGAAAAGTTCTTCTAGGGAGACAGTTTGGGGAATCTGTGTGTCTGTATCATGAGCAAAACACAGCTACGTTCGCTCTTCCCTGGCTATCCCTGACTCACACAACAAACCTCATTGGAAATATAGGGAAAATAATCAAAATGAAAATAAAGTTGTGTCTTCAAACCATGTTTCAAGACGGTTCTTCACTAAATATAGAACTGTGTTGTTTGGATGAAGCGATGCACTTAGGAATAGTAGAAGAGTCCAAATTCAAATCATGTTTTTCATTTGACATACACTTAACATGTTATAGTAGGCACAACTTTCCTGGTTTTGGCTATTCATTTCTTTGAAAAACCAAACTGAACATTGAAGGACATGCATTCAGTTTTACCTGATATACAGACACATAATAATGTTGGCAGCCTAAATTTGTTGGAAACACTTTTGTTATATTCCACATTGCCATGGTATATTAGGTTCATTGGGACATATATAATGCAGAAAAAATGGAAATACAATAAATACCCAATAATAAGGACTGATTATTGGTGGGAGAAAATTATGTCAGTACGTTAAGTGAAAAAATCAAAATAACAAATTGTGTATATACTACTATACAATCTCAACTAAATATATGGCATAGGCAAGCATAGAAAAAAGACCTGGAAAAAATATACCAATGTACAAAAAAAAAAACACACAAAACCCTGGTTCTGGGTAATAGGCTTATGGATTGAATTATGATTTTTATCTTTTTATTTTTATATAGTTTCCAAATGCTTTACATTGAACATATATTAATAATCAGAAAAATATTATAAAAAGCATATAAGGTGTTTTATCCCAAGAAAAGCATTTGTTAGTCTATTAATAGTTTTGGTGGCTTTGAGCAAGAGTATAAGTTGCTATGAAGTATGCTGAGTTATATTTTTGACAAGATTTTATGAAATTTAGAAAGAGATAGTTTAGGAAAGTCTTCCTCCTCCATGTACCTTACGAGACACCGATAATTTGTTGCCTAGATACTGAAATTATGTCCTAGATGATCTCCCCGACTTTATTAACCTATGCCTCCCTCCCTCCTTTCTTTCATTTATTGATTTATATCTTTGTTCCAGGTGTTCAGAATGGGAATTGCAATAGAGATGTCCTGGTAGAATTTGTAGCCTAGGAAGACAGACAGTCGGTGAACAAGCAAGGAAATATGCAGTGAACACACAAATAATATTGCAACTGTGAGGGTGCACCTGAGGAAAGCTGAACCATGGAAAGAAGGGGCAAGCAGCCCTGCCATTTGCAGAGTGAGAGAGAAGCCTTTTATTTGGCAGCAACATCCGTGATGAGGCCTGAAAGCATAGGAGGAAACGAATCGGTTCTGTCCAGTGTGGAAGGATGCTCTACGGAGTATGCTGGGAGCCTCTCCAAGGAGGCCAACTTGCCATTCCATCCTGAAACCCCCTCCACACCCCAAGAGTGCCTCACATATAGCAAACAAATATTTGCTAAAGTGGTTTGATTTGAAAAATATGTCATTTAAGTCTTAAAAACAGTAGGACCTAGGCAGACTGAGTTAAATCTTATCAGTCTATAGTTCCCCTTAACCCTGCCTCTGAAAACTGCCTGCCTGCCATGAGGTCTATCTTAGAACCAGATAGACCAACACGCTGGTCCTAAATCTTGAAGTCTTTCCTCTAGAGATGTAGAGATTTGGGTTAGTTTAAAATGCATTCTCCATTGAAATGGAATGAAAGCTGATCTCTATATTGTGCCTTGATGTCAAGTCGGTGGTAACTATGAATATCAGACTAAGCAAAATTATTCCTGAATCCCTGTCTCTATGCTCCAATCAAATTTCTAAACACTTTAACTCAATGTTCAATGGTCAATTAGGATTGTCCACATACGTGGCTAGCTGCTTATAATTCTTCATGTTTTTCCTCAATAAAAATATTTTGGCTTAATCAAATATTTTGGCAAAATCATCAAAAAGACTAGACATAGGTTGGTCCAAACCACTCATTCTTTTTGAAACTGTAGCAATTACTTTCCACCGAGAGGATGCCCACCCAGTTGGAAGAAAGCTGAAAGAGTGAAAGAATTTTTGCCTTGATTGATGCCAGGAATGGCTTTGAGTTATTTTTTCCCCACTTGATTGATCAAATCAAGCCTTTCTGCCCTAAAAATATAAACAGTACTATGTCCCTCAGCCTGATGAGGGCAATGACAGATCTACTGTGGATGAGGAACATCAGACACTCTCAAATAACATCAAATTTAAGAACCAAGAAAAAAATATACTCTGCGATTGTGAGTGATAGCGTCGATTGTGAGTGATAGCGTCGATTCTGGAGAAGAGAGCCTGGATAAAGGTCAGTGATGATGAATACGTGAAATGATGAACCTTCCACCTCCAGTAAAAACAAGATGTTGATCATGAAAATAATGTTTCCAGTGTCTGGTATTTAAAAATCTATCACAAATAACTAGTGCCTTCCAGACACGTATAATTGATCCTACTTGTATCAACAGTAAGTTGCTTTTCAGGGTTTTTTTCCACGTTAACTTCTTTTTAACATGGTATTATTTTCCTTAAATGGCATTTCTACTGACAACTACGCTGAATGCACTGTATAATTATCATGTCTTCAGTTTCTTTTTCTACAGTTCTTTTTAATTACAAAATAATACCCTTCTGAAGAGCACATCTTTGGTATCTTAACCATCGTTGGGTCAATATAGCAGTGTGTGCTCATTATCAATATATTTTAATTATTTCATTCTTTCTAATGCCACATTTTTTGATTTCCACGAATTGCCAGGTAATTATGTTTGCATCAGGATAAATAATTAACATTCTCTGGAGCAGAACAGCCATTACATTTCTTTTTCCTTTTTTTTTTTTTTTTAGCCCTGGCAATGTAATAAATAGGCATTTACATGGATTGATTAAATGTGGTCTTTTTTGGGGGGAAAGAGCAACTTTTGATGATTCAGGAATTATTTTCCACCAAGCTCAGAATTTTCTAGAGCCAGAGTTTGTGGCCTCCTAACTCCTCTTTAAACAGAGCAATGCTGCTTTCTTTACATTTCTAAATTATCTTCTGTCCTTCTACATGCCCTAATTCACCACTCTTCCCTGACCCCCACAGAAGAGTGTAGGTTGTGGAGACTAAGAGTGAAAAGGCTATTTATATACATTAAATTACTATATCATTTCCCTATATTATACATGCATATAATTACAAAATTATTTTACTATATACAATTGTTATTTATAGTAGAAAGTAAATTCTACTGCAGTAAATTCCACTATATAAGGCAGCAAAAACATGAACGATTTCACAAACATTTGTTAGCAGAAAACATGCACGCTCAAAAATAAAGTAACAAAGTAAACTAAGGTTCAGCTTCTTTCTTGAGAAAGAAGCCATGAGCTGGGTGAACGGAGCGAATGTGTTGTGGCAGCGATTTACGGCAAGTTGCATTTCTTCATTGTTAATGGGAAAATTGCTTCTTAGCAATTTGGGGATATACATTCCTTGAAGATGTTCTTTCAGGAGGAGAGGAAGAGTCCTATGGCTGTGTGACATTGGACACGTTACTTAATATCTCTGTGCTGCAGCTTTCTCAACTGTAAAGTAGGGCTGATATGGGTGCCCAAGTACACACTTTTATAATGCCAGGTTTGTAATGCCAGTTGTTATTTGAAGACAGCTTTTAAACTCCTACAGTTCTTCAAACTTAACATCCAAATATCTTCAATAATATCTCAAATTATTAATAGAAGCTTCAAATATTCTAATGGTTTTGGTGATTCTTTCATCTTTGCTCAATCTTTAAGGTCTCTGATGAACTATGGGAGGCAGAAGAGAACGTCTTGCTCCAGAAAGTCGGAATCACACAGAGCACGATGAGAAAACTCCCCCTTCACTTTCATCCAACAATAAAACGTAAACTGTTTTAATTTTAAATTCTCAGTTTCCTGGTTTTATCTTTTTTTCTTTCTCCCTTTGCATTATTTTAAAAGTCTAATAAATACCTTACTAATTCTTTTCAATGTCCCTCTATCTGCTGATTACTGGCTATGTGCCAATGATACAGCATTGAAACAACTTTTCTAATTTCCATCTTTATAACAGTGTTAAGCTGGATAAAGCCAAGTGCTTGCTTTTATTATTGATAAGTCAATATTCCTAAATAGAAGGAATAAATACCCAGTAAGTTGACAAATCTCCTATTGAGATAAAAACAGTCAGAAGAACCAGGTTTTCCTTGAAGAAATGATTACGTGAGAGGAGATAGAAAAAAAATTATTTGTTATATGTAAAAGATCATCATACAGAAGAGGGGGAAATTTGCTTTATGCATCTCTGAAGTGCCAATCTTAGACTGATTTGTCCAAGTTACAATTATCACAAATATTGTGGAAAAACAAATGTGAACAAATGGTTGAATGTTATGACTTCTCTGGAACTACTCTGCCTAGAACTTAAAGGGTAACTAATTATGGTCATCCCTGAATGTTATGATAAATAATACCACAGTATTTTATGCTCTATATCCTAGACCTGGATAAATAACATGAAAAGTTTCTAATCCTGACACGTATTTTACTGAATTAATTCTTATGTGGCTTCAGAATCTTACCTGTCCTAAAGCCACATTAATTGAGCCTTTTGTAAATCATATGATAAAATATATTTGTGCACCTACTGAGTGAAAAGCAGTCAGTTTTGGGAAGAGTTTTTGTAATAGAATTCAGATAATTTAATTTATAACTTTTATTATCACGTCATATTTTATTAGGCATATGTTACATATTGCAAATGTAAAGAGATGCATTGCATGGTTAAGGTCCAAATATCTGTTCTTTTTTCTATAACCTTGAAAATGATGCCACCACTTTCACTCTTACTGTATTGCAATATTCGAAGAAGTGGTTGAAACAAAAACAACAAATATGAAGTTGTTGTTTTCATGCTCAGTAATGTAAAAGGTGTCTCAATTTTCATAGAAAGAGTTTTACACTGGGATGTAGGCAAACTCCAGTGTAATGAATTAGACATTGCTGTTCCTTGTATTTCTAGTTTATTTGGATATAATTTTTCAATTATTGATATCTGAAGCCATACATAAAAATTTTAAATGAGGAATTTATTATCATTTGTACTTATAAAAGATCCCCCTCAATAAAAGCAAATTAAAAGGGGGAAATATAAAGAATGACTAAGATTTCAAATATTTCAATCAAGCAACCTGATCCACTGTTTAAAACATAGCCTGAACTTCAAGAGGTGTCATTTGGCATTGACTATAATGTAAACAAAAATTTTAAAACAAGATTAGGCAATATAATATTGATCCTTGCATTTTGTTAAAATCAGAAACTAAGACAATTCGGGAAAATTGTATTTTCCATAGATTTTCTAAGTCCCAACAGTAACATTTCTGTAAAAGTGTTTTCTTGTATGAAATCTGTATGCAATAAAGACTATTTAGTAAACATGGCACCCTTTCTTAGAGATGGACGAAATCCTGTATCAACGTAAAGATTGTCATTGTTTATTTTGTGAAATCATCTTCTGAGCACCAAGACAGTGTTACGTTTTATAAGTTCCATGACTAGAGATGGGTGTTTATAACCAATTAAACGATTTAGTCATGGATATCTACAGAGTCAAACTAACTGGCTAAGAAAATTGACACAAACAAAGGGGGATTGTTAAACAAATAAATTTCAAGCTTCGCATCTTAGAAATAAGATGACTTTGCAGTACTGTAAGAAGTGTCACCACGAAGTTGCATTTTAATGGACTCAACTGTTTAAAACAAAATTGAATTCAACTTTTATTTACCCTCATTTGTCTTTCACTATTCCCTAAGCCATTTTCTCACTTTGCATTTAACTTCATTTGTAAAATAGAATTTGACTCCTGCTTAGAAATAAAAGGTTTAGGTACTCCCCAAGAAATAACTCAAACTAAAGAAATATTTTGAAACATTTTAGAAAAATCTTTGAAATGACAAAGCAAAAAAGTTTTGAAACATTTTGGAAAAATCTTTGAAATGACAAAGCATAAAAATCTTTTTTCTGTTTTCCAATAATATGAGATTACAAATATAATGATGTTCTTTCATGGAAACTGTTCCAGAAAAAACAACAAAAACCATAGCCAAACCTCCTGGGGAAAAAAAAAAGTCTCAGTTCTGCCTTTAGCAGTAAAGTAGAGAGTAAAAAATTCTGAGTAAACATTTTTTAAAACGCTTCTTTCTGAACAAGTGACTAGGAGTCAAAGGGAAGCATCAATATTCAGTATTCTGCATTGCCCAGGTCTTGAAATTTTTTGAAATTATAACTATGTTGTAGCTGACAGCAAATATTAATTTTTAAATATAAAACCCTATGACAAAAATTGTTTACACTCTATAGAGATTTAAAGTATTATTATGTGTCACTATTATATTTTCAAATAATAGCGAGAAAGCTGTCTGGTACAAAAAGGCAATGTAGTCCTGTATTTTCCAGTGCTCTCTAACCTGTTGAAATAGAGGAAAAATGTAGAAACATGTTTTTCAGGTAAAGAGATATTCATTGCCAAATATGGTAAAACACAGGCACATTTAAAAATTATAGATTTATAAAAATTACACAAAAACCCTTCTTCTATTTATGGGCATGTATCATTCATTTTAAACCTTTGCTTTGTTCAAAGTGCAAATTCTGATGTTAGAGGTTCTGGGTGCAAATGTTGCTCTCACTGCTCAGTAGCTTTGGAAACTCAGGCAAGATATTTGCTCCCTGAGGATGAATTCTACATCTGCAAAAATGGAGATTACAATATACAATACTGTCTCGTAAAAAATGACCATTAGAGTTCCTATGCTACCTTTTATCAATACTGTGACTAACACAAAACAATTATTAATCCTGAAGTTCCCACTAAAACATTTTTCTAAAAACAGCTGATGAAATATTTTTAATGGGAAGAACAGCATAGAATATACAAATGATTTTCATCTGTGTTCCAGCTTTGTAACTCACCACCTTTGTGATTTTACAGAGGTCATGATTCCTAACTGAACATTTGGTACCCTATCTGTGGAAAGGAGATAAGAACATCGGCCTCTCATTTTTGAGTGAGTTCAGTTTATGTATGTAAATCATAAAACACTCTGCAACTGCTAAAAATTGTGAAGAAAATGAGCAATTACAACTTTTTTAAAGAAGAGATATAACAATTAAAGGTCGATGAACATTGATGTAGTGAGGCAATTTCTTATGATTTTTGTGGGCTTTGTCTGCTGGCTTCCCTCCTCCCACTGTGGCATTAAACACATTAAGTAGTTGAAATCAGATTGAATACAATTCATTCTAGTCCGCTTGCTAAGACACGCCAATCGGATGTTTTCCAATTTTCTCACATAATATTTCTCTTATCCTTTGGGGTCATGTGATAATTTCTGCAGGGAAAATAATCTAACCACTGTGCAACTGATCAAAGCGTTACTGCGAATACTGCCTTAGGACAAATGATTTGAACCCTTCCATTATCAAAACATCTGCAAATGTTCCTTTTATGTATGTGTCAATGAGTGAGCATATGCTGATTGAATTCCCTTCCTCCTCTGAGCACCTGATATACACCTGACATGTACAATTGAATTCATGAAAAATCGATAAATCACATGAACTTTTAGGACTTAGCAAATTTATGTAATAGGGCAATACTCAAATCCTAGAAAGCCAGAAAACATTTTGCAAGGTCTTAAATGTTTTAAATGCAAGTCCGTCTTGGAACTTGGAGTCAATATGCTGGTTTCTAAAATATTACTATACATAAATATTGCTTTTGTACCTTTTCCAGAATTGTGCATGGTGGTGCATAAACCTCACTATGATATATACCACCGAGGGTCATTTACATGCAGTTTTAAGTCATCTCGGCTTGATTTTTATCATGTATTGGCATAATTCATGTTTTTTTAGGCACATATTTTTACGTTAAAAGATTTGTAACTTATTTTGCTAAATGAACCCTTAGGGGAAAATAGGTGAAATATTTCCTTTGACAGTAATGAAGACACTACAATTTTCTTCTTGTGTGTGTGTGTGGTGTGTGTGTGTGTGTGTGTGTGTGTGCACGTGCAAGTGGATGTGTGCACTGCATGTCCTAATGGACAATTCAGAATTAAAAATAGAATATAATAAAAAATTGGATAATTGGTTAATTTCTCCCATCTTTATTTTTCAGATTGATTGTCATAAGCAAAGTCATTGTATGGTGCTTTTGATATACATTTTCAATATTACAAATGAATAGATTGGCCCTGGCCCATTTCATGTGTGCATGTGGTATAAGTGGAATTGCACCACAGAAATAGAGAGTGAAAATGGCAATTTCTTTCTGAAAATCTGATTGTGAAACATGGTTGCTCACATAATTTTCCAAATGTCAAATGATATGATTATAACAAAGTATTTTCAATTAGTGGTAGGATAGACAAATGTGTGCTTTTTCCACTGGTGGTAGGTTGATTTGGCTGAATAGCTGGTTGGGCATATGCCCTCTTCCTCTCTCTCAATTTGGGTGTTTCCATCTCCCAGACTAAGTGTTGGAATACTATGAACTTGTGCCATCATGCAATCATTTTTTTCCATTAAGAGTTTATTAGAATTTTAAAATATTCTAAAATTTAAATGGAATTTATTCTGGAACTTCAGATCATATAGTCCATATATATACTAAATATACTGAAGGCTCTTTCTCTATTGAAATATATTATAGTATGGCATCTTAACACTCTGTTTAGCCTAATGTTAATAATCACAATTCTAGGTTTTCAGCTCCTGTGGTTTTCTTTTCATCGATTTATTACTGTTTATATTTTTCTATATCAAGTTTCTTATTAAATTATAAATGAAAGTATATGTCAGTGGCACTATTCTAAACATATTACTTTGAGTAACAGAAGTGTTTATTTCTTTTAAACTCTAAATGACATACTTTGTACTAGTTAAATGTTCTCCCACAATATAACAAAATATAAATCATCTAGTGGAACCTACAGCCTAAAATACAACCAGGTCTATATTCATATTAACTCATGGAAAATTCTTTTCTGCACTGTTTGAGAGAGTATGCTCAGTGTTTTACTATTGTTTATTCTTCAATAACTAATCACCCTTCTTGGTCTTCCAAAAGTTCCTGGCATTTTACTAGTTTACACATTGATTGAATGCCATTCCCACAATTGCTTTTGGCACCAAGCCCACTGCTGTGATAATCAGCTATAAGATTTATTCCAGCAGAGAAGTGTTATAAACATAAGGATTCATAAGGCACCACACTGAAAATGAATACTGGTGCTTTGAGATGGCTGAAAACTTTGTGTTCCTTCCATGAGCACTAATGCCAGTCTTTATATTCTTTAACTACATGTGAGCTTTGATTATATGGGGAAGCAAAAGGTGAGTTCATTGGATTTGATGATTTGATATTTGTATTAATAATTATTAGCCAGTTTTAGAAAATTAAAAATGACAAAGACAAGTGTAGAAAAATCACAGAAAGCATTTTAAAGATCACCAACTTTGTAGAAATTAAGGAATTAACTACTAAACATGATCTGACACACTTACTGCAATAGATTACATTATTATACTGGTTGATGGGTGAAGAAAAAGTCCGAAAAAGTCCAAAAAACTACAAAGGAAGCCAAAAAAAGTACAAAGGGAAACTACTGGCAGGTAAATGCCCTGAGCCAGAAAAAGATAATAAGGAGAAATGAAGGGAATGGAAAACAGAATGCATAAGCATTTCTTAAATAAAAGCCTCAAAAGCTAAGAAAAATATAAGTTTAGAGAATGTTGAGCAGAAAAGGTTGCCAAATATTAATCATAAGTAGGGGAAAAGAAAAATAGATGCAGCTGAAATGTTGGAAAGATACAGAAATAAATAAGCTATTCAACTAAGGTTACTTGTGAGTGCTAAAGACGATGTTTGGGGAAATTCTGGGGGCTTCAAAAGTGTCATGGAAGAAGATGATCTGGGAAACAAAGTGTCAAAACTAAAAAAGTCAAATGCTTCCCACAGTGTTCACCCATGAGGTGGGGCCTACTGGTTCATTCAGGGTTCACCTAGAACTTTTTTGGGAAAATATCCCCAGTTACCCCATACTAGTGCTCTGAGAGCTCCCTTTAATTTTCTTTTTTAGTATGTACCACCACTTAGAGTTATTATCTGTCTTATTAGATAATTGCCTTCCCCCAAGGGGAAAACAAACTCGAGGAATTCTGGTAGGACAACTCATTTTTGTAGCTCAAAGCTTACTGCTGTGCCTGGAGAATAGCAAGTGTTCAAAAATTTTTTCAAATGAAGAAAATAAATACGTAAAGGTATAAGTACATGATTGAATAAATTGACTACTCCATGTTCGGTAATTCTGCCTCAAGATAGGAATTAGAATAACAGAAAAAGAAAGTAAGGGTCAGGTTTAACTAAAAGAAGGGACTCTTATGAAGGGCTTGTGAATATTTGAGAAAGAAGGCAAAAGAAAAAACCTGGGGAAATAGAGCTTTAGGGGCTGTAAACAATAAATGCAGAAAACAAGGTGTGTGTGGAATGAAGTCAATAAACATATAAATTATATTTGAATTATAATTACATACAAAAAGAGGCCTCTAGTAAAACAGATTACAATGCTTATATGTTTTCAGTATTAAAGTCTTGAATGTGAAATCTATATTTTTAAATTATAAACAGTACAACCATACATTCTTATTATTTTGGATTTTCTTCAGAATACAGTGAATTTTTTTCACTTAAACTTCAAATGAAATAATAGTAGCTCTCATTTATTGAGCACATATTACGTGTCAGCTATTGTCTTTTCCCTGTATATATTTTGTTAATCCTCACAATTACCGTATGTGAGAATGACTATTGTTATATAATATTCTGTTCCTACTTGGTTGTTTCTCTCACACTCTTTAACCACCTTCATCCCATATCCTACCCCCTACTGCTCTAACACTCTTTTTGTGAATGTTGCTGATGTCTTCCAAGTGGCAGGCTTTTTTTTTTTTTTAATGAAACTTTCTTTCTTTTCTTTTCATAATTACAACTTGTATTTTAGATTCAGGGAGTGCATGTGCAGATTTGTTACTTGGATATATTGCATGATGCTGAGATTTGGGCTATGACTGATCCCAAAATCCAGGTACTGAGCCATAGTATCCAATAGTCAGTTTTTCAAATAACACTTCCAAACCTCCCTCTCTCCCCACTCTGGTGGTCTTTAGTATCTATTGTTACCACGATTATGTCCATGAGTACAAAGTGTTTACATCCAGCTTACAAGCGAGAACACGTGGTATTTGGTTTTCTATTACTGCCTCAATTCACCTAGGTTAATGGCCTCCAGTTGTATCCATAGTGCTGCAAAGGACATGATTTCATTCATCTTATGACTGTGTAGTATTCCATGGTATATATGTACCATGTTTTCTTTATCCCATTCACTGTTGATGGGCACCTAGGTTGATTCCAAGTCTTTGCTGTTGTGAATAGTGCTGCAATGAACAGAGAAGTGTATGTGTCTTTTTGGTAGAACAATTTATTTTTTTTTGGATATATACCCAGTAATGAAACTGCTAGGTCAAATGGTAGTTCTGTTTTAAGTTATTTGAGAAACCTCCAAACTCATTTCCACAATGGCTGAACTAATTTACATTCCCACCAACAAATGTGTAATTGTTGCCTTTTCTCTGCAATGTCAGCAGCATCTTTTGTTTTGTGTGTGTGTGTGTGTGT
>NW_016107462.1:4103957-4125874 GCF_001604975.1 Cebus imitator | reverse complement strand
TTCTGTTATTTTTTTTTACTTTTTAATAGTAACCATTCTGACTGGTATAATTTGGTATTGCATTGTGGTTTTGATTTGCATTTCTTTAATGATGAGTGATGTTGAGTGTTTTTTCATGTTTGTTGGCCACTTGTGTGTCTTCTTTTGAGATTTGTCTGTTTATGTATTTTGCCCAATTTCAGTGGAGTTGTTTTTTGCTTATTTGATTGTTTAATTTCTTTATAGATTTTAGATATTAGACCTTTTTCAGATACATAGTTTACAAAGATTTCCTCCAATCTTGTAGGTTGTCTGTTTACTCTGTTCATAGTTCATTTTTCTGTGCAGAAGCTCTTTAGTTTAATTAGGTCACATTTGTCAGTTTTCGTTTTTGTCGTAATAGCTTTTGAGGCCTTTTTCATAAATTATTTCCCAAGGCTGATGTCCAGAATGGTGTTTCTTCGGTTTTATTTTAGGATTCTTATAGTTTGAGAGCTTACATTTAAATCTCTAATCCATTTTGAGTTAATTTTTGTATATGGTGAAAGGTAGAGGTCCAGTTTCATTTCTTCTGCATATGGCTAGTCAGCTATCCCAGCACCATTTATTGAATAGGCAGTCTTTTCCACATTGCTTACTTTTGTCAACTTTGTCAAAGGTAAGATGGCCGTAGATAAGCAGCTTTATTTCTGGCTTCTCTATTCTGTTTCATTAATCTATATGTCTGTTTTTGTACCAGTACCATCCTGTTTTGGTTACTGTAACCATATAATATAGTTTGAAGTTGGGTGATGTGATGCCTCCTGCTTTGATCTTTTTGCTTAGGATTGTTTTGGCTATTTGAGCTCTTTCTTGGTTCCACGTGAATTTTAGAATTGTTTTCTCTAATTCTGTGAAATACTATGTTGGTAGCTTGATAGGAATAGCATTGAATCTGTAGGTTGCTTTGTGCAGTATGTCCATTATAATGATATTGACTGTCTTCACTCCATGTGCATGGAATGTTTTTCCATTTGTTTGTGTCATCTCTGATTTCTTTTGGCAGTGTTTTGCTATTCTTTTTGTAGATATATTTTGCTCCTTGGTTAGATATATTCCTAGGTATTTTATTTTTTATGGCCATTGTAAATGGGATTGCATTCTTGATTTGGCTCTCAGATGGAATGTTGTTGGTGTATAGAAATGGTACTGATACTGTGCATGGATCTGAAATTTTACTGAAGTTATTTATAAGTTCTAGGAGCCTTTTGGCTGAGGCTTTACAGTTTTCTAGGTGTAGAATCATATCATCAGTAATAGTCCTTGTCTTATGTGTCCACAGATGTTGTTAGAGTGAGTATGTATGTGTCAAATGTAAAATGAGATTGCTGACATATTGCCACCCCCAGGACCCATCTATTACGTGTTTATTTGCAGAGTTTCTTTCTCCAAAGAGAAAATGACTTGTATGTGCACAGCTGTGCCTACCAGGTGCATCTCAAGATGAGACTACAGTTGCTAAAAGCAGAAATTGTGGCATGAAACAGGCATGTTTGATGACTTCCTTCCTGCCTATCCCTTTCAGTCACTCTCCTATCTTTACAGAGCACCACATTGACTACACCCAGCTAAGAAGGTGAGAAGTGAACACATAGCCAGATGGATTTGAGTTCCAATCTTAGCTCCAACATATGCTTACTCTAAGAGCTTGGATAGTAGGTTTAACCCCTTTGAGTTAAATTTCTACCCTCGTAAAAGGGATATACCAACATATACTCTGTGGATTTGTTGTAGAGATTACATTAGACAATTGTGAAGTCTAGCTTGGTACCTGACACATAATAGGTTCTTAAGAAATGGTAAATAGTGATTTTACTATAAAATAGAGAGTAGATATTCAATGGTGTTTTTTGAGATTTTCTATCTAATTGGGGAAATGAAGTATTATAAGAAGTAATATATGAAGCAATAGTTGGCTTAATCTAAAACTTTTTTGTCCTCTTTCACTAAATTTCTCACCTTTTCTTGCCTCCTTGTTCTTTCACCTGCTCCCTTATTTTGGGTGAATATATTATTCTGCTTTTCTTTCTCTATTTTTCTCTCATTCATGAAGCCATTAGCATATTAATCTATTTCTGAATCTCAAAGTCCTTCAGCCTAATCACACGTCTACTCTCTTAAAGAAGATTTTAGGTCATCACTTTTAATACAGAATGAGCACCCTATATTCATAGTTCCATATCTTATCTTATATCTACATTATCATCTGCACATACCCTATGCTCTTCTTTCTTCTTTGTCAAAGGAAACAGTATGCTTCGAGTGTCCCAAGCTAGAAGTTCTTTCCTGCTACCTGTTCTTAGACATGTTTCATTTTCACTCTATCAGAACTCCAGCATCATCTCTGCAAGGGCCCTTCCTGGAATTCTAGTGCCCACACTAATCCCTTTTGAACTCCGACTATGGGAAATTAGCATTTGGAAGTCTTGTTATCTCAGTGAGTATTCATGTAGTCATCTTTTAGAAAGCAGGAAAAAGATCCTTTGCACCTACATTTTGTGCTTGTAAATTTTGAACAAAGGCTTACTGATCAAGTGTATGGGTTCACATCATCTTAGCAGAGAAGGCCATTTAGCAAGATTATGAAGCCAAGTTTTCTTAATACTTCCATTATGGTGGGTAATTTGTTAAAATGAGGGAAACCTTGATTTTCATTCATAGGTGTTAGCACACAGAGGATGTGACTGTACGTTTTTGCATGCCTGAAAGGCATATTTGTATAATTCATATATTGTTTGAAAATAATTATTGTAATGACAGGACTACCTTTGTTTTCATTAAAAAAATAAACAAAGGGCTAAATAATGTATTTTCCTATGGAATTTCCTTTCCTGGTTTATTCTAAATAATACTTTAAAATTCTATTCCTCCTCTTCCTTCTTTTTTCTACTGCATACGTCTTCTTCCTTTCAGTTTCTAGACACTCTGTATTTTATTGTGTTATGGAAGGGATGACATATCCAAAAATAATAAGAATGAACAAAGAGAATAATTACTGGATTTGAGGTTTCAAAAACTGAATCCTCAGATCAATAGGAAAGACACATGCACAGCTAAAAGACTCAGGAAAATGCAAGTGAGGAAAACCAAAACTTCCCAATTCCCTCCTGAGAATAGACAAGATTTCCTCCATTGTATGGCTTGGGGAAAACACATGCTGGGGAACAGGGTAAGGGCTAGAGGTGTGATGTAGGGGCCACTCATTTAGGAGTGAAGCTGACTATCCAGCTATCCACCCATCATTTAAGCAAGCAACATGTATTACCAATATCCTAGAATCCATTGAAAGCTAAGGAAGTGCCCTGAGAACGATTCAGTTGCCATTCAAGTGAAAATTATTGATGGCTTTTCAGAGAAGCCATATCACTCATCCTTGTATTTAGCTATCGTACATAGGAAGGAGAAAATACAATTTTTAAAAGAGCTTGTTTACCCCACATAGAAAACATGGAAAAGAGATATATCAAGAATATACAGGGCTTGAATTAAAAATATATGAAATACTATATAATTATTAAATACATTTTCATAAATGCATATGTAGTATACAAATATTACATACGGACAGAACTTAGAGAAAGCCTAGAAGAAACAAAAATGTCCACTTAAAATTATAGGTCTAATAAAAACATAATAAAATGTATAATAGAAATCAGAGAAATTGACAAATCAATTCCAAAATTCAATAACTCTTCACACTCTCAGCTTTCTAGCCTCTCCTCTCCTGCAATCCTAATCCACATAAGGAAGTTACAATGGACTTTTCAATGTTCTCTGAATAAATTCAACCAATGTTAAGGGCAAGAACTCCAAGGAACAGGCATACAACAGACAGACTGGAGTTTAGGCCTGGTTCTTTCCCTTAGGTGTTATAAAAGTGGACAATTCATTAATGTTCTCCAAGACTAGTTAATCCCAACTCAAATACTGGGAAAGTATCTGCTCTATCTACATCAAATAGGTATATTAAAGAAACAAAAAGCACAGGGAAGTGCTGTACGACCTACACTGACCATATCCAATCATTACACCTGTTCTTTTGTTACCAAATGCCAGGAATTTGACCTAGGTCCCATTGCTTGCCGCAAAAAACTTCTTGCTCCTGAATCCGCAGGCTTTGAACAATTTTTTATTGTCATTGTTGTTTGTTTTGAGAATAAAATCCATGTACAATATGAAAATTTATCATGTTAACTGTTATAAAGTGATATTAAGTACATTAACAAATTTTCAGATACTGAAATTATCAATACTGAATTCCTGCTATAAAGGAATTCATTAACATTTTAAAGAATTGTTAGTTTATCAAGTGAGCTGGATTGACAAAAATATTAAGGAAACAATATTACAGTAGGGAAGTGAATTAGGAAATAATTGGGACATTTTAATAAAAATGCATAAAGTTTGGGACACCATAAACTAGATAATATCAAGTACCTGAATAATCATTTGATATCTTAGATAATACATTTATTATCTTTAATTCCCTGAGACTCTATAGTGATTAGTTTCAAAATATTATTACTCCTTAATACAATGTTTTTTATATTGAGTTCCTGACCAGTTTTAACATTGTTCTTATGTGAAAACATTAGCTGCTTTATGATATTCAGCTTCTCAAATATATTTCTTGAATGTGCTGGGATAAAAGGCAAACACTATATGTATATTTTATTCTGTAAACTCTAAGGTCTATGGAAGGACTTGGGAATAAAGTCAAATTCACTATCAAGGGCCTAGAAGCAGTTGTGAAATATTGAAGTCTAGAAATACTGATAGGTATTCAATAATACCTTTATTTGTAAATATAAACATGGATGCAAAAAATAGTTGAATAAAATGCCACTGGTCGGCAAATAATAATAATTTGGGATATTTAAAAAATTATGACAAATGAGATGTTTTATTCGACTAACATTCAAGAATTCTTCCAAAATATGATCTCTAATCTCTTCCTGTTAATCGTATACAAAATGTCGCAAAACTCCCATAAACAGAAAATAAAAACTTTAACCCATTGCTAGTCTGTCTCCAAAATGCTGACTATAGATGACTGATTGTCAGCATGATATTCTTACATACCTGCCTTGAATGGGAATTTAGGTAAGACTCAAAATACATTTTAGGAAAAAATAACATAATTTTTCAGCATCAAATTAAGCAGCAATGTTTTCCATGTTATGATAAAGGTTTGGGCAAAACTGGGTTATATTCTGCTCCTACCTACTTAAAGAAAGAAATACCAGTTAGTTTATCTCATCTAATCAAAACTTTAACATGTTATGTTTAAACTGTAGGTAGTGAACACAGAAATTCAACAAAGACGTTTGAAAGCCAGCAGTCATTGCATTGTATGGCATTGTGTTAACTGAAGCTCAGGCACCATATTCTCCTTTAAGCAAGGTTTGCTCTTTTTTTTTTTTTTTCCACAAATACAGGGATGTGACAGGAGAAAAATGTAATAGTCTCACTATATGGGTAAGACATGGAACTCTTTGAGCCATTTAAAATATCCTTTGTTTTCCCAAATACTATTCTGTTTTTATAAAATAAGGAAGGAGGAATGGAATTTAATTTGCACTCAGTTACACTGATTAATAAAAATGCTGTTTCTATCTGAGAATAGTATTCTGGGGTCTATTTAATGTGACTGAAAAGTCACAGATTACCATATATAACCTTATGTGAAACTTAAAATGCTCATTCCCGTGAGCTTTATTTTATTCTGAATTCCGATAAGTACATTCTACTATGAAATGCTCTCTTTTTAAAAGGACTCTACAAGCACAAACAGATGGATTAATTACATTAAAAACTGACACGTTAAGTGTAAAGTTAAAGAAGCCAAACTTATGCAAATAGAAAATTTATCATTTAATACCCAATTGAATCTAAATGAATTCTTTTTTACTGTCATCAGGTTTCAAAACATTTCAGGCATGGGATAAGAGGCAATTTATCTGGCATCACAGAAATCTGAGAAAATAATTTTTCCTTCCTTTTAGATTTTGAGAAGAATCAACTCCTATTTATAGACTAATAAAAAAAAATTTCAGGATAGAGACTATTTTAGAGAGTAGGTCAGTGTAAGGAAAACAGAACATTCATTTTCTCCAATCAGCATTTTCTTTTTCCAGACCTTATTGTCCTTATCTCACATTGCTGGGAAAATAGCAATTACAGAGTAACAGAAGGTTCACTTTTCTCCAGAGCACTTTCATGGGCAGAGTCACCAATTAAAAGTATTGCCAGATTTCAAACGATATCATAAAAGACAAGTAATTTTTTTCTTTCTCATTTTTATAAATCAAAAGGAAGGAACATAACTATCTATTACAAGCTGTAAATGTATTAAATTTCTCTACTTATTATCACTTATTTTTTGCAAAACTGTAAGCAGAACTACATACCAGAATATGGACTGTAGTGGTCAAGAGCCCAGATCTAGCGACAGACTGCTTCAGCTTATCCCCCAGCTCCTTGTCCACTAGCTGTGTAACCTTGGGCAAGTTATTTAGACCCTCTGTGCCTTAGTTTTCTTGTCAATAACATGGGATAATAATAGTATCTAGACTACAGTGTTATGAGGATTAAATAATTTAACCGTGAAATGCATTCAAATGAGCAAAATAAACAATAAATATCGAAAAAATGAAAAGGAAAATAAAACAAAGTAACAAAAATCTGGTTTAATAACAAAATGATTGTGGTGGGCACATTTCCATTTTCAAGTAATTTTTAAGTACCTTCATGTGTATTTCCCATTCAGTTTTCTAAGCTTTTCCCTACAAACTGTGCTATTCAATCAGGCTCATTATTTACTTTATCTTCAAAACTTTCTAAGTCAGCTTTGCTCTGTCAAAGCAGGAGGAAATTGTGAGGATAGGCAGGGCACACATCAGAATCAATAGGGTGCAGTTTGGATTCTAAGAAAGAACCAAAGGCCCTTGGGTAGTTTTACTTCAGAGACTAGTCCTCCTACACTGACCTCAATTCTTCTCGCTTCCCAGACCCAACAAAAAAGTTAGTTTATTAGAAGACAACAGTTTAGCAATAATCAAGGAAAATGGAGCCATTGTAAAGCCAAGTCTAGAACTGGAAATCTTATAGGAAACCAATTAAAATAAGACTGGGAGAATGATTTAAACATATTTGTCAATAACTACCTCACATTTTTCACATTTACGTATACAAATCTGAAAACTCTTTCATGAGCACACCGAATGTGAAGACTTATTTTTTTGGTAGTAATAGTGGTAATAATAATGGCTGCAATTTATTGTATGGTAGGCATTCTGATAAACTCTTTGCAGGGATTATAGCATTTAATTCGTATAGTTCCATGAAACAGTAAGCATAAAGCCTGATGGTATAGAGAGTTGAAGTTACTCATCACATGGCCAGTGTCCAGATTCGAAATCAGATTCTTCTGTCTCCAAAGCCCATGTTCTTAATCTCTATTCTACAGTGGCTAATTTTTATAAATTGTTTCCTTAGTCTGATTTTCCTTGTTGCAGAAATGATTGTGGCACTCTTTCTAACCTTACTCAGATATGAGAAAATCCAACTTCTTTAGGGGAGTTAGGTCCACCTGAGAGATTTTTCAGGGCACATCTCAGCACCACCTGGACCCCAAATGAGAGAACTGGTTTTATTGTTACTGTAATTTTATTCTTCAGATGTCAACCATGTCTTTGGACATAAAAGAGAATGAACTTCTGAAATTATTTCCAAGGACTTCCGATCTTTTCCACTTGCTAAAACTTTCAAGTACGAAAATATGAATTATATGTCAAATTCTTAAGTCAGATGTAAAAGCTATGAAAGACTTAAACAGCTTTCAAGATCAAGTTGTGAGGTTAGATATATTTGAAAGGGAAATGACGTGTATTCAATTTTAACGTTAGAATTCAAGTTATTTAAACTTAGCTGAGTTGGTTAGTCACGAGGTTTGTCTGCGGAAAACAGACAAAAATACTGAAGCCATTTTAATAGTGAGAACATACAAACTAGATGGAAAATTTAATGGAGTCATCTTTCTCCTGGTTTCCTTCCTTATTATTATATTTCAAGCAGCAGTCCTGCCCTGCCAAGTCATCATACTACACTGAATTTAGAACTCTTATGGGCACAAACTTTCAACAGAAAGATTCTCTTACCATAATATTAGTAATTTCAAGCAGCTTATTTGAATCTCAGTGGAAATTTAGGTTGCCCCAACAATATATTGATTTCCAAAAGTAAAAATGTGGTTCTAATAAAATAGCTTCCAAATATTATTGTCATCCTCTTCTGGGCTCTATTTATTTTTTAAAAATAAAAACAATAGTTTTCACTTAGCAAGAACAAGTATAGGAATTTTTCATTTAAAAGACCTGTAAATCCTGTGTAATTGCTTCAGCATTGAATTTTACACTGAGTTTTCCATGTAAACTCATACGATTCAAATGGATGGCTAGAGGATGACTTTCAGTGAAGATTTTGAAGATTAATCATACTACCACCATTTGTCTAGTACATATGGAGAATTTATGGTAGGCAAATGAAGGACTATTATGCGGACATGCTTGCTTCAAAAAACCCCACATGCTTTATTAGAATATAGGAGGTGGGGGCACATTTGGGACAAAGGTAGAAATTGAGGAACTAAGAGTGAAAACCATTTGTCATGGAGGAAAAAAAGAGCTGCATAAAAGTGATATTTCTCTGAGCATTTGCTATACAGCTCAGCCCGTGCAGATACTCAATACTACTAGCAAAATTGGCAATTTGCAGAGATAAACAGTAACAGGAAGAAGGGCAGCTTTGTATCCTGATGTCTCAAAGAAATTTTATTCTGCTATGGAGTAAGGGATCTTATGAAATTGTATTAATCATTATTTTAAAAAATCATTTTCATTAATAAAGCAAAGCTTTTATAGTAAGAAATGTAGAAATACAGAGAAGAAAGAAAGAAAGAGAAGCCACTTATAAGCATACTTTCCTAGTAAAGCAGCATTAAGCATTTTACACAGCTTCTAAAATGTTTGTGTGCAGGTGTTTTTGTGGCTACATGTTTATATAAAGCACAAATGAAAACAGAAATGTTTACAGTATTTTGTAATCTGATTTCTGCACATATGTTGAGAACAAACTTCTCTGGGATTAATTATTATTTTTTTTAAAGCTTAGTGTCTACATGTGTAGCAAGCAAGGATAATTTGAATTCTGGGCCTAATTCCGGACTTTGTTCTGAACTGATAAAGTAGCTGTGGATGTTAAAATAACCTAAGTGGGGACAGATGAGGTGGCTTGTGTAATCCCAGCATGTTAGGGGGGTGAGACAGGAGGATCTCTTGAGTCCAGGAGTTCAGGACTAACCTGGACAACATCTCTAAAAAAATAAAAATTAAGAAAAGTGTACATTAAAAAATTACGATAATGTACATAATTTTTAAAAAGAAATAAACTTAAAGAGGAACAGAATTTTGTATTGGATTTATTATTATTCAAAGAAAGGAATGCTGGGCAGAGCCAGAACTATATGACTCAGTCACTGGATTGTGACAAAAATACAGAGATGATAATGGTAAGATGTGCCACTGAATCTAAAAAGGAATATGACACATATTTCTTTATCCACAAATTTATCCAACAAGTATTCTTTCCCTCCATATATGAGACATGAAAAGCACAAGGACAACTCAGACTGTCTGAGTTTGCATCTTGGGTACCAAGTCTCAGTGTCCTTTTCTAGAAAATGGGTATTACAATAGAGTGCTGTAAAAACAAATGAGAAACAGCACTTAGAACAGTGCCTGACGCAATTTGTGTATCCTAAACACACACTGTTATGGTACTGCTTTTGCTATACTCTAGTCACTGACCAGTCTTTTCTGCTTACTTGGAACTTGGAACTCTTCAACAAATTTTTTCAAATACTAGAAATACCTTACTTAAGGTTAGGGATTATAACTGGCTTACAGTTGGATCCATAAGAGCTGTCTGACTCATAATTGGTGCAAAAACAAACATGTAAAAAGAAGAAAGAAAGAAAATCTTTTATGTCCTTTCCTGAATTGTCCTCTAACCTTTGTTCATTTTATCAGCTAGCTGTAAAATCCTTTGATTAATTTTTTAAAATTTAAGTTTGTCAGAGGTGATTTCCATCACTGACAATTAGAACATAGCAACCGAGAAACTGACTCAGATGCCCCAAGGCCAAAATAAGTATTAGTGTTCACTGGAGAAGAATGTTTAGAGGGAAATTATTTTATTAGTTTGTCAATTCATAGAGAATATTTTCATGTAATGACAATCTTTCCTTTAACACATGACTTTTAATAGTGGGAATGTGAATAATGAAAATGGGTGTAAAAACAATAAATGCTAAAAATAATAACATAAATGGTGGTTAATAACAAGAAAAATACCCTAGAACAAGCTCTGTGTTGAATTGGTTTTATAAAGGACAAGTCCAGTGAGGGCCTTTGGTAAGTGAGCATGCTACTAGATCTAACATTAATTCAACTGAATTCTCCTGCAGTATCAGTGCATGCTGACAGATGCTTAGTTTTTGAGAAGCAAATTTAAGTATAGTAGTGATTAAACTAAATGTGAGTTCCTCAATTCCCTCATTAAAAGGCAGAGATTATAGACATGAGATTTTTTAAAAACCCAGCTATAGGCTGCTTATCATTTAAGATTAAAAAATGTTTTAAAAAATTAAGGATGAGCAAAGGGTACCAGCCAATGCAAACAGAGAACAACAAGAAAATGAAAATGGGAGTAGTAATACTAGTAACAGACAGTGAAATTAAAGATTAAAAGTAGTAATCAAGATTAAAAGTAATATTATGAAATGCAAAGAGGGACAATTTATATTGTAAATATAACGAACATACCTGCATGTCCAGCAAGTTGACAACTGATCCACGGAGAAAAAGCTATTAGCTATGCAAAGTGAACTTGAAAATAAAACTAAAGTGAGAGTTTTAAGTTCTTATGAAATTAAACAGATCTACTAAATGAAAAACAATACATAGAAGAATTGATAAATAATTTATTTATTAAACATAGAGAGATATTACCATTCCTCACATATAAAATATTTATTTTTGGATGTCCATAGACTATTTAAAAAATTAACCATTCAAAAAGTTACTGGATTTTTTTTAAAGCATAGTTATATTTTTTAGGCTTCTCTTTTTAAAGTCATAAGCTAATGCAATTAGAAATAAAGATAATCAAAATAATTTTATTCATTTAGAAATAAAAAATTATACTCCTGGATAATTTATACTCCTAGATAATTTCTGGAAAGTCTTCAGATAAAAAAGTGAAATTACATAAAATCTAGACAATGCTGAGACTATTTTATCCTGGACAACGTGGTACAATAGAAATTATAATTGGAAGACTAGTTTTGGCCTTGAAAGTCTTCATTGTTAAAGATGAAAGATAAAAAATAAAATTAAATTGTTAATAGCATCTTAAATAGAAAAAAAGATAAACAAAAAGAAACAAAGATAAAGCTTAAAATTAAGGAAAGAGCAAATAAATGTTAAATAAAACGTAGACATAAATCTGAAAGCTGGATCTTGTAAATCGCTAGTAAAATAGATATTCCCCTTGTAAGCGTAGTTAGGAGCAGAAAAAAAAAATATATATATATATATAATAGACGTGATGAAGAATGAGAAGTGGGTTGCATAATCATAGACTCAGGAGAAATTAAACAACTTTAAAGATACTACTACCTGAAATCCTATTGCAACAAATTAGAAATCCTAGAAAAAATGGATTTTCTGGCAAAATCACATTAACAAAATTATCCCCTGCAAAATTTGAGTACCATGAACCTCCAAAGAGATCAGAAGGTGTTTAGAACCTCACCGTGAAGTTAACCAGTTTCAGGTGCCTTCAAAGCTAAGTGTTATCTAGCCTTTGAAGGATACTTACACTGTCACACAAATGATTCAAGACACATACGAATGTGAAAATTCTCTCCAAGTCATTTTACATCAATACTAAAACCTGGCAAAGATAGCACAAACAAAACAATATTAACTTATTTTTGAAGAAAAATGCAAGATTCCAAATGAAATGTTAAAAATAAAACCCAGCCATGTATTAAAAATAATACATCTGATGAAACAAGTGATTTAGCATCAGCAGTAAATTAAAGGAGGAAAAAAGTCTATGATCACGTTTATAGACTCAGAGGTTTTTGATAAAATCCATTCCAAATGAAAACTCTACATCAAATAGACATAGAAAGAAACTGCTAAAATAAAACAAAATCCAAAAGAAGTGTTATCTAGAAACCATTTTACCCTCCAGTTTTTGCTTTTTGTTTTTAGTGGATTTTTTTGAGATGGAATTTCACTCTTGTTGCCCAGGCTGGAGTGCAATGATGCGGTCTCAGCTCATTCGTGCAATGGTGCGAACTCAGCTACGCAGGAGGCTGAGGCAGGAGAATCATCTGAACCCTGGAGGCACCTGGGTAGCTGGGATTACAGGCATGCGCCACTATGCCCTGCTAATTTTTGTATTTTTATTACTCCTTTTGTGTATTTCCTCATTCCTTTATCCTTTCCATGAACAAACATATATTGTGTGCCTATTATATATTAGGCACTGTGCTGGGCCACATTTCAAAATAAAGACATGGTCTTAAAAAAACCATGAAAAAGAAAAGAAGTTAAGTGAAAGCAAAAGTGACAAGACCCCAGGAGCAAGTTAAAAAATATCAAACTGAAGAAAGTTTTCCTATTCTGAATCTGATGAGAATTGGAATTTAGCTTTAAGCATATTACAGATTAAAACATTTTTCTGTAAATCAGGTAATTGATCTGTTAACAATGACATGATCTCCATTTTCTCTTTTGCTGTCCAAAAAACATCAACATAAGCCAAGAACCACGGAACAGCATGCGCTGAAGGGAGAAGTATGCATTTCTATAGCATTTCCATGTTGCCTGTGCTTCTCTGGTATTTTTACAAAGTTTGCATTTAATGAGAGCGTCCTGAAGTGACTGCAGGCAGGTGAAGCCTCTATTATGCTGCGGGGAGAGCTGACAGACAGCTTCAGGAGCGTTTAGTTAACAAATCATTACTTAGTGTTTGTAAGACTTCTACCTGAACCCAAACAGAACGTGTAACTGTCTTGGAAGAACAAAGCCATCAATTGTAAAACAAACCTTGGTAAAGGCAGCTAGGATCAGCAGGGAGGGGAAATAAAGTAATTTATTCAAATTGTATATTTGAAGAGTAAGAATGGTTCTATTTTTTTCTAAAAGGAACATAAATTTGAAATCATTTTTTTTAAAAAAAAACAGGAAAATATGAACAATGATTTCCTTGCTTTCATTTAAGGACAAGTCATGTGTTTGTTATTTAAGCAGAAGAAAAAGTAAAAATGACATGAGAAAGAATATTAAGAAATTGTTTACCTAAGAAATGACCATGTGTTCAATTTCTAACTTTTGTATAGAGCATGCTGCAATATTGGGTTTAATTTTGTCATTAAAAAGAGAAAGGCAAAGTTTTAACAGAATCCTATACTGTGATTTCATAACTCCTGCCATATTCAGGACTCTTCTTCTTAATCTTCCAATCACCAAGACCATAAACAGGCAGGGAAGAGAATGGCAGGGCTGAGTCAAAGACAGAACAGAAAAAATATAGGTCAAAGCAGCAGAGAGTTAACTATTATTTTTCAAAGACTGTGGGAAGCATTGAAATTCTGATACCTCATTCTTGTGACAAAAATTGTAATGAGAACAGGAAATGGTACCACATGAATCCATTGTCCTGACAATGATTTAATGAGAATGGGAAATGGTGAGAGCATAACTAATTCGCATTATGATCCTAAAGTTGTCATCTTGTGGTTCTGCTCAGATGCCCTGGAATGAAGGATGTCGACATCAACTGGGAGAGTGCAAAGAAAAGCATGAAGACGGTGACATTGTGTGGCCTGAAAGTAATGGCAGAACGTGTTAGCCACAGAGGGGAAGGGTGTGGGAGGGGGATAAAAATCTCAGAGTTTGTCTGCTGAATGGCAAAATAGGAATACATTTAAAGGTGGCATGGATTCCAACTGGAAGTAAAAGACCAGAAGATGAGGCAAAGGCTGTGATGGAAAACTTGAGACAGGAAGTAACCCAGAGGTCAGATCAGAATGCACAAACAGGTAAAACCTGGCCATTGTGGAGATTTTGTGTTTTATCTCTTTTTGGAGGTTTTCAAGTTTGCTGAGCAGCAATTAATTTAGTGATTCTAACACTCGATTTCTTTTGCTTTCTGAGTAATTTTTGTCTCCAATCCTGTAATTCAAACAATGCATTTTATAAGTGAAGCTAACAAAGATATCCCATTCCAGGCTACAAAAGCTCTGAAGTGAAGAGTTCAGTGGGAGAAAGAACATCATTCCACTCAATTATGTTGGTGGAAACCAGCAGGTGAAATATCAAGGTCATTTAGAATTTAAAGTCCACAGATGGTAATAGTAATTTATTTCAGCTTAAATAAGTTTTGACCTATTTCTCCAAGTAGCAACTTGAGTTCTAGACTGCTTTGAGTCCTGAATTATTTCAGAGCTTCTAGACTTCAAAAAGCATGCCAAAACAATGCTAATTGTCTGCTTACATTTCAGGAAACACATTGCCATATATTGAAATGGTAAAAGTCAAGAAATCAGCAGAAAAATTGAGAAACTTTTTAAATTGTGCACTTTCAAGTCCAATTTATGCACCAAAGTACTGGCTAGTCATTTTAAGTGGTTGCTTTAAAAATCCCCCTGTAAGGTTGGCGCAACATTTAACATACTTCTGACCAATGAATCCTTTTCAGGGTTGAGAAAATAGAGGTATGATGGAGATCAAAGAATACAAACCTTTTGGAAGAGAAGTTATATTTTACTAATTTCAATGCCAAAGCTGCACAGAAATCACATTCCATTATAAAAACAATAAGTGTAATAATAATGATAAAATACTATAGTTT
This sequence comes from Cebus imitator, assembly GCF_001604975.1. NCBI lineage: Eukaryota > Metazoa > Chordata > Mammalia > Primates > Cebidae > Cebus > Cebus imitator. The sequence goes on along the minus strand of NW_016107462.1, from coordinate 4,110,868 downwards.
TTGCATTCAGTTTGCTCTTAGCATCTTTTATTTAAATGTGATGATAAACAGAATATTTCTGAAGTTGAGAAGCAACTTTAATAAAAACGAAAAGCACTGTGATTCTCTCACCACTAGTCAAAATCCTTTCAGACGAAGATAAATGACTCTAAGCCATTAGAAAAAAATTACTTCAAACTTATGTGTGCCTAAGCCTCCTACTTTGCATTTTGATTCATATTTAAAATATTGATTCCATCAAATGGAGACACAGTTAGTGTCAGCAAAAGATGATGGAGAAAATGAAGTCAAAGGGGAACAACGTAAACAGTGGATTTATTTATTTACCCTTAGGTGAAGATGCCATATTTCACTTATATTGAACATTTATTCAATTTATTTTATTAATTTAATCTTCCTAAAGTACTACTTCACACTCTGATGCAATTTCAGATCAAACAGATAACTGTGTACTTGTTGAATTCATGGTTAATGATACATGAATTTATAATCTAGAATGATTCATAATTGAGTGACTACCTTATTTTACTCCCTTATTATAGGAGAGGTTCACTATGAAAGACAATAATGGTCAAAGAAGAAATGTGAAAGATATTCTCAAAAGTTGAAGCATACTACACTGTAATAATGTCTAGTGAAAATGAAATATTTAATGTCCATATTTAGGCTCTCACCCATTTATTATGTGGCTATGTAAGGGGTGTCAAATGCTGATGGGAATTTCTATTTGACCTGGCAAAAATGAAGTAAGCAACATACAGTATTTCATCCATTATGTCCATTTTCACAATGAAAGATTGGTTCCATAATAGTTTTTATTCAATCCAATGTCAAGGTCTTAAAAACAAATTTTGAAAGCACTTAAGAGGTTCTTTTAACAGCTGTATTTAGTAACAAATGACAGATATCTATTAATGTGAGTACATCTTATATAAAATATTTTAATATGGATTTTATGTGATAGTATGTGCTTATTAACATCGGGTGTAAATTGACACATCACAGTAGCTCTTTTAGATGAAAGATCCATTTAGTTCCATCTTCAAATTATGGATTGATACAATATTCTATGCCATAATGGTTCCAAAAGCATTGTTAGTGTGATGTATTATTCATATTTTCAGGTACCATTGTTTCAGTTCATAATAGAGTGCCTCACAATTGTGAGTGAAGTTTCTAATGAACTAAGGAAAACTACCTATCATATTTTAATAGATTACCAAGTTGGCACTGAGTACATCTAGGAACCATGTTCACAACAGTACTGGACACCATGCTCAAATTTGAGGACATAAAAATCCTTCTATCCTAAATGATTAACTCCCATCACATGAGTAAAAAGTGTTTGAGATGATATTTATAAAGATGTATATGATCATCTGGTATTGTGGTTATTGCAGTGATTCAATTTGTATATAATTGCTTTATAAATTAAAATATCTAATTGAATTTAAATTAAATGTAGTTTAAATATAAGCCAATAATATTTCCTTTAGGGATAAACAAATACTATATATCTAGAGTCTAAACATGGTAAAACTTGCTTTCCAAATTATATTGTGCATACAAAATCACACAGGGATCTTGTTCAAATGCAGGCTTTGATTAAACAAATCTGGGGGAGGGCCTCAGATTCTGCATTTTATTCCTTGGGTGATGCCAGCACTGCTGGGCAATGGGCTAGTAAGCTTACAGGGGATCATTGTGGAATTGGAGTAACTACCTGCTGGTTCAGGCTTTGTCACTCTGTGCCTTGGTTTTCTAATACTAACCACTTCTTGAGAATGCTATATTGAAGGAATTAAAAGAGAAATTTATGTAATGGGCTTTTTAGGTTTCTATTGCTGCATAACAAACTACTTTATCTTTTTGTGACCACTTTTGGAGATTAACTACTTTGTTTATTACCTTTGGCTTAATGCCCAATCAATGTTTGTTTAAAACAGATTCTTGAATGAGCTCATTCTCTAACTGAGTGAGACCAATGATAGGTAATTACTGAGAACTCACGAGACAGCAGATCTATTGTTGGGAAGTTCTTCCTATTTTCATTGATATTTGCTCTCTTATAAGATATATTGCTTCTGGTTCTGTGTGTCAGAACTGAGCAAAAAATAGATCTAATCCCTTTCTGGATGTCAGTATCATTAATATTTTATGACATATGATTATTTTATTTTTCTTTATAAATTTTATTAGAATACTTTTGGGAACAAAACACTTTCCCTTGGTTCAAAAACCTGAAAGAATCAGAAGGGTATAGTAACAGATGCTGTTGGTGCACTGACCAGCCTGTATGTCCTGGGTTTACCTCCCCATGCCATTGGATAAGAGCTTCTGTCCCAGGACTCCCCACCAGTAAGCAGTCCTCACTCAATGAGAGTTTCCTCATTCACTGCTGGGGTAGCTCTGATGTGTACTTTACATTGTCTGCTGGAGGTTAACAGTGGGATACAGCTCCGTAGCAGTAACCTGGTTAATAATACATCACTTATTTCTTCTTTCCCTTCCCTGCTTCCTGGGATCATCTCCTAAAGAAATCACTTGTACAAAAATCCTCATCTCAGGGTCAGCTTCTGAAGGAACCAAATTAACTCAGGTATGAAGTCAAATGTCTGCCCCGAGTCCTTGTTTTCTTCCTCCCTTTGCCTAGCTTTCGCTCTCAATAGGTAAATTACATTTTTAGTTTCTTCCCAAGGTCTCATTTTATGAATCTCCAAGCAAATATAGATACTTAGTTCTTTCTTTGTTTCATAAAAACAAATGATGTGCATACCACTCTACACCTTGCTTTCTTCACTTAACATATCTTGGAAATATTTCAATATCAGTATACAGGGAGTCTGCTCATTTCTCTCCATGGTTGTGTAGTATTCACTGTATGTAACTGGTCAGTTGGTTCAAATTTCTTTGCCATTTCTTCCCCAGCCTACTACCCAATTATTTCATTCAGTTACTTATTGAATGACACAATTTAGTCATTTTAGTTAACTGTGCTAGCCACATACCAATTAAGTGATATTATTCTCAAAATATTATAGCTTATATAAACAATTATCTCAAAACATAATTGTTTCTACTACATTATAAGTGGAATACTACTCCATTTCTGTGGGATAAAAATAAAGTCTAAGTTAACCTTCTCTCACTGTTATGTCATAGGGTGACACTGAATACGAAAATGGGTGAAACTCTGATGCTTTTCACCTGAAATTTTTCATCCAGCATTCATGTAATTGTCTCTTTCTTTTCTTTTCTTTCATTTTCTTTCCTTCCTTCCTTCCTTCCTTCCTTCCTTCCTTCCTTCCTTCCTTCCTTCCTTCCCTTCTTCCTTCCTTCCCTCCTGCCTTCCTTCTTTCTCTCTTTCTTGCTTTAGTCTCGCTCTGTCACCAGGCTGGAATGCAGTGGCGTGATCTCGGCTCACTGCAAACTCTACCTCCCAGGCTCAAGCGATTCTCCTACCTCTGCTCCCAAGTAGCTGGGACTGCAGGTGGTGCATACCACCACGTCCAGGTATTTTTTTTTATTTTTCGTAGAGGCGGGGTTTCACTATGTTGGCCAACATGTTCTCTATTGCCCTCGTGATACCCTCAGCCTCCCAAAGTGCTGGGATTACAGCCCTTTATGCTAAAAACTCTCAATAAACTAGGTATCAGTGGAATGTATCTCAAAATAATAAACGTTATTTATGACAAACCCACAGCCAATATAATACTGAATGGGCAAAAACTGGAAACATTCCCTTTGAAAACTGGTAGAAGACAAGAGTGCCCTCTCTCACCACTCCTATTCAACATAGTATTGGAAGTTCTGGTCAGAGAAATCAGGCAAGAAAAAGAAATAAAAGATATTTAATTAGGAAAAGAGAAAGTCAAACTGTCTCTATTTGCAGATGACATAATTGTATATTTAGAAGATCCCCTTGTCTTAGCCCAAAATCTCCTTAAGATAATAAGCAACTTCAATGAAGTCTCAGGATACAAAATCAATGTGCAAAAATCACAAGCATTTTTATACAACAATAACAGACAAACAGAGAGCCAAATCATGAGCAAACTCCCATTCACAATTGTTACAAGGAGAATAAAATACCTAGGAATACAACTAACAAGGGACGTGAAGGACCTCTTCAAGGAGAATTACAAAACACTGTTCAAGGAAATAAGAAAAGACACAAACTGATGTAAAAACATTTCCATGCTCATGGTTAGGAAGAATCAATATTGTGAAAATGGACATACTGCCTGACATAATTTATGGATTAAATGCTATCCCCATCAAGCTACCATTGACTTTCTTCACAGAACTGGAAAAAATAACCTTAAACTTCATATGGAATCAAAAAAGAGCCCGCATAGCCAAGGCAATCCTAAGCAAAAAAAGAAAAAAAAATGCGAGACATTAGGCTACCTGACTTCAAACTGTACTGCAAGGCTACAGTGATCAAAACAGCATGGTACTGGTACGAAAACAGAGATATAGACCAATGGAACAGAACAGAGTCCTCAGAAGTAACACCACAATCTACAACCATCCGATCTTTGACAAATCTGATGAAAACATCAATGGGGAAAGGATTCCCTGTTTAACAGATGGTGTTGGGAAAACTGACTAGCCATGTGCAGAAAGCAGAAACTGGACCCCTTCCTGACACCTTACACTAAAATTAACTCCAGATGGATTAAAGACTTAAACATAAGACCTAACACCATAAAAACTCTAGAAGAAAACCTAGGCAATACCATTCAGGACATAGGCAAAGGCAAGGACTTCATTACTAAAACACCAAAAGCAATGGCAACAAAAGCCAAAACAGACAAATGGGATCTAATTAAACTCCAGAGCTTCTGTACAGCAAAAGAAACAATCATTAGAGTGAACTGGCAACCAACAAAATGGGAAAAAAAATTTGCAATCTACCCATCTGACAGAGGGCTAATATCCAGAATCTACAATCACCTTAAACAAATGTACAAGAAAAAAACAACTCCATCAAAAAGTGGGTGAAGGATATGAGCAGACACTTTTCAAAAGAAGACGTTTATGAGGCCAGCAAACATATTAAAAAAATGCTTGTCACAATTTGTCTTTAGAGAAATGCAAATCGAAACCACATTGAGATACCATCTCATGCCAGTTAGAATGGCAATTATTAAAAAATCAGGAGACAACAGATGCTGGAGAGGATGTGGAGAAATAGGAAGGATTTTACACTGTTGGTGGGAGTGTAAATTAGTTCAGCCATTATGGAAGACACTGTGGCAATTCCTCAAAGATCTAGAAATAGAAGTACCATTTGACCCAGTAATCTCATTATTGGGTATATACCCAAAGGATTATAAATTGTTCTATTATAAAGACACATGCACACATTATGTTAGTTGCTGCACTGTTTATTATAGCAAAGACTTGGAACCAACCCAAATACTCATCAATGATAGACTGGATAAAGAAAATGTGGCATGTATACACCAAGGAATACTATGCAGCCATAAAAAAGGATGAGTTCATGTCCTTTGCAGGGACATGGATGAAACTGGAAACCATCATTCTCAGCAATCTGACACAAAAACGGAAAATCAAAAACTACATGTTCTCACTCTTAAGTGGGTGTTGAACAATCAGAACACATGGACACTGGGAGGGGAACATCACACACTCTTGCCTGTTGGGGGCTGGGAGAGCTAGGGGAGGAATAGCAGTGGGTGGGGAGATTGGGGATGGATAACATGAGGAGAAATACCTAATGTAGATGACGGGTGGATGGATGCAGTAAACCATCATGGCATGGCATGTAGCAATCCTGCACGATCTACACATGTACCCCAGAACTTAAAGTATAAAAAAAATCAATCTGTGGGGGCAAAAATAAAAAAGCACAAGTACCACTCAAGTGCAAAATGACAAGTTGGGAGCAAAACTTGCAACATATGTGGATAGACAGTTAATATTCTTTACATATGAAAGATTTACAAATTAGCAAAAAAAAAACAAAAACAACAACAATAACAAAAAATATACCCCTAGTAGAAATCTCCAGTAGGAAAATAAGCAAAGAAGAAGAAAAAATGCTTCACAGATGCAGAAATAAAAGTTCTTAATATTTATATGAATATGTATAAATAACCTGGAATTCCAATTAAATAATGAAATTCCAACTTAATGTCCTGATATACTCAAGTAGGGTATAGGGGCAAGACCAGAAAATTGTTACCTGTTAGTTGAAAACATAAATGAGTTGAGGAAATAACAGAATCGTGGAGAACATGACAGAACTGAAAATAATTTTAAAGTATGTACAACAGGACTCATTTTTCTACCATAGTATTAGTACGGAAAAAGTGTATAATTAAATTAAAAATACCATGAGCACTTTGGGAGGCCAAGTCAGGTATATTGCTTGAGCCCGGGAGTTTGAGACCAGCCTGGGCAACATGGAGAAACCCCATCTCTACAAAAAAATATACAAAAATTAGCCAGGCATGGTGGCATACACCTTTAGTCCCTCCACTTGAGAAGCTATGGTGGAGGAGTGTTTGAGCCCAGGAAGTCGAGGCTGCAGTGAGCTGTGACCACACCGCTACACTCCACTATGGGTGACAGAGCAAGACGCTGTCTCAGGAAAAACAAAATGCCATGAGTGTCAATTCTTACTTTATTATCTCTGTGTTCTTGTCCCTCTCCAATCATTATTTTTCGGTGTACCCATGTCACCAATAATTGATGATATACAAATTGCAATAATTATGAGACACACTTTATATCTAAAAATAAAACATTGAAATATTGATATTTTTGATTACAGGTTAAGTTGAAGTGAGAGAAGTACTTGCATAGACTATTGGTGGATTTGTTAATTTGTATAATAATTCTTAAAAAGTAGTTAGACATGTTTATTTTTTTAATTTTTT
>NW_016107462.1:4073203-4102797 GCF_001604975.1 Cebus imitator | reverse complement strand
AGGGCATCATTGAGGGAGTGTAATTAGTTGACTTTTTTCTCTTTATTTTCTAATCTAAAATTGGAAGGAAAGGAAATTTTTAAAAGACCGTCATTTTCCCCTATAATTTTCTTTCCTATCAATCAAATTTTGTTCTGCTTTCATTTATTGGTCTGAATTAAGTCTAGATAATCAGTTGAGTGTTAATATAGTATACGCTTAGCAATTTAAGCTTTTGTCGGAAAAGCATGGATTCACACTCAGTTGCTTTGTGATCTTGGGTAAATCTACCAACCATTCTAAGCCTCAGTTTTTGCATCTGAAAAGAGCGGAGTTAGAAGTACTAAGTTGTCGGTACTATTAAGTGAGATGACTTATGTAAAGTGCTGGGCACAGTTCCTCCACATAGCACAGCAGGTGCTTGAATAATGTCATTTCATTCAACATTATTTCTTTATAATGATGATGAGAACAAAATAGATTACCAGTGGGACCACTGTTTGAAGTCTGCATGTTCTCCCCATGTCTGTGTGGGTTTTTTCTGGGTGCTCTGGTTTCCTCCAACATCTCAGATATGTTCACATTGGGTGAATTGGCATGCCTATATGGTTTCCATCTGAGTGTGCATGGGTGTGTGAGTGCACCTTGAGGCTGGATTGTGTCCTGCCCAGGGCGGGTTTCTACTCTGCCCCCTGAGTTGTCAGGACAGATTCGGGCCACCCAGACCCTCGACTGACCTAAACGGGTAAATAATTATCGTATTTGTCTTTATTCATCTTAAATGTATGTACAGATATTTAATTTGCAAAATGTTTTGGTTCTTTATTTGAAATTTAGTGATGTTTTTGTGACCAGAAATATGCTGAAGGAGCTTAACTCTTGTTTGTATGAATTAGCCCAAGGGAAAATTGGTTCTCTTTTCATCATGTTGCTTTGAATTGCAGTTTCCAAGAACTTATCAATGTTAAGTGAGGACTTACTGTATGTTCTTGGGAAAGTTAGTTGTTGTTAATACACTGCTTTTTTGTGTATATCCCAGCAATATCTCAAATGCATTCTATGTAATACCATTCCAACAGACCGTTTATGAGATATTTTTAAAAGGGTTATATGGTTAAGTAACCAGAAATTACTATATATTCTACATTAATTCTTGATGATTTACAATGCATCAAGATCAAGATGAAAAGGTCTAGGTAGTCTAATGGCACATATATACATATGTTATTGTATTTTAAAAGCTTGAATTTCCCAAACTTATTTCTGTATAGAACAATTAATGTTTCCCTGAACATTGGATGTCATCCTGTGGAACATTATCTGGAACAACCATGGCTCTAAGGCAGGGGCATTAGAGTGAACTTCTTTTTGTAAAGATCTACGTATTAAATATTTAAGGCTCTGTGGGCCAAGATAGGCAAAATTGAACAACTATTCTCACCAAAAGGTGAATAGTCATTTTGAACAGTTAAACAAATAAAAATAGTGGGCTTGATGTAGCCTGCCAGCAAGTTTGCCTACCTCTGTTTCAAGAGATGGCATTGTTAAGAGGCATACGAAAATTTTAACAGGTGCTAGACAACTAATATGAAAAAATTAAAGTGTGCAGAAGATGGCAGAGATGTCTCTTCTGCCAGTGCTGTTACAGCCCCTTTCCTAGCCCAATCCTGAATATATATAATAATAAATAGTTAATACCTCCTTGCCACAGACATACCCGGTACCATTTTCCAATGGACCATTTTGAATAAGATTAGAGGATCCTTTTCAACTCATTTTTTTTTTTCTGGGCAACCACAAAGAATTAATCAGAACTGACAGAAGACATAAAGCCTATTTGCCATTCCTTATCTTCAATACCCTTCTTAAAGCATATTATTAAGAATTTGACTTTGGTGTGACCAGGCTGTCACAGAATAGAAAGAGGAGTCATTACCTTACTTGACCAAAATTGTCATAGCCTAAGATTGCAAACATTTTTGCAATCTCATTATTCTACGGACACACAGTGACCTACCAATCAACTAGAAGTCTTGAATTGTTCTCCATATGTATTGTTCTTAAGTCACACCTTGACCTTTTTATAGGTTAGATCCAAGTGCATAATAAAATATTTATCTCGATTAATATCAACAATTCTGTCTACTAATCAGTCCATCCTAATGAAGATCTTTTGCATTCTAATTATTGGGTATTTCTCTCAACATCAACTCATTTAAATCAAATTAATTTGCCTTTCTACCTTTGTCATAGGTCAACGTGATTAGTAACAATGGCCTTAAATAGAATTCCAGAACATGGCGTTAAAAAACATCTTCTCAATAACCAAACTTACGATGTTTGAAATTATGCTCCCCATCAGGTGTTGAGATCTTTGGAATAACATTTATATTTACACTATATTCATCATCTGAAGAAAAACAAAATACATTTTTTGAGTATAAGGAGATTATTTTTTCCAAAACCATATCACTGAGTTACAAAATATAAGAAACAAAGGGGACTTCAAGATTGCTCCAGTACTGTTGAGCCTCAAGCACCTACTCCAGCCAAAAACAAAAAACGAAACAAAACAAAAACTTGAGGCAAGTATTGCGTTCAAGGAAATGCTTGATTTTCAACTAAATCTCTTGGCCGAGCAGTAGAATAACTGTCATCATGAAAGATAAAAAGAATATACACACAATTGAGTTTCATAGTGCGAAACAATAAAACATGTGAGTTACTGCTATAATACAGCTAGAAGACATTAAATATTATCATGAAAGAGCTCTGAAAAGTTACAGGTGTTATACAAACCTAAGTGTTACCAGCAGCAAATCTGTTTGGGTCTGCAGCAACCTCAGATCTTCCCTCCTCAGAAGAACGATTTCAACCAAGGAGACAGAAGGCAGAAAGAGAGACTGAGGCAAACCTTAGAGCAGGAGTGAAAGCTTATTAAAAACTTTAGAGCAGCAATGAAAGAAAATAAAGTACAACTGGAAGAAGACCAAGTGGGCAACTTGAGCGATCAAGTGCACAGTTTGACCTTTGACTTAGGGTTTTATATAGTGCCATGCTTTCAGGGTCTTGCATCCCTTCTCCCCTGATTCTTCCCTTAGCATGGGCTATCTGCATATGCAGTGGCCTGCCAGCACTCGGAGGGGTGCATGCACAGTGTGTTTACTGGAGTTGTACAAATGCTCATTTGAGGAGTTCTTCTTTTAACAAGTATCACTTGGAGGCCATACACCAGTCAAACTCTGACGTCTTGTCTCCTAATACACATGCTTGAGGCCACTTGGCCAACTCCTGAGATCATATTGGGAAGCTGTTGATCAGCAGTTTCATGTGCTTCTGTTTATTTGGAGACTGCCTTTCCCTGGTGTGGGCTGCGACCAATTATTATTTTAGAGAGACAGTTAACAACTGCCTGACTATCACCTGATGGTTGCCTGACATTCTGGTGGTGTGTGTGCGTGTGTGTTTATGTGTGTTGGTGGGAACTCTCTTCAGTTCTGCTCTTGTCTGTTACCTACTGTAACATAAGGGATCATTTTTAGAATGTATTTTGTTGCCTAATGGTGGGCAGCGTTTCTCCATTTATGCATTTCTAGAACACAGATGCAAGAGGAGAGTGGTATTCTGTAGTCTTTAATGTTATCATCTTCTGATTGTATTTTCTTCATTTGCAGTTCATTTTTTTTCAAAATATACTTATTTTCCTTTTATGGCTGATTTTCTTCATAATAAAATATAGCAACACATTTGGTAGATTCTAATTTCTTATGTTAACAGAATGCTTTCAACACAGAAGTCTTACTTGGATATATTCTTATGCAGGGGTCAGCAAACTTTCAGTAAAGTGCCAGATAGTAAATATTTTAGGCTTGGCAGGCAAAGAGGCAATGTCCTCAACTCTGAGCAACTGTTCTCACTTAAATAATAATAGTCTTTTTTGCATTCTGCATTTAAATATGTAAAAACCATCCTTAGCTCATAGACCTTGTAAAAGCAGGTGGTGGGCCAGATTTGGCCATTGGTTGGTGGCCCCCACTGTAGAGGACTGACCATTAAAAAAACAAGATCATAGTTGTCTGGATGTCCTTCAAAACACGAAACTTAGTAATTTACATTGTAATGAAGTGATTTGATTGTGTGATAAGATAGAAGGCAAAGTTAAAAAAAAACCCTCCACTTTGACCACTAAAGAATTCCACATGTCAAGTTTCAAATTCTTTCAATAGGAAATATTAGAAACTAAAAAATCCCTAGTATTGCTTTTGAAATAACAAACAAATATGTATTGTCATTTTTCAGGCTGTGACTGGGTAATAGAAAAAAACAGAAAACAAGACTGACACTATGAACATAACTAGATCTCAAGCCTCTTCCACTAAAAATCTATAACATTAATAAATAGCTTCATCATTCATATAAAGATAGATTATGTCTCATGAAGCAATGTATAAAGTGTTTAAACATGGCTTTTCAGGAATAACCACAATGATTCTTGAAATCCTTTAAATTTACCTTCAAATCTGTTTCTCCTCCTACATAAATAATTTAAATATAAGTATCTTTAAGAACTTTGTAATAAGTAACTAAGAAGTCAAAAGCTGAATATTCATGAAGCTCTTTAGTATAATAATAAACTGTAAATGCCCACCAATGACTTCAAGAAGAGTAAGCAACATTGCATTCTAAATGAGAAAATATGAGTCACAACAAATTTCCCAAGTGAGAAGCTTTTATTTCTTCATTTTCAAAAAAGAATTAAACTCATATCTAAAAATGCAGAGACAATTCTGTATACCCTCAGGCATCATAATGTGTCATTGAGTCCAGCTCTAGGGGTCCTTTTGTCATGTATTCTGGCCTGGTCACACATTTTGAGCACTCCTCCTGTATTTGAAGAATTCTTTATCTCAGGAGGCCTGCATCCCCATGGTAGAAGCAGAAAAACGTGCTGAAGTTAAAGTCTCCCTTTCAACTCTCCACTTTGTCTCTATGAGATTTCACTTTGAAAGAAGCAACATGAAAAAATCATGACGCCACACATACAGAGTTCATTTTCTCATGAGGGTGAGTGTATAGTGGCATCTTGCTTTCAAGGACAGGAAGGCAGAGGCTCTGAAATTTTTTCCACAACAGCAGCATCAACAACCATCAAAACCATAATGGTGTCCTTACTAAGTAGAAACAGCTTTCTTGGGAATCTTTTCTTGGCGTGGTTTGGTGGTGTTCTTCTTTGCTTTGCAGTCTCCAAGGCTAATGTTCTGGCCCATCCTGTGAGGCCCCATCCTCATTCATCTTAGGTTACTGTTGTAGGTTGAATTGTGTACCCCAAAAAGGTAGTCCTAAACCCTAGTACCTGTGAATGTGACCTTATTTAAAAATAAGGTCTTTGCAGATGTAATCTGGCTAAGATGAGGTCATACTGGATTAGTATAACTCCCATCCTATATAATCCATGTCTTTGTGGAAAAAACCAGAGACACAAGGAGGAGAATACCATGTAAAGACAGAGAGACACAGTGAAAGCTTCATGTAAGGACTCTGTAAGAATCTCTTTCTCTAAAGAGATTCCAGTGATGCAGCTGCAAGCCAAGGAATGCTGAGAATCAATGGCCACCATCAGAAGCTGGGAAGGGGCAAGGAAAGATTCTGCAGTCTCAGAAGGAACATAGCCCTTCAGGCACCTTGATTTTGCCCTCCTAGACTTCAGAACTGAGAATATACATTTCTGTTGTTTTAAGCCACCAGATATAGTACTTGGTTATAGCAGTCCTAGGAAATAAATACATTTCCTTGGAAGGAGATCCTGAGATAAAGACTCAGTACAAGTGACTTTTTAAGAAGTACTCCCAAGAGAAACCAGTAAGAAGTAAAGTAAGCAGGACAGGAAAGAATTTAAAAATCAAGCAAGGATGAGCTCTTAGGCAAAATCCCTACTTCATCTTGATCCTGCAAGGAACTCTGAAGATTAAATTACATCCAGAGTTTGTCCCAGTTTTGGGCTAAGGAGCTGGACTCTCATACCTGCAGTCACAGGAGCCAGTCATGGGTGAGGGCTGCCCCATGAGACCCAATCTGCATAACACTTCAAATTCTCTGTGCATGTTGGTAAAGCAGCATTTATATCCCTTGAATAGGCCTTAAAGAAAGTCAGAAGTGTCGACCTTAGAAAAAGATTGCTGGAGAGACTGACTGTGAGGCACATAAACACAGTAAAAAGGATTTGGGAGTATCCGAGTGTCTTAGTCCATTTGTGCTGCTATAAAGGAATACCTGAAGCTGAGTAATTTATAAAGAAAAGAGGTCTATTTGGCTCTCAGTCAGCAGACTGTACAAGAAACATGACACCAACACCTACTTCTGGTGGTGGCTGCAGGGTGCCTCCACTCATGCTAGAAGATGAAGGGGGAGCTGGCATGTACAGAGATCACATGGTAAGAGAGGAAGCAAGAGAGAGGAGAAGGTGCCAGGCTCTTTTTAATGACCAGCTCTCTGGGGAGCTAATAGAGTAGGAACTCATTACCTAAGGACAGCACTAAGCAATTCATGAGGAATTGGACCCTATGACCCAAACACCTCCCATTAGGCCTCACCTCCCACATTGAGGATTGTATTTCGACATGAGGTTTAGAAGATCAAATATTGCAACTGTAACATGGGGTAAAGCATGGATCACTATTCTGGATAGTCAGTTATTTTTCTCTGAAATTTCCTGGAGTGGAGTCTGTTGTTTGCAATTAAGAACAATAATTAATATATCACCCAAAGGAAGAAAATCATCATTTTTAAACCCTAAAATAATAGTTGAAAGTCATTAATCTTTTAAAATATATACAGGTTCCTAAAATGCTGTGGGAAAGCCCAGTTTTTATAAAGCACATCCTGTTTTAAATGTATTAAGGGGAACTCAATATTGAAAGAAAAATTTGTAAAATGCTGAGTAAAGTCACGAGTATTTCCATAAATATTCAAACATATCAGTTTTGTTAATACATATTTTCTATAAACCTACTATTATCATCAACAAATATGTTACAAGTAACTCATAGGTATGGATCATTGTTCTTGGGACTATAAAAATTATAAGATATGCTTCCTACTTTCAAAGTTTCATATGCTAGTGCCTGTGAGATCTTCGGCCAAGTCACTTGTCATCTCTGAGCCTTGATTTCCCTTTCTGTAAAATACAGATGATAATGTTAATACACAACTGCTGTGAACATTATGATATAACTTATGTAAATCCTTTTTGTGAATGTAAATGATTATATAAACATAATGATACTAAGAAACATGTAAGAATATGGTATGTACAATAAATCTCACAGGAATTATAAGTAAAAAACAAATCAAATTCATGGGTTTTGTGGAGGCCTAGTGGCAGGAATATTCCTCTCAAAATTACAGGTGCATTGAACAATTGTCACTGGATTCCAGTAGGCCATTGAATCACACGTGTAACTGCTGACTCTAATTCCAAATGCATCAAGTGAAATTCTGGTTACAAATACCTTCCCTCAGAGCTTTCCTGCAAGGAGATACTGTTGCAAGCAGAGAATGTGAATGTCTGAACCCTTTCTCTAAATTTCTCAGTATAATTTAAGAAGTTGGTGTTCTGGTAAGTCTGTGTGTTATGAACTTGATTACTGTGAGTTTGGCCCAGACAGGTGACTATACACATATATGTGTATAGTCACCTCTTAATGTGTAAAGCCAAGTTTGTGAACCTCCAAGCTGGTAAGTAGAACCTGAACCTTTTCCAATTCACCAAGACACCTTAGACCAGAGGTCCTCAATCTTTTGGGCACCAGGGACTGGTTTTGTGGAAGACAACTTTTCCATGAACTGGTGGGTGGGGGGAAGATTTGGTATGATTCAAGCACATTACATTTTTTGTGCACTTGATTTCTATTATTATTATATTTTAATATATAATGAAATAACAACTCACCATAATGTAGAATCAGTGGGAACTCTGAGCTTGTTTTCCTGCAACTAGACAGCCCTGTCTAGAGGTGATGAAAGACAGTGACAGATTATGAGGCATTAGATTCTCATAAGGAGCATGCAACCTGGACCCCTCATATGCTCAGTCCACAATAGGGTTCACACTCTCATGAGAATTTAACGCAGGCACTCATTGACCGAAGGAGGAGCTCAGATGGTAATGCGAGTGGTGGGGAGCGGCAGTAAATACAGATGAAGCTTCACTCACTTGCCCACCATTTACCTCTTGCTGTGCGGCCCTTTTTGTAACAGGCCTTGGACTGGTACTGGTTCATGGCCAGGAGCCCAGGGATCCCTGCCTTAGTTGATGGCTTAGAAAGTAGTCAGCATTCTCTTCCTTGAATCTTCTACTCTATTTATTGCATCTTAAATGTAATAAATGCCATAGTTTTCTTTAGGTTCTGGAGATTCCTTTTAATTAAATCCTTAAGAGGCCTATGCAACTCAAACATAGTAATGATCTATATTTAATTGTCCATCAATTCTGATAGCTTGTTTGAACGCAAATAATTGCTTTATGGACTGCTGGTCCTTCAAACAGAAACTATACAAACCTGTATTTTTTTCCCTTTGGATTTAAAACTATGTTCACTCATATTTGAAATGTGTTTATGGTAATTTGATTCTTGTTTGTTTTTCAATCTATTCTTAGAGCAGAGGAATGGCAGGAATTTGAACACTCCTCTACTTTCACATCCAAGCAAGCATCATTGAAAAAACTTCAGTGCATGCTCAGTTAAGATATTGCATTCATATTCTGGCTTGACTCTTCTAGTCTTAGAGAGAGGTTTATGTACTCTCTTTTGAAAAATTTTAATTGTAATTTTTGTGGGTACATAGTATGTTTATATTGCACTCTCTTTTTTAGAAGATTTTGTTAAATATCTGGATAATAGTTCTTCTTTTTATCATTTCTATTCTTGTTCTCTTTTAGGATTTTCAATCTCTACTAATCCTTCAGACCTCTGTCTTTCCCTATCAATGCATGCACAAGTTTTATCTTTGTTAGAAAGGGGGAAAAAAAATAAAGCAAAGTGGTGGGGCAGGGGAAAGGAGGGAAAGAAGAAAAGGATAAATGGAGGAACAGTAGAAACAAAGGAAGCAAACAAAGAAGAGAAAAGAATTGAGCACATTTATCTTTTAAACATCATGCATATTAACACATTTTTGAAGGACATTTATTAAATGCCTGCTATAGGTAAGATTTTGGTCTAGGTGTTGGGGAAGTAAAGATAAATTAGACTTTAAATTGCCATCTAGTTGAACAGACATCACGTATTTGTAAGTAAACTAACACAAAGCAAAAGGTGGATAAGTTCTCTAAGAGGGGCATAGAAAGGTGATCATGACAATGTAAAGGGAAGAAAGACAGTAGTTTCAATCAGCAAGGGGCTGGAGAAGGCAGAAAGAGTCTTGTGAAGAGATAACACTTGAGATGGGCCTTTGGGGATAGATAAGATTTGCTTTCCCTTGAAGTTTGTGCAATAAATTTTCTACAGACTTTCTTATGCAAGTTTGTTGGAAGCCTCTCCCAACACGCAGTCATTTCCTAGTGAATCTGTCTTCTATCCCTACTCCATTTCCCAAACTGATTCTTCAAACAATACCCATGACACTTTTACACTCAAATCCCACATCTTGGTGACTTTTTATTTTTTTTTTAAATTGTTCTCCAAGAATAAAACTTACTCTCTTAACTTCCCTAACATGGCATTATCCTAGGTTTCTTCTTACCTTTGACCCAGGCCACACACTCTAACCAGCACTGCTTTGTGATCACTTTGGTGTCACAGCTCACCTTTCTATGACACCCTTAAAGACTTGCACTAAAACATAAATCAAGACCTAAATATATGCTCTTGTAACCTGAGTGTGATGGAATCCCCTTGAAAGACGGTTTTTGAATCATGCTCACCTTTGACCAAGACTCTGGCATGAAGTTATCTTTACAAACCATATTCAATTCCACATTACATCAATAACAAATCAGTATTTTATGCAAGATGTTGTAGGAAGACAGAAAATAGAATTTACTTTGCCCACCACCATGGAGAACCATCTATCCTTTCTGTTCCTCTTATGAAATGTCTTACCATGTCTACTCCATGCCCCTACTTTCTATAGATAAAAATAAAAGACTAAATTATAGTTTGAAAATAGAATAAAAATTATGAAAAAATTCATGTTGAAAGGTAGAAAGATAATGAAGAGTGTAAATTAGGAAGTGAAAAATTGGGAGGATACAAAGAGAAAAAAGAGAGATGCAGTACTAACATTTTCATCATATAGGTGCTGAGAGTAATTGAGGAATATGGAATGACAGTTTAAATCCATAATATAAAGGTGTAAAGCCCTTTAGAGGGTCAAAGTTCTTTCAGATAGCTCTTTGATAGAACTTTCAAAGATTGGGACTAAGTGGGGAGTTACAAGTTGGCAGGGTAGTGGAAATGAAGTAGTGTAAACTTCTCATCTTTTATGTCTAATATGTTATATTAAAATTGATAAATGAGATCTAGTAATTAAGCATATCATTTAGCATTTGGAGGCAATCACTCCAAAAAACTACATAGGAAACCATTAAAATGATATCCTCAGCTAGTGAGACTGAAGGTATTAAGATCATCTGGTGTTTTCATTATAACTCCTTTGTCCTGCTTGATTTTTTTTTTAAACTATGCACCTGGATTTTTTTTATTAAAATTTCACAAAGGATGAAATATATAGAAAAATATTTTTAACATCAATTTTTAAATTGTTTTATTTATTATTAGTAGTATAGATGGGGTCTCACTTTGTCACACAGGCTGGAGCGCCATGGTGCTACCATAACTCAATGCCACCTTGAATTTCTAGGCTCATGGCTGAGCCTCCCACCTCAGCCTCCTGAGTACCTTGGACTACAGGCATCTGTCACTAAGTCCAGCTAATTTTAATATATATATATATTTTTTTGTAGAAACAGGGATCTTACCATTTTGCCCAGCCTGGTCTCAAACTCCTGGCCTCAAGAACTCCTGGCCTCCTCCTACCTCAGCCTCTCAAAGTCCTGGGATTATAGCTGTGAGCCACTGTGCCCAACCAATTCTTAAATTAATAGCTTTTATGATTTTTTGGTAGAGAATTCTTACCCTAATATACAAATTTTAAAATTCTTAATATAATTAAATATATATTTTCATGCTAAATCTATATGTTAGTAGAGATAAGCAAATTCAGATACAAAAGTTTAATTGCAAAATAATGGCAGAGCAGTCTTCAGAGGGATATTATTTTATTTATAGGATTTTTTTAAAAGTCTGAATTAGAACATTTAAAAATGTTTCTTTCAAATACCTTGCCTCAGGAGCAAGGGCATCATTTGAGAATCAATGTCCTAAATATTCACTGCTGGCTATATCTCTCCTAAAAATAGAAAGCATCTATTTTTATCAAAATTCAGGTCTCTGTGGGTGGGTGGTTTTGTCAATCTGTCTTGGCTTTTTCTCTTTTTTTCTCCTTTTTCTATGAGCTTTTCTAGTCCGTTAGTTCTTACTCACATTGTCTTCTTTTTTTAAATAAAAAATTCAATTAGGTTCTCTGTGTTTGCTATTCACATAACAGAGTCTGAATGTGTTTGAAATTATATGTTATATTTAGTGAACAATTTATAATTTCTTGTGTTCAATTCCAAAAGTAGATCAATGTACTGTTTTTGTATTTTTGTTATTAAAATAATGAACCAATGAACAAATGAATGAATGAGCAGGCAGAAAAAAGAAAGGAAGGAAAGAAGAAAGGAACATATGTAGAAAGACCATAAATGCCTGAGTTGGTTTCTACCTGTTTAAGTAACGTTTGTTTAATTTTTTTTGTGGCCTTGATAGAAAAGAGCTACCACAACTGTGGTTGAAGAGGTCTCAATATTCTGTTTTAAATTCTAGTGGATGGAAATGCTGACAAAGATATTGAACCATATATTCAAAGACGTGCTATTTTAAGTGAGCTAAATCTTGGTTTTTCAAAGTGGAGATAACTTGAAAATTCAAATTTGATAAATTATGGAATGTATAAGCAAATCACTACCGAAATCAGGCAAGCTGAGCCTATCTTTTGACAAGTTTCTAGAGGTATAGCTATCCTTTTGAGAAAATATATCTTTAAATATATTCTGAAATGCAGAGAGCCTAACACAGACCTAGAATACTAGAATGGGCAAGGACTGTAGGAACAGCACAATATCTTATTATAGATGAACAGCCTGAAGTCCAGGAACATTTGAAGACTTGTGTACAGCTCAGTGTCAGAGAGGCAACCTATGAAAAACTGTAATACTCAAAACCGATTGAGCGACACACTTAAAAATGGGTCCATTTTTTTTCTATGTAAATTACAGCTCAATGAAGTTGATTAGAAATTAAAGTTCCCTTTTTGCTCACAGGTGCACCATGAGTCTGGCTTCATCAGCATGATATTCATTATCCCCCCATTCAACATGTTATCTATTGATAACCTAATACATATCAGGGACTGTGCTAGGGACTGGGAATAAATGAGCAAAAGCAGATATGGCACCTGCCAAATGGAGCCTCCAGGCTATGCGGAAGAGGCATTAATCAGAGAATCATACCAATAAATACATCACTCAATTATGATGACAGCTGCTCTGGAAGGAGACACTGGCATTCTGGTAGCCTGCAATAGAAGGTTTTAACCTTGTTATGGAGGTCAGGGAAACTTTCTTAGAGAAGGCACAATTGAGTTGAGATCTAAAAAAAATATGGAAAGTTAACTTTTATCTTGGGTAGGGATGGGGAAAGAGGGTGGGAAAATGTGTTCTATGCAAGGAACGAACATGTCAAAAGCCCTGGGTTGGTGGATATGGCACACTTTCAGATGTCAGAAAGACATGTAGGAAGAATCACAGAGTGAGGGGGGACATGGAGGGAGAACTTTCATTAACTCAGCTGAGAAAAAATTAAGTTAAGCAAGGCTGTGTTGATAGAATTACAGAGATCAAATAACCCCCAAATGTCATTATTTTCATTTGGCATATTTACCTAAAATAGTTAATCAATTGGGTTAATTCGTTGAATGTCTATATCAGTGATGTCAAAGAAAGCCAAGAACCAATTTAACAAATTTTGAATAAGTTCCTTTCAATCCATTCTGTGGTAGACAAGTAAGTACTGTATTAAGGAGAAAATTTCTCACAGCAGTTGTTTGATTGCTTTAACTACGTATTTGGGGAAAAAAAATGCTTTCTTTGACTAGTATGGTAAACTTTAATTGATTGTATTTTTTACACAAAGGAAAAAGTCATACACACTGTAGTTGCTGCATTTTATCATGCAACTACTCAGGTCAACGAAGCTGAGAAAATTAAACTAGCCATACTCACCTATGGGTCATTTTTATATTACAATTTTGGATTAAAATTTTTCTTTTATAGCAGTGGATTTTATGAGGCAGCCTATTGGGCAACTTAAATTCATGAGATCTGAAAGCTCCATATTGAGAAATCAACTAGGGCCAGGAAAGGCAAAACCTGGAGGTAGTATTATCTAGTGGTTGAGAATTTGAGTCCTTGATGCTGAATTCTTGCATTTCATCTTCTAGCTGTGCCGCCTTCTAGCTCTGTGACCTTGGACAATACACTTAATGGCTTAGTTTTCTAATCTGGATGTTAAAGACAATAATTCCATCACAGGTTACTTGAAATACTGAGTTAGTTAATGTAAGTAAATTGTTTGATGCAAAGATTGGCACTCAAATTTTAGCTATTACTATTAAGCGTAGCTCTTATTAGTTAATAAAGTGTATAACAAGGTACTATAGCATTGTCTAACAGAATTGTCGATTTCAACATTAAATGAAGTGGTAATCTTTGTGGATATAATGTCTAAAGTCAGAATGAGACATTTGTGCAATTGTTTGTAATCATCAACTATCCAGGTCAAAATTCCTGGAGGCAAAAAAATTCCAAATTCCACCTCTCCTGAGATGTGGACATCCCTTTAACAGCTCTGTAAAAGCCAGGGGGCTCTCCAGACAGGTGGCAAGTATGCTGGGCCTAATATGTTACAAGACTGTTTTAACGAAGTTGAAACACATCATAGATCACTGTCTTCTATTTTTCCACACTAGAATGCCTTTCGAACAAGATGTTTTATTTTCATGGTAATTTAATCATTAAATGTTATTAAATAGGGGTTATAAAAAGGCAATTGTTCCTCAGGAGCTTGAAATTGAGGATTCTCTTTTTAGCTGCCCCTGATTCCCCTTTTCGTTGTGACCTTGGGATTAGTTATTTAGCTATTCTATACTCTAACTTTTTATGCAAAATGAGAAAAATGCCACTTTTATGAGGAGGCTGTAAATTCCTAACTAATGCTTAAAGCACACTTTAGTTCCTTTCATCTGAGAAAATTAAAGTAAATGAAAATATTTCATTATTAATAATCTAATTCTCTTTGAATCTTTGATTAATACTATTTTAATATATGAGATTTTCAAAATTGGGTCATATTCTATATACATTTTTGAAGGTGGAAGCTATACACAAATAGATAAATTTTAGTTAAAACCAATTCTCCTTAAGAAGATCTAAAATGAACATAATACCTCTTGAATTAAACATAAAATAGCAGATTCAGGTACAGTCTGACTTCAGAAACCATTAGGATATTGCTACTTTAAGCATTTTAATTTAATTAGTGTAAGACAATCATTTTCATGGTTTCAAAATTTTTGATGATGTGAAACATCAGACAATCTTCTATGTATTTTTCTAAATGTAAACTGAAGTCGTGTCACAGTGGCATTGCGCAGCTGGTGGAAATGGTACATTTAAAAACAGAATGCCATTTGTGAGAAATGGATTCGTGAGGACTCTTTCCGCAAAATCACTAACTAGAGAGAAATACTGTGAAGTGTTTCTCACCCTATGCTCTTATTCCTTATGCTCTATTAAAGCATTTAAAAACACAGGGATTTAACATGAACAAATCTTTTCAGGGAATCTTCATAAATATTGACATTTCAGCTGGACCCCATTTTGTTAAACTTTCTCAACATCCTTCTATTAAATGTGTAAACTTACCAAAATCTATAGCATATTCCAAAGGAAGGGTTTGAAAGTGTTAAAAAGAATGTGTCAAATATGTTATAAAGTTCCACCAGTGAACTTTGAATTACCCTTCCCCTTTCATATTTTCCAGTTAACATGCACACAGCTGCTCATGCCATGTAATCAACTGATTGTTACACAAGCATTTTCTAAAGCTATGACAATCTCAGATTTATGAGGTCAAGAAGTGCAGACTTAATCCATTCAATAGCTGCAATTTATCGTCTGATTATAATTGTATACACAAACACAGTAATGATTTAGATGACATAGTGTAAAGATGAAATCCGTTTATTTTAAAAGGGTTTCTAACCTTTAAAATATGTTGCCATGAACACCTTTCGATGTCCGCTTTTAACAACACAATTATTATTGTTTTATTGATCAGGGTTTTATTACGGATTTGACACTTATATTTCATGCTAATCGAAAAAGGTGTAATTTTTCTGCACAATTTTAACAAGAATATGACTGTAATTAATTATATCACTATTATGTTTTCAGTGTCTAGAAAGAAGTGCTTAATTTATCACACATGTCTTCTATAGCATATGGAAACCTCTTTTAAAAAGACAGGGTGCGTGCTCCTTCCAGAGATGATAGGATATGACATAGGCACTATATTTATAGATTTCTGCCTCCATGCTGACCTGGTTTTATAGTGACAGCACTTCTGAAATGAGATTGCACATTAGCAACTTAGATAGCCTGGGCGGCACCCAATACTACCATCGTTTGGTTTTATAACTCTAATTAGTGGTCATTCCCTAATGCCTTCATAGATCAAGAAAACAACCTACAGAAGGGCCAAAGTGATGTGGGCGGAATAACACAGCAATATATATTGCAGATTTTTTTTCTAGTTTGTAAGTTTTAACAAATAACTAAACGTTGTTACTAACTTGCTTGGCTACATATGGCAGTTTAGTTTTGTTCATTTCATACTTATTGTTACACAACATCAGTGGTTGTAAACTTGGTACATACCCTAAAACACATACACACACATGCACAGGTATACACATGTGTATGTATGCATGTAATATTTACACTGATCTTCAACTTATTGTCAATGATCTTTAACTTTTCTAAAATATTGTGGCTCTATTATCCAAGAAACTTAGAAGCCTTCCATATAGCAGTATAATTTACGTTTCAAACAGGATTTTAAAAATAATTTATATCACATGCTAATGAAGCCAAGTTTTTCTTGTTCAATTTTTATATGTTGTTCTATAACAAGCTTATTAAATCACATAAATTTACATTTCGCTTTCCATATTACCTGCATATATGAATGTCATTATATACTGCTGTACCGTATTTATCATTACATAATTTCTATTATATTAATCCATAAATTCTAATTAATACATATAATTTGACACATTTAGTATTCAGATACATGATTTCATATTTTCTAAAACTCCTACATATTATAAGGTTTGATCTATCTCTATATCTTTTTCCTAAATTTTCAGTGTAATGCTGATTATTTCAGTCTATTAGAAAACATTTGATTTAAGAACTTAAATGGGAAGGCATTAAATATTTAAAAGAATTTATAAATATAAAATTCTATAATGAACACTAGGTAGGATGTATGAAAAAGTATATAATATATTATAAGATGGGAAATGAAGTAAAATCAATAGTTGAATTGGTAGCATGTTCTACTGTAATTAAACAGTCATGCTCACTTGCTTTTCTGCCATCCTGTTTTAAATAGCACAATCCCAGTGGAAAAACACAGGCTGAGTTTTTCTTCCCTCTTTGAAACAACTGAATCAATATTGTTATAATCAATATATCTTTAATAGAATGATGAGGGAAGAACATCACAGAAAAAAATGAGCATTACATAGTAATTCAAGTGAAAAAAGACAATCTATATGTGTTCTTGCCCTGTGCCATCCTAATAACACGCATAGATTTTTGATTTTTGCTCAGTTTTTAAAATGGTCCCTATTTGAGCATTTTCATCACCAAAATCAGAGCTCTCCTGTTAGGTTTAGGTCGACTTGAAACTCTAGATTTTTTTCATCATTATAGTTCTAGGTTGAAGCCCTCTGTGTTAGTGAGCCTAGAAAACATTAGAAATGCATTTATACCCCTGAAATACTAGAAGGATTTGTGAAATATTAATGGTCTCACTTATTTACTCCTTCATTCACCAATATTTGTTGAGCATCCACTATGTTCCTGGCACTATGTTAAGCCCTTGCAACACATCAGTGAACAAAACTCATAAAGATTCCTGCCCTTGTAGAGTTTACATTCTAGCAGTGGGGAGATGAGCAATTAACCGATAGTAAATAAGTTAACTACATGGCAGGTCAGAAAGTAAAAGTGCTATTGGAAAAGTAAATAAAAGGGAAAGAGGATCAGGATGGAGAGTAGTTAGAGAATTGGGGATTGAAATTTTAAGTAGTATAGTGCGTAGGGTTTATTAAGAATGTATCACCTGAAGGAAGATCCCAAAAAGGTAAGGGAGGGAGCCATTTGTTAACTGTATTAGTCCATTTTCATGCTGCTGATAATGACATACCTGAGATTGGGAAGAAAAAGAGGTTTAATTGGACTTAGTCCCATATGGCTGGGAGGCCTCAGAATCACAGCAGGAGGCAAAAGGTACTTCTTAAATGTCAGTGGCAAGAGAAAATGAACAAGGTGCAAATGTGGAAACCCCTGATAAAACCAGATCTTGTGGGAATTATTCACTACCGTGAGAACAGTATGGGGGAACCGCCTACATGAGTCAAATTATCTCCTACCAAGTCCCTCCCACAACAAGTGGGAATTATGGGAGTACAATTCAATATGAGATTTGCGTGGGAACACAGAGGCAAACCATATCATTCTGCCCTGGCCTCTCCAAATCTCATGTCCTCACATTTCAAAACCAATTGTGGCTTCCCGACCATCCCCCAAAGTCTGAATTCATTTCAGTATTAACCCAAAAGTCCACTGTCCAAAGTCTCATCTGAGACAAGGCAAGTCCCTTCTGCCTATGAGCCTGTGAAATTAAAAGCAAGCTGATTACTTCCTAGATACAATGGGTGTACAGGTATTGGGTAAATACAGCCACTCCAATGGGAGAAATTGGCCAAAACAAAGGAGTACACGGTCCATGCAAGTCCAAAATCCAGCAGTGCAGTCAACTTTTAAAGCTTCAAAATTATTTCCTTTGACTCTAGGTCTCACATCTAGGTTTCCTAGATGCAAGAGGTGGGTTCCCATGGTCTTGGGCAGCTCCTCTCCTGTGGCTATGCAAGATACAGCCTCCCTCCCAGTTGATTTCACTGGCTGGCATTGAGTGTCTGCAGCTCTTCCAGGCACACAGTGCAAGCTGTAGGTGGATCTACCATTCTGGAGGACGGTGGCCCTCTTCTCACAGGTCCACTAGGCAGTACCCCAGCAGGGACTCTGTACGGGGGCTGCAAGCCACATTTTCCTTTGTACTTACCCGGCAGAGGTTCTCCATGAGAGCCCTACCCCTGCAGCAAACTTTCTCCTGGGCATCCAGGCATTTCCATTATTCTTCTGAAATCTAGGTGGAGATTCCCAAACTCCAATTCTTGACTTCTGTGCACCCACAGGCTCAACAGCACATGGAAGCTGCCAAGGCTTAGGGCTTACACCCTCTGAAGCCATGGCCTGAGCTCTGCATTGACCCCTTTCAGGCACAGCTGGAGCAGCTGGGACAAAAGTCACCAAGTCCATAGACTGCACACAGCAAAGGGAACCTGCTTCCTGACAATGAAAACATTTAGGCCTCCGGGTCTGTGATGGGAGAGGCTGCTGAAAGGTCTCTAACATGCCCTGGAGACATTGTCTTGAAGATTAACATTCAGCTCCTCATTACTTATGCAAATATCTGTAGCCAGCTTGGATTTCTTCTCAAAAAATGGGATTTTCTTTTCTTTCACGTTGTCATGCTGCAAATCTTCCAAACTTTTACACTCTGCTTCCCTTTTAAAACTGAACGCCTGTAACAGCACCCAAAGCCTCATCTTGAATGTTCTGCTGCTTAGAAATTTCTTCTGCCAGATACCCTAAATCATCTCTCAAGTTCAAAATTCCACAGATCTCTAGGGCAGGGGCAAAATGCAGACAATCTCTTTGCCAAAACATAACAAGAGTCACCTCTACTCCGGTTCCCAACAAGTTCCTCATCTCCATCTGAGACCACCTCAGCCTGGATTTCATTGTCCATATCATTACCAGTATTTTTGTCAAAGCCATTCAACAAGTCTCTAGGGAGTTTCAAATGTTCTCACATTTTTCTGTCTTCTTCTGAGCCCTCCAGATTGTTACAATTACCCAGTTCCAAAGTTGCTTCCTCATTTTCGGGAATCTTTTCAGCAATGCTCCACTCTACTGGCATCAATTTACTGTATTAGTCTGTTTTCACACTGCTGATAAAGACATACCCAAGACTGGGAAGAAAAGGAGT
The DNA here is from genome assembly GCF_001604975.1 of Cebus imitator. Classification (NCBI taxonomy): domain Eukaryota; kingdom Metazoa; phylum Chordata; class Mammalia; order Primates; family Cebidae; genus Cebus; species Cebus imitator. The sequence continues at coordinate 4,083,253 of NW_016107462.1, read as the reverse complement.
TTTAATCGAACTTACAATTGCACATGGCTGGGGAGGCCTCGGAATCATGGCACAAGGCAGAAGGCATTTCTTCTACGGCAGCAGCAAGAGACTATGAAGAAGACGCAAAAGTGGAAATCCCTGACAAAACCATGAGATCTGCTGAGATTTGTTCACTACCATGAGAATCGTAAGGGGAAAACCACCCCCATGATTCAAATTGTCTCCTGCTAGGTCTTTCCCACAACACATGGGAATCATGGAAGTACAACTCAAGATGAGATTTGGGTGGGGACACAGGACCAAACCATATCAGTATCTGAAAAGATGATGTTTCAAGCAGAGGAAATAGCCAGTGCACAGAAAATGTGGAATCAGGTGTGTCTGTAGGAGGGTCAGCAAGTGCCGGAATCGAGTGGGGAAGAAGGGGTAAGAGTTACAGGGTTGCTGTCAGAGAGGTAAGAAGGACTGGAAGCAATGTAAGGTCATTGGCTTTCTACTGTGGGATGGAGGGCTATTGCAGGGTGCTGCAAATGGGCATGCACTCATCTAACGTGCACTTTAAGAGGATCATTTTAAGAAGGTGCTGTCTTGAGTGCAGGCTGTCACGAGATATGCATGGAAACAGGAGATGATGGCAGGAATCCAGTGGAGAGAGGAAGAGAGTCTAAGCAGAGTGTAAGCAGTAGCAGTGTGACAGAAACATAACCTGGTTCAAATTTGATAGAATTCCTTATTATTTACAAATACCTAAATGCTTTTCTTATGTAAAGCTAAGTGGAAAGCAGAAACTATTTAGTGTGACTCTCCTATTTTCAGATTAAGATCAAATTCCAGAGAAATGATTCTGTTAAAAAGCATAATTTACACAAAAGTCTTATAGGTTCCTTTTTTTTTGCTCACAGCCAAAATAATTATTGTCATATTATTCTTGTTTCATTATTTGCAAATAATACCACCGTAATATAAGGTATTATTTATTGAATGTTCTTTTATTACTCCTGAACTTCCAGGCTCTTTGGGGAACTGAGATTAAGTGTATCTATGGGCAACCAATTGCATTCATAACCATTGTTCTTCCTTTTATCATATAGCTTGTGAGTTATTGTTAAGTGGTACAAAAAGGGTTATGTGAAATTGAATGGAAAGTTATAACACTGGCTCTAGGTGGCTATGGTGCATAACATACATGGCGAACTGAATTAGATGTTTGAGGTGTGCTTGTGTGTGGCTTTTCAGTTTACTTCAGTGGCTGCATTTACCTAGTGTTTCTTGCAGACAAAATCACACATAAGTAAATGTAAAATTTGTGTTTCACCCAGATTGTTCCTTAGTATGTGATTCATGTTGAAACAATTCACATTTTCAGAACGAGTATACCAGGAGTACTGTGGTCTGCACTGCTTTTGGATGTAAGATTTATAGAAGACATACCCATGCAATGGGCTTTTAAAAGGCTTGGATAAACTCCTTCATGGCTGATGCAATCTCACTAGAAAGTTTACATGATGGATAGCATCTTTAGTTGGTTAGAAAATAGTTTCCCCACCTCTAGGGCTGCTGCCTGCTGTGTGGAGGGCAGGCTGAGTTTCAGGTCTACTCATCTTCTCAGACAGGCTGATGTGATAAACTAAAGTGAACTGTGAAGGATCAATAAGCTAAAAATTCACTGATTACTTTGCCAGACTTTCTATAGTTTAATGTCAGTGTTTTGTTTCTTTTCAATTGCTATAGTTATTTGTTGCAGTGGTTTATATGAAAATTCATTCTGCATAATTTTTAAAATTATTTTTATTTTATGTGTACATAGAGAGTATATATATTTATGGGGTGCATGAAATATTTTGATACAGGGATACAATGCTTAATTACATCAGAGTAAATGGAGTATTCATTGTTACACATAATCAGGAGCAATCTGGGTGAAAAACACATTTTTTTTTTTTTTTTTTTGGAGACAGAGTCTTGTTCTGTCGTCAGGCTGGAGTGCAGTGGTGCAATCTTGGCTCACTGCAACCTCCGCCTCCTGGGTTCAAGCGATTCTTCTGCCTCAGCCTCCTGAGTAGCTGGGACCACAGCTGCGTGCCATCACACCCGGCTAAGTTTTTTGTATTTTTAGTAGAGACGGGGTTTCACCATGTTGGCCAGGATGGTCTCGACCTCTTGACCTCGTGATCCACCCACCTCGGGCTCCCAAAGTGCTGGGATTACGGGCATGAGCCACCACTCCCGGCCGAAAAACACATTTTATGTTAGCTTATGTGTGATTTTTTCAGCAAGAAACGCCAGGTAAATGCAGCCACTGAAGTAAACTGAATTGCCTAGGTATACACAGAAGGCACAAACAAGCACATCTCAAAGATCTAATTCAGTTTACCATGTGTGTTATGCACCACAGCCACCCAGAGCCAGTGTTATGGATAACATGACACCTCGAGTATTTATCATTTCTTTGTGTTACAAACATTCCAATTATACTTTCAGTTATTTAAAAATGTGCAATAAACTATTGTGGACTGTAATTACTCCGTTGTGCTATCAAACACTAGATCTTACTCGTTGTGTCTAATTATATTTTTGTACCCATTAACTATCTCCATTAACACTTCTTCCTACCCTACTACCTTTCTCTGGTAACCATTATTCTACTCTTTAGCTCCATGAGTTCAGTGGTTTTAATATTAAGCTCCCACAAATAAGTGAGAGCAACTGAAGTTTTTCTTTCTGTGCCTGGCTTTTTCCACTTAACATAACGTCCTCCAGTTCCATCCATGGTGTTGCAAATGACAGGATATCATTGTTTTTTTAATGGCTGAATAGTATTCCACTGTGTATATATATTGCATTTTCTATATTCGTTCATCTGTTGATAGACAGTTAGGTTGCTTACAAATCTTAGCTATTGTTAATGGTGCTGCAGTAATCACAGGAGTGCAGATATCTCTTTGATATACTGATTTTATTTCTTTGGGGTATATACCTAGCAGTGGGATGCTGGATCAAATGGTAATAATATTTTTAATTTTTTGAGGAACCTCTATACTGTTTTCCATAGTGGCTGTACTAATTTACATTTCCACTAACAGTGTATGAGGGTTCCTTTTTCTCCACATCCTCACCAGCATTTGTTATTGCATGTCTTTTAGATAAAAGCCATTTTAACTGAAATGAGAAGATATCTCATTGAAGATTTGATTTGCATTTCTCTGATGATCAGTGATGTTGAGCACTTTTTCATATGCCTGTTTGTCATTTGTTTATCATCTTTTGAGAAATGTCTATTCCCATCTTTTGCCGATTTTAAAATTAGATTATTAGATTTTTTTTCCTCTTACATTGTCAGGTTATTACTCCCTTGACAGATGGGTAATTGTAGATACTTTTTCCATTCTACAGGTTGTCTCTTCATTTTATTGACTATGTTTCTTGCTGTGCAGCTTTTTAACTTGACGTAATCCAATTTGTTCATTTGTGCTTTGGTTGCCTGTGTCTTTGGAGTATTACTCAAAAAATATTTGCCCAGACCAGTTTCATGAAGAGTTTCCTCAATGCAGTTTTCTTTTTTGATGTGTCTTTGTCTGGTTTTGGAGCCAGGGTAATATTGCCTTTTAGAATGGATTTGGAAGTATTATTTCCTCTTCTGTTTTTCAGAACAATTTGAGTAGGATTTGTACTAGTTCTTCTTTAAATGTTTGGTAAAATTCAATGAGGACAAACCTGACAAAAACAAGCAATGGGGAAAGGATTCCCTATTTAATAAATGGTGTTGGGAAAACTTGCTAGCCCTATGCAGAAGGCTGAAATTGGATCCCTTCCTTACTCCTTATACAAAAATATAAGATAACATAGACAAGGAATTCAGAATCTTGAATTTTGTTGAGCTTCCTCAAAACTATTTTGATTTCTCTCCCTGAAAGGTTACATATCCCTGTCAGTCTGAGATTGGTCGTTCGTGACTTATTTAGTTTATTTGATGAGGTCACGTTTTCCTGAATGGTCTTGATGCTTGTAGATGTCAATGTCTGTCCATTAAAGAGGTAGGTATTTATTGTAGTCTTACCTGTCTGGGCTTGCTTGTACCCATGCAACTCAGAACGGCTTCCCAATCATTCAAAGGGAATTGAGTGTTGTGACCTATGTCTTTGGTCACTGTAGCTGTATCTGCATTAGAGGGCACCCCAAGCCCAGTAATGATCTAAATCTTGCAGCCTTGTAGAGACATTGCCTTGGTGGTCTTGAGTAAAATCTGAGAATTGCCTGGATTACCAGGCAGAGATTCTTGGTCTTTTCTCTTAACATTTTCCTAAATAAATAGAGTCTCTCTCTTACTGTTGCACTGGTTGGAGGTAGGGGAAGGGTGGCACAAGAAACCCCGTGGCCAATACCACTGGGATAGCACTGGATCAGACCTGAAGCCATTACATCCCTGGGTCTTACCCAGGGCCTGTGACCACCACTGCCTTGCTACCACCAATGTTTACTCAAGGCCCAACAGCTTTTTAGTCAGCAGATGGGAACCCAGCCAGGTGTGTATCCTTCCCTTCAGGGCAGTGAGCTACCCCTACCTCAGGGTGAGTCCAGAAATGCCATCTAGGAGCCAGGGCCTGGAGTCGGGAACCTTAGGAATCTATTTGGTGCTTTTTTCCCCTGCAGCTGAGCTGGCACCAAAGCCATAAGAAATGCTCCTTCCACCTTTCTTTTTTCTTTCCTCAAGTGGAGGGAGTCTCTCCCCACAGCCACCACCACCCTAATCCTGCAGTGAGTACTGCCTGGATACCGTTAATGATCACTCAAGGCCTCAGGGCTCTTCAGTCATTTCATGGTACGTGCTGCCAGGCCTGGGTCTTTCCCTTCAGGGAAGTAGGCTCCCCTCTGACTCAGGGAAAGTCCAGAAATGCCATCTGGGAGCAAAGGTCTGAAATTGGGAATCCTAGGAGCCCACTAAGTATTGTAAGCCCCTGTGGCTGAGCTTGTGCCCAAGCTGTAAGACCATGAACCTTTTACTCTTCCCTTTCCTTTCCTCAAGCAGAAAGGGTCACTCCTCATAGCGCCATAGGTGGGGAATATGCTGGGTCACACCTGAAGTCAGCACGGCTTTGAGTCTCACCCGAGTCCCATGGCAAGTATTACCTGGTACCACTGCTGGTTATTTAGGGCCCAAGGCATCTTTAGTCAGCAGGTCATGAATCCTGCCAGGACTGGATTCTTCCCTTCAAGGCAGCAGGTATTCTTCCGGTCCAACGTGTGCCTACAAATGTTATCTAGAAGCTAGAACCTGGAACAGGGGTCCCAGGAATATTCCTGGTGTCCTATTGTACTGGCTGAGTGGGTTTCCAAGTTGCAAGATCAAGTCCTCTTTACTCTCCCCTCCTCTTCTCAAGCAGAAGGAAGGAGTCTCTCCTGGGTCTGTGAGTTGTGCTGCCTGAGACTGAGGGAGGGGTGATGCAAGCACTCCCTTTGCCATCCCAGCTGGTGTCTCATTAGGTCATGTGTACCCCAAGTACACTGGCTATAAGCTAAGCATAGCACCAGGCCTTGCCCAGGAATTGTGGGCTTTGTGACCTAGACTGTCTTTCATGTTTATTTATAACCCCAGAGCACTTTAGCCTGTAATGGTGGGACTAGCTGGAACTCAGTTTCTGACTGCTGGGTTGGATGATCCCCTTTGGCTAAGGCTGGTCTAAATGTATCTTCTGTGGGCACTGATTGAATTGTGTTGATTTCTGTTGTGACAGAGCTGCACTATGTTCTACTGCAAAGTCCCACAATTACTGTGCTGTCTCTCCTCTAAATGCACAGATTCTCTCTCCATACCAAGTGGCTGCTGCTGGGACGCGGGGGCGGGAGCGGAAGAATAGTGTCAGTAATTTAAGAATGTCTTCTCTTGTCTTTGCTACCCTCTTCAGTACCTCCTTCCTTGCTATGAAGTTAAAACCAGGTACTATGATTGCTCACATGATTTTTGGTTCTTATGAAGCTGATTTCTTGCCTGGATATTTGCTCAATTTGGTGTTTTTGCAGGGTGAGGGAGGTGATCACTAGAGGGTTCTATTCAGCCATCTTGTGACCCTTAGTCCCTGCATAATTTTATCACTCCAAGATACTATTGTTAAAAATTCCTAAACTATTTACTATTTCATCATCTAGTGATGGAAGAGAATCCCATTAAAAAGTCTAGAAAGAACACAAAAATCATAAGAGGAAAGAAAAAAGAAATAATAAAACTTTATAAAAAATAAAATTTCTGCTCATCAAAAGATAGCTTATTTGAAAATTGATGTGTACAATCCACCAAGTTATGAAAAAAAATATAGTATTAGTACAAGCAGAAAGACTTTTGACAAAATTCAACACCCCTTCATATAAATATGAAGAAGTGCAACCTATTAGGTTGGTGCAAAAGTAATTGCAGTTTTGCCATTAAAAATAATTTTTATATCAAAAGTTTAATATTTTTAATGGCAAAAACCACAGTTACTTTTGCACCAACCTGAAAAGGGTAGAATATTGAAAAAAAAAAAAAAAAAAAAGGCCCTGACTCTCTATCCTGTGGTACTAAAGAGGGTAGAAAAAAAAAATCTCAGCACACTAGAAGTAGAGAGGAGTTTCCTCAACCTATAATGAACATCTTTAAAAACTCTTATATCTGACATCATACTTATGAGAAACTAAATGCTTTTCCGCTAAAATCAAGAATAAGGCAAGCATGTCCCATCTCACCAATTGTAGTTAACATAGTACTGGAAGTCCTGGCTGAGGCAATATGACAAGGAAAGGAAATAAAATATATAGAGTCTGGGAAGGAAAAAATAAAAAGTCTTTGTCCCCAGATGACATAGTCATTTATGTAGGAAATCCCAATCAATAAAAAACTTCCTGGAACTAATAAGTGATTATAGCTAGTTTGCAGGTTATGAGATTAATATACAAAAATCAATTGCTTTCTCATATGCCAACAATGAGCACATAGAATTTTAAGTTTAAAGCGTAACATTTATAATAACACAAAATTAAATACTTAGATATAAATCTAACAAATATGTTTAAGATCTTTGTGAGGAAAACTATAAAACTTTGATGAAAGAAATAAAAAAGAGCTAAATATAAGAAGAAATATTCCATATATATGAATAAGAAGCCTCAATATTGTTGAAGTGTCAGTCTTTCCCATCCTGATCTAAAGATTCAATATAATCCCAATCAAAATGCAAGCAAATTATTTTGTATCTATCAACAAATGCTAAACTGTATCAAATAGTATACAGCAACCAAATTCTTGATGAATGTGATGGGTTGAAAAATATTTTTAAATACCCTGATCTTGTCTTAATTTGTGGCCAGTGGTGGAGACTCATTGGTGCTGATAATAATAGTAAAAATATGGTAAAATATTACTTCTTCAAGTAATTTCAAAGTTAGATCCCTGCAGTTTAAGACTTGTGCATCTTCTTTGGCTTCACCAACTCAAGGATTTTTCTTTAAGCCTAAAACTGCTGTGAAAATATAGCTTATTTTTTATTTATTTATTTTTCCCATTTATTTTATTGCATTTTAGGATTTGGGGTACATGTGAAGAACATGCAAAATTGTTGCATAGTAACACACATGGCAGTGTGATTTGCTGCCTTCCTCCCCATCACCTACATCTGGCATTTCTCCCCTTGCTATCTCTCCCCAGCTTCCCACCCCCCACCGTCCCTCCCCTATTTCCCCCCAACTGACCCCAGTGTGTAGTGCTCCCCTCCCTTTGTCCATGTGTTCTCATTGTTCAACACCCGCCTATGAGTGAGAACATGCGGTGTTTGATCTTCTGCTCTTCTGTCAGTTTGCTGAGAATGATGGTTTCCAGATTCATCCATGTCCCTACAAAGGACCCAAACTCATCGTTTTTGATGGCTGCATAATATTCCATGGTGTATATGTGCCACATTTTCCCTATCCAGTCTATCGTTGATGGGCATTTGGGTTGGTTCCAGGTCTTTGCTATTGTAAACAGTGCTGCAATGAACAGGAACACTCTTGCACTGTTGGTGGGAGTGTAAATTAGTTCAACCATTGTGGAAGACAGTGTGGCGATTCCTCAAGGACATAGAAATAGAAAATATAGCTTATTAATTGAAAGAGATAGCTTAAGAAAATGAGTAAACAGGCAATGGATTGTAAGCACAATACATACATTTGATAGTATATATATTTGACAAATGAATTGCATATAGATATATAAAGAACTCCTAAAATTTAATAAAAGGTGAATGGCCTAATAAATATTGAGGAAAATACTAACAGATACTTCACAAAAAAAGAGATATTTATGATCAATAGACATATGAAAAAAATTACAACTTGTAATTTTCAATTGAATTTATAATTTTCATTATATAACTAGTATTGTGATGACTTATTTAATAAGTTTCTATCACTTATTCTATCTAAAGTTCCATAAGGGCAATGATCTTTTTATCTACTCATCACTGTAGCTCCAGTCTTTGATATTGTATAATTGCTGAATAGTTACCTGTAGAGTGTATGAATCATCATGGGAAGAAAGGAAAACAAAATAATTACAGAATTGGTTTCATGATAGATATATAAATCTATGGAAAAGAATAAAGTCCACAAACAACCCACTTTTTGATAGATCATTGTTTTGCTATATACTCCACAACTATTTCCAATGCCAGGACTTTATAATTTGTGCTAATTAGAGAGATCTTTTGGACATTTCAAATCCTTCACAAAATTCTAAACTAGTGACCTATATCAGATATCAAAGTCAGAAGAAAAATATCACAATTTTAGAGTACAATATATGCATCAGCATTAGTCATTGGCTACCAAGTTCTGTTTTATATATAGACATCCCATTGTCTTAGTATTATTGGCCAAAACCACCTTTCCCACTACATTGTCTTTGCTCCTTTATAAAAAATCCATAATCTATCTAAACGTGGGTTTATTTATGGACTTCATTATTTTCTATTGATTTATATGTCTGTCTTGAAGCCAATTCCATAACATTTTGATTATTGATTCTTGAAATTGGGTAGTTTTAGCCTTCTAACTTTTTCTTCTTCAAAAAAAATTTTTTTGGCTATTTTAGGTCCTTTGCATTTCTATGTGAATTTTAGAATTAATTTGTCAATTTCTGCAAAAAGTCTGTTAACATTACAAATGGATTGCATCCAATCTTTAGATCAATTGGGAGAGAATAGATTTCTTAACAATATTGAGTTTTCTGACTCATGAACCCAAGTATATATCTTCATTTTTAAAGTTTTATTTAATTTCTTTCAGCAATATTTTATAGTTTTCAATGTGATGGCTTCGCACATATTTTGTCAGATTTATGCTCTAGTGTTTTAATATGTGTTGTACTATTATAGATAATATAAGATTATCTATTTAGAATTTTATTTCCTGATTATTCATTGTTAGTATACAGAAATACAACTGATTCTAAATATTAATATTATATCCTTCAGTCTTGCAAAAAAGCAAGATTCTATGTCAGTTGATAAATATGTCCTTGAAGTTAGCACTGAAAGCAAGAGACTCCACAACTACTTCCAATGGCAGGACATTACAATTTGCACTAATTAGGGAGATCTTTTGGACATTTTTAAGAGGATCACTTTTTAGGTAATACTTGTTGGTTTTATTAGAACATTCAGTTCAGTGCTTTTGCCTAAATGAGATAACATGGAAGTAATACACTATAAACCTCAAAACTCTATACAAGTAACAGTTAGTAGCAACTACTAACAAAACACAATTGAACAATTGAATGAGGAGATGACAACAACAATGAATGCCTGGAAGATCAACTCTGAATGTAGAAAATCCTGTCTACCAAGGCAGCTGTTATGTGCTGTGCCACCTTAATAGAAATGCGAATGTTAGCAGGCTTTCCAAACCCATCTCTTAAATCTGATCACATTTACAAACTAACTACAAGTCACAGTATTCATTCTTGTCTTAAATTGAGTGCAGATTGAGTGGATGATGGCGTGACTTTTTTTTTCTTTTACACACACACACACACACACACACACACACACACACACACACACA